>NW_020955430.1:200917-381559 GCF_003031625.1 Empidonax traillii
TCTTTCCCTTCTCTTTCCCTTCTCTTTCCCTTCTCTTTCCCTTCTCTTTCCCTTCTCTTTCCCTTCTCTTTCCCTTCTCTTTCCCTTCTCTTTCCCTTCTCTTTCCCTTCTCTTTCCCTTCTCTTTCCCTTCTCTTTCCCTTCTCTTTCCCTTCTCTTTCCCTTCTCTTTCCCTTCTCTTTCCCTTCTCTTTCCCTTCTCTTTCCCTTCTCCCTCTCTCCTTTTTCCTTCTTTCTGTGGAAGAAGTTTTTAAAATAATACTCTTTTTTTCTCCCTTTACTAATGCTGTAGAGGCAAAAACCAGATTTGATTTCAAAGGGCAATGGTAGCACAATACCAAAGCAAAGCCTTTGAGGGATGGAGAGCTTTTGAAGGCAAAGCAACAAGCCCTTCAGCTAATTAAGTGCCTTTGAATAGATGAATAAAGGAAGCTGGTGATGAATCTGGATTACAGAGAACGATAAGGCTGAGCCTGGAGTTTGACCTCTCCACAGATGTAAAAACACCTTCTTGAATGGTCATTTCTGAATTTATATTTATTTATGCACTTGCAACTGAGGTGTTTTTTTCAACTTGGAGACTCTCCACTCCCTTCTCAAGAGAGTTGGAGAGGAGCTTGACTGAAGCTGTTGACTGCCATCTTCTCCCTTCCCCTCTTCTCCCTTCCTGCCCTCTCTGTGAATAAATAATATCAGATAAATTTTGGAAAGTTAGGAGTAAACTTGTGGAAAGAAATGGGGTGTTTGGCCTCAACATGTCAACAGTGATACAAAATTTGCACTAGTGCAGTAATCAAGATAAAAAACCTTAGTTCACATCTGATCTTCTGAGCATGTTGCTCTTTTGCAGTGTTTTTTTTTAAATTGTATGTGTTGTCTTCTTGATTTCAGGTATTTCAAAGCATTCCCCTGTTGTAGTGGAGCCCTTGTAGCCATGTCTTAACCTTCTCACTTCTTTGGCTTGTATTTTAAGATGTTTACAGGCACTGATGTTTCCAGCAGCTCTGCCTAATGCACTCATAAAGCCTTCCAGTTCAGCTATCTGTTGTGCTGAAAGCACTCTTGGACACCACACAGCACATCATTAGGGGAAGCAATCTGCAGAGGAGAAGCTTGCAAATAGGCCAGACCCTTCTGAACACCATGTGGGGAGCATCCTCTCCCACCCTCGCCCTCCTTTGGATCCAGAATGAATGTGGACACCACATCAAAGCTGCAGCACTTTCCTTGACCCAGACAGACCTTTCTCTTGGTTATGACCTGTTTAACAAAATGGGAGATGTTATTCCAGCAGTTTAGCGTTTAAGACACAGGCAACTCTCTGGGAATCTCACACTGGACAAATTAAAATCCAATTGGAAAGAAAAAAGAGACTTGGGAGGTGCTGTAAACACCCATGATGGGTGCTGGAGGCACTCAGGAAGTCTTTCTCTTCGTTACCTGCAGGACAATGAAGTGATGTGTGTGTGGGCTGAGGGGGTGTTGTCCAGGGTTTTGGTGGAGAAAAAGGAAGTAGTGCTCATGTACTGTGAAGATGTAGATGGAAATGTGAGTTATTCCAGAGAAATTTAAGGCAAGGTGCTGCATTTCAGCCTGACAGGCTGCTTGCAGTGAGTTTCCAGGTGCTCAGGACAGGGAATATGTGTCACTGCTCCTGGCATGGCCGTATGATGAATCAGGCTCCAACTGCAGATTTTTTTTTTTTTTTTTTTATTTTTTTCTTTCTAGGTAACCCATTTTGCTTTCTTTATTATTGCAAGTTAAAAAAAAAAATCCCTATGCAGAAATCTTTAATTTATAAGCAAAAGGTTTTGAACTTACTTGTTTTCTCCACTGCACCCTTAGATACAATGAAGTTATAAACATTCCAGGAGTCTAGGGAAAGACTCAGCAACCTTCTCACTGCTTGGCTTCAGGATAAATGCTGTAACTTCCTTCTGTGTATCATTCTTAAAAATAACAACTTGTGGAGTGGTTAGTGATGGGTAAGGCACACCACTTGCATCCTCACTTACAAGTCAGCACACCCATAACTCTTACACTGCAAAGGTGTGTTCATGACCCGGCGTGCTGAGGAATAGCAATGAGGAAATGGTTTCCATGACCCTATTGTACACCCAACTCATTTCAACTGTGCTGTAAATCCCCATTAATATCAGAACACCTTCATTCCATTTTTCCAACGTTTGTGGGAGATAGGTTTGTTCACTGTCTGTGTTTTCTGTCTCTTTCTTAGTAAGTGGCAGTTGTGTTGAACTAAAAGCAGCTTGGCTTTCGGAAAATGTGCTCACTTCCCCAAAACCTTGCCCTCCTTACTATCTTAAATTTGGTGCCTAAATTAATAAATCATTTTAATGCTTTCTGAAGTGATACTGTGAAAACATGGTGTGCACCATTGTATTTTGGGGTGCCTTCTACCTAGAACTGTCTTGTCGAAGTCTAAACTGACATCTATACTCCACAATGCAGAAACGTGTACAGAACCAAAGTCTAATTTAACAAATAGAATAACAGGCAAACAAATGAGTAGGAGAGTCCCTGAGATGCTGTTAAATCCCGTGCCTGGCGCCGGCCGGCGGTCCGGCAGGGTGGGGTGGCGGGAGCAGCCCACTCTGCCTTTCTGCTCTGCTCCTCTGTCATTTCTGCCTGGCTGCAGTGAGTGCTGCACACCAGCTCAAAGTACAAACATGTTTTGTTTCAGATGCAATACCTAGAAATAACTTTCCTGGTAAAATGAACTCAGTCTCTCTTTTTTTTTTTTTTTTTTTTTCCTTCGGGCATTTTGGAGAAATTTCAGTGTGTGGGTGGGGGAAAACAAAGCCGAGGCTGTAAACAGGAACTGATATTGTCTGTGCGACTGAATGGGGAGAGAAACTGAACTGGCCTCGGTGGTTCTCTCGTACATCTGTGAGTCTGGAAACACTGGGATGATTCACAGTTTGCTGATTAATACAGGAGCAAGCAAAATGGTGTGAATTAACGGCCATTACAGAGCCGCGCTGGATGGCAAATATCCCCCTAGAACAAATGATGTTTCACGAAGATTGCTTAGAGGAAAAGGTAATGGGTCTTAAATACAAATTAGAAGCAGTCCCATCAAAGCTGTTAACATTAAGGTTTGAAAGCCAAACACTGTTATGAACTGCCTTCAAAAACTGTATATTTAGGAAGCCTGTCAGTCTGCCCTGTTGGCTGTATAATATTTCTGTCTCAAGCACTTTGGACTATTTCAAGCAGCCGGCACTAATAATTGATAGAAATCCACGATCAGAACGCAGCAGCTCTTTGCAGGGCTTTGAAGGCTAATCACTGCGTTACATCTTTTAAAGTTAAATTTTTATAGCACATATAAAGGCAAATATTACCATTATCAGTACATAATTCTGAAAAGCGCTGCTGTTAAGAAGTCATCCTGTATTACAGTTTAACCCTTTGCATATAGGAGTGTTAAGAAGATAGGAAATGCATTACTTCAGTATAAATAATATTCTCCGTATAACCAGCAAAATTATTTAACGTTTGCCACTGAAGTAATGAAAATGTGATTCCTTGGATCAGTGTCAGGCAGATGCAACTGTGAAAGCCGGTTACAGAGAAGCTGTGCCAAGTTATTTTTCCCCGTTACACAATTGATGAGAGACCCACAAGGAGGGTAAGCCCTGTAATGCAGACAAAATAGTATGATATCCCGGTCTAAGACATTACATTAACAGCTTGATCTTGTAAAGATTCAAACACACGCCTGAATTTACGCAGTGGGAGGTCATTCCAGGACAACTGCAGGATTATTTCTGAGAGCAGAGTGAATCATGTATGTATCTAGGCTTTGTATGCTCAAGAAAGACCAAAGGTGGAGGAGGATGCAGCAAGGGGCACAAAAATCATTTGCAATGGCATATTAGTGCTGCAATAAAAAAAGAGAGGGAGCTGGAAGCTTTGGTGCACTTGAATCTACCTCAGCTTAACTTTATATTTGAATTACTTTTGGCTTTTCAGGTGACTGTTGTTGTTGTTACTGGGGTTTTTTCCCCCCGGAGGTTAGCACCAGCATTTTGCAAACATGCCAAACTTCGAATAAGTTGATGCTTTAATCAGTCCAGTGATTATACTCTCAGTCCTCTGGGGTTTGTCTTTTGTGGTCATCAATTGCAGAAGCAAAATTTGGCCCTTGCAGGAAGAAAAGCTGCCCCCTCCTATCAGGCACTGTAATAAAAGCAAATGGGCAAAAAAATCTTAACCAAGACTCTCTCCCTCTCTTTTGTGATTGCAGACTGCTAATGTTAATCTGTTTCTTCCCTTTCCAACGAGATAAGGACATACTATCCTGAAATATCAGTAGTATTTATCCTTGTCATAAACAAATGAGTTTCTCTGAGTGCTTAAATACTCAGGGCCTTTGGAAGCTTCTCTTTGCATAATAAATGTGTTTAATATTTCCTTTACTCTTTGGCATTACTGAGTATAAACTGTTACTGTAGTGGATTGAAGGGTAGTTTACATGGCACTTGTACTTGGGTAGTCTGTTTTCTTTCCCTGTTGCTCTGAGGGGTGTGTTTAAGCAATGAATGAGTGATCATATGAGTATTATTTTTTTTGTTTCGTACAACCTCCTTTCCCCCCTCCTTTCCAGCTCAGTCAGCACACTTTTCTGCAGCGGCATTTTAGTTTTTTCTGTGTGGAATTGTGGAGTTTAGCAGAATAGCTGCATGATGAGGATGAGGTACTTTTTTCTCCTTTCCCTCCTCTCCCAAGAGATACCCTGTGACTTCCTCTATTAGTCCATTAATCGCCGTAGCTCAAAATTGTCTGATCAAAGGAGCAGAACGAGGTTGAAAAGTGCAGATTCTAGCGATTGACTTGAGTGTTTAGATTCCCCGCTGAGCTCATTTAGAGCTGGAATTAAGCTATTCCTGCTGCATTTTTCGTCCTTGGCTTGGCAGCAGCGCTGCACCGGGGAGCGCCAAAGGCGGTGCAGCCACTCGCTCCCCCAGCCCGGACCCAGCCTGTGCCAGAGCAGCCTCCATCCCCCGTGCCAGGAGAACACTCAGTGATCTTGGTTTAGTTTGATAAGAAGGTCGGTGTTTAGATTGCATTAGTTATTTGACAGCAGAAAAGGCGGGGTACCTGTTCCCTGAAGGTGCCGGAGTAAATCTTGATGAGTCTTTGTTTTTAGCTTAAACATCAGGTTTCCGTCTCTTGCAGCTCTTTGCTGAGGCTGGGACACGTGATGTGAGTGGGAAAGCAAGAACTGAAACAAAACGTAAATGGGAAATTTGTAAACAACGTGAAGCTTCTTGTAAAAGTTTTATTTACGCGGTAATGGCTCACTCGAGGAATAAAGTTGGTGAATTTATACGTGCAGTTAGCAACTCGTGCTGTTTTCTCTCATTAATAGTCTTGTTGGTTCTTGTTTGCTTAAGGCAAAAATGCAGACTGCCCATACCTGTGTTGTTTGCTACAGATTAACATCTGATTTTGCAATTCTTGTGCATCTCAAATTCCTGCTGATGTAACTGGGAGTTACAAGTTCTCCAGGAATAGTGTCGGACTCTTGATGTCATTATTTGTGATTCTGCAGTTCCCCAAAGTCTGTTAATATCTCTCAAATAGATGTAGAGTAATTTGATGTGTAAGTTCTTATCTCATTAGAGTGAATTATTGTTACTGAAATGTGAATGGTATTCTATTATCAGAGAATATTATGTATTTAATGGTTTAAGAGTGCTTAAGGTCAAGAAGAACAGAGAAATGCTGATAACATCACCACAGACTGTGTGATGGTCCCGAAATGTGAGTAAATCTTTAACTGGAAAAAGTTTTGCTAGACATACCGATGTTTTCCCATAGTTTAGGACTTTGACTTTTTTAAAGGAAATTAAAAATTACTATTTAAGAAGAACTGTTTTATTAAGAAAAAACTATTGGCATTGAGGGGGAATATGGACAAATCCATTTCATGCCCAGTCTGGAGTCTGAGCTTTTTCCTGCACAGGTGGCATATATCTACATGTCTGTAAATTTTATTTTTAAGAAGAACTGTGACCTTCATGAGGGACCTTATGTAGAACAAGGTTAGTAAGGAACTGCTGTCCTGGGTGTTCTCCATTCTATGTTGACACAATATATAACATCATTGTGCTTTATCTTACAGAGGTTTCCTCAAATTTCATCCTTTATAAACCATTTATCAGGATGGTGGGCTAAAATCTTGTTCTCTATGATTTCTTATTTTTTCTGCTTATGATAGCAGTGTTGAGGCACTTCATAAGATGAAATGCTGTCTAACTGCATTTAAAATGCACATTTTGCATTTTTCTGCCTTGATTGAGCCAGGGGGAGGATAGGTACCTGCTGCCCAGATTACTGTCAGATTTAACTGAAAGTAGAGTTGAATTGTACTCTGTTCTCCTAAGAGAGCCTATTTGCTCCTCTGATTGGGTACTAAAAGGCTTTTACTGCCCTGCTGCACTAACATTTTCCAAATAAAACATTTTTGCCAGTTTCTGAAGAAATAGCAGAACAAGTACCACCTTAGACATGCTGGAAGGAGTCCTGTCCTGTGGATTATAAACCAAAGCAGTTGGCCAGAATAAGGAATTAAAGTAATCCCTGATATTAGGAACATGAAAATGAGATGACCTTCTTTGTAAGTGGGTTTCTAACCCAGCTGCACCACAGGCTCCCCTCTATCGCTGTTCCTCCACACCTTTACTGGGCAGAAAACAAAGACCAGCCATTCAGCTGGGAAACTGGAACTCATGCTTGCAAATGTTACGGACTTTAGATGCATTGTATTTTTAACAGTAGTTCGTGATTGGAATGACAGGAAGGAAATGAGTAGAAAACATCCTATTCTATCTCTATATAAAATCTTGCTTGTGAAAGATACAGTTACCACAATAATGATGGGATGCTAATTGATTCATTGTGCTGGGAGACAAGTGCTGAGCTGAGGAGCCAGCGGGGTCATTTTCTTGCTCCAGCTCCACTTTGGTTGTTTGCTGAGGAAGGGCAGGAGAGGGTTATAAAGCTGCTGCCACTACATTCAGTGCATGTTTTTCTCAGAAAAGAAGAGACACCGCCAGCCAAGATCTCTTTCCTTTGGAAATTGTGGCAGGGAAGGGCCCCTTTGGCTCGGCAGACAAAGTGGGCAGTCAGACAGCCCCTTTCCTGAATCCCAGGCAGGCACCAGACGGCTGAAGGAAGAGAGGCACCAGGCTGAATTAGATTGCCTCCTGCTTTGGACAGTACGGCAGGGAGGCAGGCTTAATTGCTTTGCAGCTGTTCATTTTTTCCCCTTCTCCCTCCCCTACCTCCTCTCCCTCCTCCCATCTGACTCCGGCAGCAGCCCCTGCTCCAGCCCCATGGAAACCTCCCCAGCTTGAGGGCAGAGTATCAGAGATTTGTGGGCTCATTTTTATCGGCCTTTGTACCCTTACCTCAAGCCCAACAGCAAATGGGAACAGGAAGGAAAGTCAGTTTTTTCCTGGGTGAGTTTGTGCACTGGTTTCTGAATGCTGCTGGGACAGGGGACACGTGCCAGGCAGGTGGCTTGGGCGACATCCTGCCGGGAGAGGCAGCAGGGTGTCATCACTGGCAGCTCCTGGCATGTTGTCCAAGTGGACAAACCAGGAGAGCCTTCAAACGAGCCCCCTGTGCTGTGTCACTCCCTGCAGCAGGATTTACAGGACATTTGAGATTTCCTCTCCAGAGCTGCTGTACTGTTTATGGAGCTCTCCCAGCCTCTTGCAGGGTGGTGTGACTGTCAGCTGGGGGGTGTTTGGTGGTGCTCTCGCTGTAAAACAGCCCCAACACCGACATGTTCTTGCCATGACTATTCAAGGCAAAGCTCTTTTGAACCTTGGAGAACTTGCAGAGGTTCTCCAGCCCTCAAAAACTGGCTCAGGCCAGATTTGCATGTATCTCATAATCCCGAACTGTCTGAACCCCATGTTTGTTCAGGAAACAAACTTTGTTTTCCTAATTGCTCTCACTCCTGGATTTAAAAATCTAAAAACGTGTTTCTGTGCTGGAGCAAAGAGACTGCAGGCAGTGTTGTGCTCACCTGCTCTGCAGAGAGGGGCTCTGCTCGCCTGCTACTCAGCTCAGCCAGGCTCTGTTCACCTCCAGCAGCAATGTCAAGCTAACCCAATTTTGCAGCTGGTATTGAGTGCCAGAGGCAAGCTTCGGAGATGTCTCTTTAATTCCTGCACTTGTAGAATTTTGTGTATGTTTTCCCTCCAGTTCCACTGACTCACGCAGTCCTTGGGGGCGGAGGCAGGGGGAGAACACGAAGGCTGTAACCCAGGTCTGATTTACCCATCTGGTGCAGCCAGTTGTCAAGTGAGCCTTTCCCCTCTCCGCCAACAAAGATAGTCCCTCTCAGGGGGTCTGTTTGGCCTCCCAGTTATAATTATGGCATCTGTAGTTTCGTACTTGGCTGTCCTAGGCCAGTGCACCTCCTCTGCCGGGATGTGTATCCGGGTGGTGGCATTCCAGCGTGAAATGCCTCTGAGGCGACGGCGCGGCGCAGGGCGCGCAGCCCCGCGTTGTGCAGGAGCACAGGCTGTCGTGGCACGCTAATCTCTTTATTCTGGACCTATTTGCTGCTTATTTTTTATGATACCCCTAACAGCACAAACCAGAACTTGAGGTGGGCACCAGTGCAGGTTTTTTGGCACATTTCTTTTAAGGCACAGAACTGGTAATGGGGATCGTTGCTCAGGGCCACTGGAGAGATTGAGGGTGTCATTCCTGGAAAGGGATGTAGCTACCGGGCTCTTTGGTGGTCAGAGGGATTTGTGTCTGTAAGAAATGGATTTAGAAATAAGTTACAGTAGCATGGAAGTGACTTTTTCCTTTTTTTCCTTAATCTGTTCAACATGCAGCTACAATAGCTCTGCCAGTTAGATTTGAATTAAAACCGGCTCCACAAGGTACAAAGGCTCTCGAGCCTCATTGCCGAGACCGGAAATCCATTGTGGCTCCTGATTAGTGCTGGTGAAATCGGAAACCTTTCTTGGGGCAGATAACGATCTCGCAAATGAAAATATAACCTGTTAATCCTGAATTTTAACAGGATGGTTATGCAACTCCGGGCCAAATCCAGGATGTGTCTTATCCGCGTGCCCCTTGGTCAGGAGGGCAGGGTGGGATTGCATCCCCGCAGTACCCTCTCCTCAAAGCTCCCCTGCTTTATTCCTGACCTGTGGCCAGAGGCAGGAGAGGGTTGCTGGGGGTGAGCCTGAGTGCAGAAATTGGGGTTCACATGTTGGGACTGCCCCTCTGAACCTCTTGGCTGAAGTACCTTAAGATGGGGCCTCTATTTAATGTTCCTCCCCATGACAGTCACCACTGCCAAAGAGAGGGTGGTCTGTATGGGGCCATCCGTGCTTTTGCAGCCCCATAATAGTCCCTTTAATTATGGGTAACAATAGGTTCTGTTTTTTCCTATGTTAATAACAAGTTCCAGGGTATAAATAACTCTGCAATTAAAACAAAACACCTAACGATTTACCACTTGACACCTATGCAGTCTGCTGGAGCCTTGGCTGGGCGGGGAATTTTTTTTCTTCTGTCCTGAATATTTTATAATTGTTTTACAAAGAGCACATGGATGCTCCAGTCATTAAGAAATGCCAACCAAGGTACATTGTGGCACCAGGAAGCAGAGAACAAATAGCTACACCCGTGCTGCAGCCGGAGGGAGTGCTCCTTTCGGACCTGCAGCCCTGGTTTGTTTGACTAGTTCTCTATATTGACCTTTGTTTTTTAAGAAAAACACAAACAATGAGGATTGCTTTCTTGTAGGACCCATTAACTCCTTCAAGGGCTTTGTGGTGCCTGTTGGTGAGAGGAACACGTGTGGCCATGTACTGCAGACTGGAATACCTCTGCTGTTCCACTTTAGTTGGCTGTTTGCAGGCAGGTGCTGCATAGCCCTTGCTTTTTTTTTTTTTTTTGCTTTTGGAAGAGCCACTCTGTATGTAAAAGTACATGGAAATGGGCCTGGGCATTCTAATCACATTGGCCAAGGAGATAGGGGCCAGACAGGGGGGAGGGAAATTCACCTCTGCTTTCTGTGGGGAGGCGTGGAGCACTGACTGTCATTTCCGAGACTGCCTGGGATGTGTTTGATGTGGAGCCTGCGAATGGAGTTGCTTAAATACACAAGTGTGCCTAAAAATATAAAAATAAAAGCAGTGCTATTTTAAGCCTCTAGAATCAGGGATTATAAATAGCCCAGCTGGTGTGTTACTCCTGGCTGGGTGTGTCGGTCCTTAAACATCACAACTGTCACTTCCCTTTGAAGCAGCTTGTCGGCTAATGACTGCGGCTGCAGAGACTCCTCTGCATTCCCATGTTCTCCTGATAAGCACAGGGCAATGATAAGGTGCTCTCCAGGCTGACAATCCATCACACCAACCCTCAAATTGCCATCTTTGGCCAGCAAGCACTCACAACTAGAAGGTGGGTGCAGGCTGGCATGAACTGCGCAGTTGGGATTCAGTGGAGGGAGGCAACGTTGCAGGTACAGTGGAGCTGGGGCTGCTGAACCCCAGACAAAAGGCAAAACAGCTGCATGGTTGAGCTCTAGTTTGGGTCTTGTGAGACGATTTAGCGCTCTCCATTGTCAGCCTTCCTCTGTGACTGGTTGAGATTCATCTTCTCCCATCATTTAGGCTCCTCTTGTGGCCAGTGGAGGAAAAGATGTTTAGAGGGTAATTTCTGCTCACCCTGATGGGCACCTCTGAGATGTGAGGGATGGGCTGTGATAAGGGAAGCCCAGACAACACATCTAGGCTTGGCCCTTTGTCTGCTGGGGGAGCTTTTATTCCCTGTCTATGGAAGCAGCAGCAGCTGTGGTGATCCAATATACAAAAGTCTGTGAAGTCAGAAGTCACACAGCTACCTTAAATAGCAAACTTTTGACTTTCTGATGGTCAGAAATCATTTTTGTTTGTCTCTTTTCCAGTGTGGTGGCTGGAAATAAGCACCTTTGATTGTGTGTTCCACAGCCTCTGTACCATGGGCAGGCAGCTGGGGGGACAGGCTCTTCCTTGGCGGCTGTTTCCATGAGGAATTCTGGCTGACTCCTGCACCAAGTAATGATATGTTTATTTGCAATATATGGAGCCAGGAGCTGTCTCTGGATGATAGGGATCTGGAGACTAGTAAACAAAAGAAGGCAAGGTTGTGAGAAGGCTTGTTTGGGCCTAAAGAAAACAACTATAAAACCAAATAATGATGGTGTTCAAAAAGGTCTAGAATGGTGTATCTCAGGACAAGGTACAAATGTATCTGCCAAGCTGTCGCACTGGTAGGTTGCCAAAATCTGGGTTATTCTCTCAGGGAGCTCTAAGCAGCTTGTTCGCAGAAGATGAAGCAAAGGGACCTTGTTGGCCATTTATTCTTTTCAAAACAAATAGAAATGGACCAGGAATCTCTCCTGGTGTATCTGAGTCTTCCTCAGAATGGGGGAGCTTATTTCATGTTCTCTTAGTGAAGGAAAGCTCGCAAATAGCCACTGGTAAAAGAAGCAAAACACCATGATGTGTGAAGGTTTCCAAGAGTTCAAGCTGAATTCTTCCTCTGTAGCCTGATAGTAACATAGAGGAGCTGTGTCCTGACAGCATGCTCCCCTAGCCATGATGGTGATAGAGAAGGTGACTTCTATCAGGGCATGAATGGGTGCAACAGTAGTGGTAAATAAAGATCTCATGGGTTCAAACCCTATAAGCTGACAGCTCCATTCCCAAACCTGGATGTCTTCAACTAACCACATAGAAACAGTAGTTGGCAATCTGCTGGCTGCAGTGTGCACCTGCTTTCTGCACACTGCTGACAATCAGGGAGTTTCTGGGGGGCCTGGACATGGATCTGAAAAGTTACAGTTAAGTGCTAGGCCAAAATTTAAAGCCTTTGTCTGAAAGTGAAGTTGTTACTTCAGTCTGAAAGCAAAGACTTCTCCCATGGCTTGTGTGATCAGAGCTGCTCCTGGAGGGCAATGGAAGGACTGATTTAATGCTCCATGTCTCTTTCCTTTTACACTGAACTCTTAATCATGCCTGCGTTTGGCTGCAGCCTCGCAGTGAGTGCAGCGCAGAGCCCGAGACCCCTGGGGTGCTGTGAGTGCCCAGATCTCCTCTGCCCTGGCCCTGGGGTGTGTTTGCAGCCGAGGTCTGTGTCTCTGTGAGGATGCACACACATACACACACACACACACACACACACACACACATGGTATCAAGAAGCTCAGTTTGCTTTTTATTCCCTCCCTCCCCCCACGCCCCCCTCCCCCCCGCCGCCTTCTTTTCTATAATCATTGCAAAACAGGAACAAATGAGTGTGTCACTTTAAACCATGAAACCACTTAGTCCGTAAAGACAGATTTGGCGTCTTTGTGCTGGCAGTGACAGGCCAGCGTCGCTCCATAGTGATCCCACTGTTCTCCTCGGCCCCGCACCCCGCCGCCGCTCCCCACCCCCTCCGAGATTTGCTCCGTGTTTGCCTGCCTCTGTTTTTGTGGTTGGTAACCAGCAGAAGAATGGAATGGATTTAATGATTTGTTGGCTGTGGTGCTGGCATGATTAAGTCAATAAAGCTGCAAGCTGAAAACAGTGTAGTTACAGTATATGACTTTAACCTTGTTAATGCATGTTTATGTCCTCCTGCCCACTGTATAGCTGTACATTGCATAAAGAAGATCTGACCAATCTTTAACCCATTAAATAATTCATAAAGTGAGAGCAGACATCAGCTACTTGCAGAGCAGATCAGTAACCATGGGGTCAGCAATAACTTTGGCTCCCTGGACCATATCCAGCATGTTTAAACTCTGGTGATGTCACCAGGCAAGCTTCTAACCTTAATCATTTGGATGGGAACAAAGGGAAGTTAACTGTTGACATGCGGTGTCTCTGCTGAAGAAACACTTGCAAGTGTTCTGCAACATCTTTGCCTCACAGGGATGGTGGCCGGGCTCCAGCCTCCAAGCTTCTTTTGTACGCTTCCCTCTCTCCTTGCAGCGAGAGTGTGGCTGGCCAAATGTTCAAAGGCACGTGTTTCTTAGACTGCTATTATCTTACGTGACAGAGACACCAAAATCCCACAGAATTTCAGGGAAATTTTGGCTGACATGAGAGGATGGTATTTGGAGGCGCTCGGGAGGTTTTCTTCATCGTGGATAAATTTCAAATGAAAAATGTCTCCTGCCACGTAAATGATGGAGAAGGACATATAATGGGGATGGAGCAGGGCAAAGCCAGGGATGCAGGAGAGGGTGTGGAGTGAAACTGGATTCTCACTAATAACTACCTCAACCAGCCTCTTCTTTTTGTACCAGGCAAAACATAGGGCTGACCTGTCCTAGCAGCCAGCCCTCCCCGCACAGCTCCCAGCTGGGCACTGAGGGATTCTCCAGGTGCGGCAACGTCCGTGGCTGTTGGAGCAGCATCTTTTGCGGCACGTAGGGGTCAAGTCACGGGATCACGGGGCATGTGGCTGGGACATGCTGTGCTCCACTGGGCTGTGCAGCCAGGTTGGAGGCCCTGGGGGACCATTACAACTCGGTGTAGTTTAGTGCTGTGCTGAGGCGCAACCAGCTGTGGCCAGACCCAGAGGAGAGAAGCAGAGAGGAGAACGTGACAGTGCTTGTGCATGGAGTGAAGCAGGAAAAGCCCTTCCACCTCTCACTGGTGAGCAGCAAGAAGCTGCCTCGGGTCTGCGGGGTCATAATCCAAGGGCATGGGAAAGGTACCATTTCAGGAGCCTGGAGCTGTACGCCCCATGCTGCCCCAGGAAATTACCCTCATCCCCCTTTTCTGGGACTAACTTTCATTCCCTTCGGAGGGAACCTGAGGCAGAGGGAGCAATGAAGTGGCTTGCCCGTGATCCCATGAAGAATCTACATGTGACAGAACTAGACCTGGTCATGTAGCCCAAGTCCATAGGAACAGCTTTGGCCAGTGACTCAGTTGCAAAACAAACTCACCGTTCAAGATCATCTCCTTTAGAGGCTTGGGAGTTCACCTGTAATGATCCCATTTTCCACATCTCCTCTGACAAATTGCATGCTCACAGTCCCATGAGCTGACCCTCCACTGCCTGTCCAGAGGGACACTTTTTGTGCAGCTGAAGTCCTCAGAGGCCTGAATGCCTGTCTGCATGGCACAGAGCCAGGAGTGTTTGCAAACAGACCTCCGTGATGTGCATATCTTCGTGGCTAGGAGTTCTGAGGCTATTAAAGGCACCCAGGTAAAAACTCTCACATGGTTATTGTGAGCCAGATGGCTGCGTACAGCAGAGCGTATCTCGGAACCCACCACATCCGCCCACTAATGAATTTTCCAGGTGCCAAAAGATGGGCACCTTGTGTTGGAGATTAGAGCCAGGACCTTCAGTCTGTTGTTGCCAGCATCTGCAAACAGAGATCGGGGGTGAGACTGACCCCCAGAGCTAGTGCTGATTATTCTCAGTCACTCAGTTTCCTTATGGGTGTGTTATTGAAGACTCTCAATTTAATTTACCCTGCTTTTAGGTTTTGCTGTAATGCAGAACAGTAGTCTCTGCATCACAGAAGATGCTCCAGAATTTGTGGCAAGTCACATCTGATCTGAGGAGAAATTCCATGTTCCGTTTCCTTTGTTTTTAGCTCGGAATGTTGTGCGATGTGCCTGAAAATCTTTCTTTACCGGTCTATTGATTTCGATGAATGAACCCACATACACCTAGTGATGTTTTATTATCACTCACCCACCATAGGGTATATAGCAGCTGCTAATTTTTGTGCATTGACTGCATTTTTTTTCTGCTTGATGGAAAACAGAGTCTCTCCAAGCATATGCTAATGCTGAATGGGGGGATCCCAACTTCTGACCCATAGCTAATATCCTGCAAGTCACATGAAGCTTCTGTGGATTCTTGAGCTGGAGTTCGAAATGCCTATGTTATCAGCAAATAAACACCATTAATTGCTTCTAATATGACATGCAGTGGTTAAATGACAAGATCCTTATTAATATGTGTGTGTATCAGCCTTTTCAGTGTGTATGAGGGGGAGTATGAAGTGGTAAAATTATTTAAAATTAGTGGGGAGTATTTACAGGAAGGCATAAAGAACTGTCAGTTGAGGAAAGCAGCATTTTATGTTCTTGTCCCGGATGACCTTGCTCCAAGGACAAATCAGAGCTTGATGAAATGAAGCTGCAGATGGCTAGTGATCTCAACTCTGTAATAATGAAATGACACCAGAAAAAAATGAGACATCTACAGTTTGTAAATACAATCTGAATGGAAGGGGAGAAAAGGGATTTTTTTAAGGGGAGATTGAGTTGACTTGGTTACAACAGTTCAGCTTCGGGTGTTTTAATAATAATTTCCATTTAAAAACATAATAGAATTGCTCCTTATTCCCCATACTCAAGGTCACCTTAATACATTTTTCTTTTTTAACATGTCAATATCTCGGTTTTAAAAATTTGATCATGAGGACTACCTAGTCACAGCCTACTTTGTATCCATTATTTTAGCATATTATTGATCACTGCATTTTGTTTTGTAAGTCATGGTGGTGATTTTTGACACCTGATACAACCCTTTTTAGGTGTTTGACTAGTTTTGTCTGTTAGGAGATCGTAAGGTTTTGAGAGGTTTAACACTGAAGAAGTGATGTGATACTTTGTGCCGGAGCACGCACTGTTTGTGCACTTACATGAGAAATCAGGAGTAAATCTGTTGGGTTTTGCATGCAGGCAGGTTTTCATGCAAAGGGCTTCTGAGCAACCAACCGCTATTGAAAGTGAACACTCAGGCATCTGCCCCTGCAAATTGATCCTTTGCGTGCAAAGCAAAAAGAAATTCATGGAAACGTTAACTTGGAGAAAGCAGGGGATTTGCAAAAATCTCAGTGATCCAGGTCACCTCACTGCAGTTCGCAGAGCTTTTTGGAAATGGGCAGGTAGAGAACTGATTTATCCCATTCGTTCAAGATTTTATGACTTTCGCTTCGTTACTGTGAAATCTTCAGGTTTTGGTGGGTTTTTTTCCAAATCTTTTCTGCTCCCCCTAATATATAAATTCACCAACCAGTCGTTGCACTTCCCTGTAGCAGCTTCTGCCGGGTGTTGAGCTATCTTGGCTCCTTTGGAGTCTCATCGGCACCTCTGAGAGCATGCCTTGACATAACACAAGGATTACTTGAGTCAAACCACTTTATAGATATGAGATGTTGTAGTTTGTCATCACAGCTAACGCAACCTTGTAGAGACAGGCAGAAGGACTACCAGCTGAAATTGGGTGAGATAAATACAGTTTTAGATTATCTCATTGAATTTATAGGCAAGCTGCCCTCCATGGGAATGAGAGCGTGGTGTCAAGGGTTGGAGAATCATGACAGCTGTACAAGCCAAATATAAATATTTTGTTCTTTGCAGAGAATTCAATTTTGGATCTTGACTATTTGTTATACAGACAGGTACGAAACACCCATCTCTGCATCTTTGGGCGTATACACAGAGAAACAGTAACAGTTTATGTTAAAGAATGGTGGGGATGGATGAGTCCAACCCTAGAGTGCTGCTCTCAGGTGGAAGAGCAGCACCTGAGCCAGAGCATCTACTTGCAGGGGAGCTGCTGTTGCTGGAATCTTGATTCTGCCTCTTTACCAGCACCACATTTCCTGGGAGGCTGTGTGTGTCTGTGATACGCTACCTCTCCCATCTGGGTTGTCCCTCAGGCTCTTGGCTGCTTCCAAAGCTGTTTCCCATGTTCCTTCTAACAACATGATGCATCACAGCTTGATTTCCACGTGCCTGCTAAAGGATGCATTTTCATTTAAGAGAAAAATCACTATTGCAATAATTCACTCTGGACTTTCTGTCTTTCTGTTGCTCTAATTGCTGTTGCTCTTCAATGACATGTTTTGATGGATGAAACCAGTTCTGAAAATATTGTAGAGTCTTTGCGCAAAAGCCTTAACTAATTTCATTAATTTTTTTAAGAGGGTGAGTGGACTAGCTTCTTATTAAAATTGTGGGTGCATTAGAATTGCATTCTGGATACTTGGGTGGGATTTTGTTTTGTTTTGTTTTGAACAGCATGCAGTATAAGAACAGCTATAGGGAAATGAGTGTTTCATCTGCTTTGCTTTAAGGCAGGAAGGTCCTGATGCAATTGCTAGCCAGGTGTAGTGATCTTGTCACTGCTCCTAGTGAAGGAGGAGGACTACCTTTCAAGGAAGCTGGGCATGCTTGTGCTGTATGGAAAGAAAGAAAAACTTAAAAGAACCTTTTTTTTTTTTTTTTTTTTTTTTTCACAAAACTGTATACCCACAGATCACTTACAGTCTTCAAACAAAGCCTTTTCCTGACTGACAGCCCCCACGATAAGCTCAGAAACTTGAGTCTGGCAGTATTTCACATGCTTGTATATCAAGTAAATGGGTGAAAGATGGGTAAAAAAAAAAACCCAGATCCACTGAACTGCACAGTTTGTTTTATCAATGTTCATACATTGTGCTAAAGCAAACACGCAAACAAACAGAAAGCTTTGGAGTATTTCTGAGCTGAAAGGCTGTTTTATCTTGAAGAGCATCTCTGAATTGCCAGCAGAATAGAGGAGGGAAAAAAGGCAGAAAACTTCCAAAGAGTAAATGGAGAGTTTTGTTAAAGGCAAGAAGCAGAGGTAACCCCTGACTTCTCTGTGAAGCAAATTTCAGTGGCATCTCACAGACATCACTCTTGAGTGGGCTGACACGATCCTTCTGCCAAACCGTGACCCTGGATTTTGTTTACCTAATTTTTATGCATTGGCCAAACAGATTCACCATCTTAGTATCTGAATGGATTAACAGCTGTGGAGGCCATGATCCTTCTTTGTAAAGGTGGCATCAAGGTTTCCTATGGGTCCACACAAGGTTGCCACACACCAGGATTGTACCTGTGGCTTCTGTGTGGTTCTAAAACACAAAACTCCAAAAAACATAAAATCGGGTGAGGCATCTTTAATGCTTAATGCTATTAAGTGTTTTATTTGCTTAGTCTGTAGTACTTGTAGAGTGGTTGTGCCTGTGAGTCTCATTCTTGGGCTTCAGAACAAAGTGCTGCCCAAGCAAGAAGCCCCCACCACGGAGATGCAGGGTGTGCAGGTGGGAGTGCAGGGAAACACAGGGGCATTAGTTTGAAACCAACCAGTATTTTCATTTCCTCAGCAGAGTGCAGAACTTCCCGTACGTAACACATGTTCTTAAAATACAGAACAAAACTCGGTTGGTGAAACTTCACCCCACCCCTGGAGAAGAGCTGTCCCTGCCCTGAGAGCCCGAGTCCCCCTGGAGCCCCAGCCCAGCAGCCAGAGCCTGGGAGCGAGTCAGTAGCAGTGGCTCCGCTCAAGTCCTGTAGCCATGGTGTTCTGGTTTTGTTTCTTGTTTACTGTGTGATGTCTTGGTAAATACTACAAACTAAGTTATCTTTGGTTACCAAAAAAAAAAAAAAAAAAAAAAAAAAAAAAGAAAAAAAAAGTCGAACTGGTGGAAAAAGCAGTTTGTCCCATTCTTGTACTTACAGCAAACCTCCACCCTGGGCGACCACTGCCTTTGGTCTTTTGCTTCTATGCTGTGGCTCATCTCCACAGCCCTTCTGCTTTGAGCTCTGTAATCCCTGGATTCAGCTGGAGGCCCCACTGGAAGTGGAGGGGATATTTCTCAAATTAGCAGTGTCTTTTGCAATGGAATAAACTTTTTAAATGCAGGTACTGGAAGCGTTTTTAATTAGCCACGTTTCCTTTCTTCCACTGCTGCTAATGCTTTCAGTGAGGAAGTGCAGCCTTCTTCCAACTCTGCAAATATCTACCGAAATTTGCAGTGCTGCCTGCCTCTCTCTCAGTAACCTTGCTGTGACCTGGTTATCTGTTAGAACCACAAAGAATTCAGTCTCTAATTAGTCCATCTGTTAACTATTGAAATTCATGACTTAGTTTTATTGTCTGAGTCTTTACCATAATGCTGAATGGTCTCACCTGGCAGCTTATTTCTTATAAAGCGAATGTGCCTTTCCAAGAGCCATTTTGGTGCAGATAACTGTCTTTTCAGCATTGGACAAATGACTCTGTCTAGCAGCCTGCAGTCCCCTTCCTGCCCTCACTGAAATAAATTGTACATCTCGAATAGCTCTGGGCTTAAGTCAATACAATTTAACATGTACAATTTCTTTGTTATATTCTTTGGAGTTACACCGTAAGAGCAGATGGGAAAGTTTAATAATGATAAATGAGTTTAGTGTTTTCACATAGCCCTAAAAAATAATGAATGCTCTTTATTAAAGATTAGAGGGATTTTTACATACTTGCCAAGGAGTGATTAAAGCTCTGGTTCAGATCCTCAGAAAGTCTTGCTTTTAAATTCTTTTTGGACTGTTTGTTAATGAGGATTCAGAGGAATTAGGGGCCATAAATTTCCTCATTCTCGCTTAAGTGAAGCCACAAAGTGATTACTGGATATGTAACTAAGTGCTGAGGACTGAAGTTTATCAACCACATTCACGCAGAACAATTCATCTCCGCGCTCATTTGCTGCAGTTGTGCATCTTGTACGTAGTCAGATGGTGTGTCTGGGCGGGTCGAGCTCGTCAGTGGATTTTTGGAAGGATGCAGATTCATGAATGTACGTGGTGGGTCTCAGTGGGACTGCTTGCACGCCGTCCGTCAGGCAGCTGCCTGAGTGGTTTGTTGGACCAAGCCCACGCTCGCTGCTGGGTGGGGAAGGGCAGATGTGTTTGCCCGTCGTGCACAGCTGGGCAGCTGCGGGGCACTGGTTTCACTGGGCTGGGCAGTGGCTTTTACAAGTGCACTCAGTGGTGGAACACTGACACGAGAAGGATACGTTCCTGCAAGCCTGCAGCCTGATTCTTTCCTCCTTGCTCTTGAAACTGGTGCGTAAGACACTAAGTCAAAACTGCACAGTTACTCCCAGTGCCTTTTTGAACAGAAATTGCCCCATTGGGAAGAGCGGGGAGTGCTGCAGGAGCTCTGGACCTGCTGTCTGAAACTCTGCCTGGCGAAAAGAACACGTTCTCAAACACTCTCCAACTCCAGGTCTGTGTGGTGTGCCAGTTGGTTAGGGATTCAGCCCATATTAATATGAGTATTTGGAGAGCAGAATGGCAAAAAACCCCCCGATACCTACATGCAAATGCCATTTTTTTTGTTTTTCAAGTCAAAGAATCAGAGCCCCCTTTAGCCATCTGCACTCTCCATTGTACAGCTCAGCCACACGGCCCCCGGGTGGGAACACCCACTGCCATCATTCCCAGCTTCGGCACCAGAATCCTCTCTTTGCTGTCTTCCTGCATTTTGTAGTGGAATTGTCCAAACTACAGATGAGTTGAGATTAGGGCTGGTTTGGCTTGGCCTTACTATGGGAAGGAAAGTGATTTTTCTTGGGGAGCGATGAAAAGGAAAAATGTTTAAAGTTCATTAACCTTTGGTACAGATAGCAGTGTCCTTTAGACTACACCAGAGCTATTCTTAGTCATGACGTGCAAGTGGTTATTTTTTATTGTACAGGAATACAGTAGTTCCCACTAGTGGTGAAAAGAGAGAACTTTTTCCTTTTCCTTTTTTTTTTTTTTTTTTCCTGGCTTAACCTAAATGTGAACTTGTAGAAGGCAAGATTTTGAATTCATTCCTTGTCTTTCTATCTATGCTATTTTGTCCTAATTTTCCCCAAAGCAAACTGTATATCTATAGATTGTTTCTTTACTGGCTAATTAAGTGTTATACAACTTTGCTCTGAAAAACTTAGCAGCCCATTCTGTGTATTTGCAAATGAACTTCACTGATTGTCATTATTGCTATAGGGTGCCTGCAGAAAATCCCATATAATTAAGCTGTTGTACTGCCACAGCACCAGAGCAACAATTAGTAATGTGATTTACACTTCTTTACCATTAATAACATGGAAAAATCAACATTATTTTCTTGATGATGTTTAGGAGAAATTAGAATGAGGTGGACATGATTAGGAAAAGAGACTTTAATGTTATGACTTGTTAATGCAATAGCCCAGAGCAAGACATCAGAATGATTGTCCTTGCACTAAACTCATTTGCTTCAGTAAGCACAGACCCTCTGCACGCAACAAGACAAGTTTGGAGGAAATTGGATAGATGGCAGGGATTTTGGTGGTATGAACATTTCAGTGTCTTTCATGTGCAGAGTACACAAACTGAATCCCTCCACTTTCAGATATTCCCCCAGAGGCAATCTGCATTATTCAAAGCTTAACTGTGGCTGCAGAATCCTGTCTGACATGAAAGCAGAGTGCCAGCTTTATGTGAACTTTCATATTTACATCTGTAGTAAATCATATTTACTTTTTTCATCCCCTCCTCTTTTTCTGTGGGAGACAGAGAGTAAAATGGGTAGGAGGGAATGGGGAGGAGGAGAGATGTCCAGCAGAATGGTAAGCAAAGCACCGGTAATAAAATCTAGTCTTATGAGGCTGCCCATGAATAGGAATGATAATGAGAGCAGTGATGAGCTGCAGGTTTGTGTCTTTTAGTATCTAGCAGGCATTTACATTTCATCAATTGTGCTTTTGCATAATAGACCAAAGTGCTACAACAAAAGGAGGCACCATAAAAATGAGTAATTTCAGTGACCTTCTTGGTAATCCCTCTTACAAAGAATATCTTGGAAGGAGTTGGGTGATTCCTCATGGTGAAGCCTTTGTGGAAAGGTGCCCCAGGCCCGAGAAGCTTTCCTGGTGACAAATGCCTTCCAAGGCTTTCTTCTGGCCACTCTGAAACATGGCTCGTATCCTGTTTTCTCCATCTGAGCATGCTTCTAATTGTCAGATGTCAAAAGGCAACAACCATTTTCTTCTTGCTTATCTCCTGATAACATTGATTCTCAAACAAAGGATGTGGGCTTCCATTCTGAAAACAAAGGAAGCATGGCCCAGCTAAGGATGCTGGATATAATATACATACTTCTCCCTGCCAATAATAACAAAACATCATAAATAATGTAGAAGCTGGATGTGAAAATGGAGAATAGGGAATACATTGGTTCTGCTGTTCCTGGATACAGCACTCACAGATTCTTGTCCTCAAAAAGGCCTTGACTTATTCCCTCATTTTGCTCTTGTATTTCCCTGAATACCTGCCAGCTCTTAAGTTTGGAATTCAGTAATTTTTTTTTTTTTCTATTTTGGGTTGTGTCTTCATCATGTTCTTGAAGAATTTTTTTCTCTTCTCCCCAACATGCTCTTTCTTTGGAGGCAAGTCCTCAACCAACTCAGATCTTCCACTAAGAACTTACAGCGAGGCTGGTTTGCACCAGGCAGGATTCAGACCCATTGAATTCAATGCTGATTTGTATCCAGGCGTGACCTGGCCCTGCATTTTTGCATATTCTCTTTTCCTTTCTCAATGACCTCTCCTCATTCCTCTAATCATGGAAACCACAAAACCCACTTCAGTTCCAGGCCCACATTTTCCTCATCTCTCTCTGTCCCTGATCTGATGGCACCTTTTCGCCTCTTCTCTCTTTAGTTTGCTCTTTTCCTGTAGCCTTCTCCTTTACATTCACGTGCCAAATCCTACCCTGATGCAACTTTCCTTTCCTTCTGTCTTTCAGTGTAACAGTTGGAGAACTGGTGGGAAATGTGACGCTTTGCACAGTGCCAGCCAGGCAGCCCTGACTGCAGCAGTGGTAGTGAATCAGTCCTGCAGCCTTGGGCTACTCATGAAGAATTTTGGATTAACCTTTTGCTTGTCTCACTACTGCTTGTGCTGATGCTCAGAAATCAGAGCAGTCCCCTGCACCTCACTGTAACATGCAGGTCCATGAGAATCCATGAGGTTTTTTGGGCCTTGGGGTAGCCAAAGACCAGAGAAAGGGCATCAGCAGAGAGGATAAGGGCTTCTGTTGTTACCTCCCTGATGAGATTAATTTTCTTTTTTCTGTCTTTCTTGGCAGGATCAAAATCCCGGAATTGTTGCCAGACTTCAGGAGCCAGGCTCCATCCCAAGTGGGGGCTCTGTGCCGGCACCAGCCACGGTCAACGGGTACACGATGAGGAACCATTTACTGAAGCAGCAAATAATGAAGCGACAGCTGATGCAGGTACGGTGCCGAGTGCCTCTGTGGGTTGCTGTGCTGTCCCCCTCACTGGGAAGGACAGGACTAACTGGAATGAGGAAATCATCAGTCAGCAAACACCAAGGAGTGACCCTGGAATTGCTAGGCTGAGTCAGACCAGGGCTGTGGTGAGTCTAGGATGAGGCCAAGAGAAGCCAAGGCCAAGTGCTGCTCAGCGAGTCTGAGTGCAGATCTGCCCCCTCGTATGCAAGGGAAGGATTTGGTCACCTCCGTATTCCTGCCGTCATCTGTGGTCAGCCACAGAGTTGGGAGGGAAGATGCAGAGCAGGGAAGTGTGGAGAGTGAGTCAGCCCAGGGTAAGATGTTCTCCTTGCTTGCCTTTCTCTCTGGTTCCCTGGGGATTTACCAGAACAGATGCTAGCCTCCAGTTTGTCCGGGACTTGACTGGTCTCTCTAGCAACAGGAGCCCCTGCAGGATGTTTGTAACAGACTGTCTGAGGAAGCCAGGGTGGGGGAATCCCACAGACGAGTTGGGTGAGGCAGCTCTGACCATGTGCCTCTGACTTTCTGAGCGTGCTGCTGGATTTGGGTCAAGGAGACTCATTTCTGTGGATGGGAAATGAGATGAAAAGTAGCTCAGTAAAACCCTCAGTGAAGCCCTGTCCTGCTCATTGATTGAACTCCCTTTCAAAACCAACTCTGCGTCTCTGATACTGGTTGGCTTCAAGTTTTACTGGGCCACTGTAACACAGCAGGAGCCAGCCCTCAGCTCCCACCATCCACAGACAGCTCCCCAGGCCACAGCTGCTCTCCACAGCAGGGATGTGAGTGCAGTGGTAGGTTCTGGGTTCTGGTTTAAATCAGGGTAACCCACAGTTGGAGTAACCCACCAGTTCCTTGCTGAGGAAGCACCTGCTGTGGATCTCTGGCTCCCTGTGTTCTGAATTAAAGTGTCAGCCAGCTCACAGGGGGATGGTACACATGGGCAGAGCCATCCTCCAGACAGGGTAAAGGCCACCAGTGCTCTCCTGCTTGTGAGCGTGTCCCTGCGATGCTGCCACAGAGTCTGGTCACTGATGGACTTCTGGGCACTTTTTGTCCCTGGATCTGGTGCTTCAGGGAATGCATCCGAATAGTCAGCACAAGGGCGCTGGGGAGATGCCAGGATTCCTGCAGCCTCCAGCTGCAGTGCACTTCACACGTAGGCTGATGAAAACGGGAGTCTCCATGTTTGTCCAGCTCCCCTTTGGCTGCCTGCACAGCATCTGCTGAAGGCTGTGCTTCCCAACACTGGGCTGTCATCGGGACACCTTAGCAAGAAGGGCCATGTCAGCAATTATGGTCTGAAATGAATGGTCTGGGTTGAGTCTCATCAGAGGAGGTGGGAGGGTGTATGGGAGAGGTTGTTAATGATAACAGTGGCTACACTTCAAGTTGCCTGCTGCTCTTCTTGCTTGTCAAGAGGCTACAACTTGACTATTATGCCCGTTGTTTTCCAGGAAAAGCAGAGACAAAACATGCTGGGAGTAACATCTGAGCAGAGGAGTTTGTTTGCGGCGCAGCAGATAAACCAGTTTCAAGGTAAGGAGGCATGCTGTGAAAATCCTTAAGAAGCCGGGGCCTGGGGTCTAGTTAAATACAGGTAAATTAATGATTCTCTGCCCTGAAGTAAAAGCATTTCACATTTTATTACATATCATGAGGTACCGCCATTTCCTTATGGCCCCAGTAGATTTCTGTTACAGAGAACACAGAGGAGAGGCCCATGACGTGGAAGAGAAAGAGCAGGAGTTTTTACAGGTTCTGCCACGTTCCCAGGGTTCTCACAGCTAACATGTCTCTCTGCCCACAGCCGTGCAGCAGCCCATTCCCGCTGACTGCAACCAGGTGATGCCGGCTCCTCCGCCCAACCACCGCATGCTGCCGTCGAACCCAGCCATGCTGCAGAGCACCCTGGGCTCTGGCATGGCCCCAGCCACCGCCAGCCAGAGCAGTGGGACCATGGTGATGATTCCACACAACCCCAGCAAGCAGCAGGGGATTTTCCCACCTAATTCTGACTTTAACATCCCTCTGCGGCCAAGCCAGAACTCACTGGGCATGAACTCGGGGTGCCAGACAGTGCACAGCCACTCCGCTGTGCGGCCGGGAATGCCGATGGGAGGCTTCAGTGCTGGTTCCTTAACAAACCACTCTGCAACACAGCAGCACTTGAGGCAGCCGAGTATGCCAAGAATCCCTAATGTCTACCCCAACTCATCTGGCCAGATGTGGACGCCGACCACTGTGCCAAGGATGCCAAATCAGAGCCAAATGGATACCAGCATGCAGCAGTTCTCCGGGAACACGCTCTTCTCCAAACAGAGCGTGAGGCCGAGCACGCCGGGTCAGGCGTTCTCCCAGCAGGCTGTGGTGCCGCCGAATCAGATCGCTCCCGGCGTGCAGGTCAGGCAGATGCAGAAACTGAGCATGGGGCAGTCTGGCCAGGGCAGCTTGAGCTCGATGAGTAACCAGAACTTGAGACACAATTTAACCAGGGGACCGTTGCCAGCTATGAATGTTATGAAATCGGTGCCACAGGGAGTGTCCAGTTTTAACCACCTCAATCCTGCCCCAGGCCTCGGCCCACCGAGCTACCCTTCCACCGGGCAGGCGCCCGACGCCTTCAGCAGGATGAGCGCCGCCGCCGAGCTGCCGCAGTACGACTTCGTGTCCCAGCACAGCAGTCCCATCCTGCCCGCCAACTGCAGCGACACCGACTTCCTCGACTCCCTCATGAAGAACAGCAGCAGCAGCAACGACGAAGAGTGGTTGAACAATCTGACAATGATAGATGACATTTTGGGACAGCACGCCCAAAGCTCTGGACACGTTTAGCTCGGACAGAAGCAGCCTCGTTGTAAATAACGCGCGTGTGGGCTTCGAACAGAACAGGCAACCTATGGAAGTCGCCGCCTCCTTCAATACAGAGTGAACAGACTCAGCCAATTCTTTGCCTGCATCAAAGCTTAACGTTGGCAGTTTTTCAGATGACTGTATATATTTGAATATTTTGTAAATTATGTTTTCCTAAACCTTAAATGTAGAAGTATTTATACTTCTTTGCTGGACTCTTTGTAAATAAATCTATAGCATAACTTTTGGTTTTATTATAGGGATTTCATTATACCTTGTTATAAATATGCAAATAATATTGTTAGTTTCAGTAATACTGTGTATTACAGCATAAAATACTTATGTTTTTGACATAACTTAACACATGATCTAGGGGTGTCATTGCAACCAGACTAAGCAGAAATCAAATGTGGCATCTGTTCTCTCATATCAAGAGGAAGGATTGAAAAGTTGCATTAAAAAAAAAAAAAAATAAAATCCCTAAAAGGAGCTGCTGATTCCCTCGTAGCTCAGTCTTGCAGCCCAGTCCTGGTATGTAGGTCCATCCAGGCCCCCAGTGCATTCAGGGGTCTGTCTGCAGAGATCCCTTTGCCGGATCCTGGGCATGTACTCAGCTTGATACACTCCAGTAGGTCGATTCGATGCTGACAACGCGCCGTCGCTGTCCTGCAGTGAGCGTGTGGTTGTGACGTTCCAGCTGCTGACCAGGGTGTGTCCGTGTGCCCGGGGCGGTTGCTGGGCTGGGGGCTCAGCGTGGCGTGGCCCACGGTGGGTCGCACTGGAGAGGAGGCGCTGGGCAGGCACTGCCCGGCCTCCGGACGCTGAACTCATCAGCAAAAAGGTAGCTCTGGTTTGTGCACCTCTGCCATGTATATTTGTAGTGTACAGGTGATTTGTTCCTGGTTTTAAGGCTTTTCATAATTTCTGTTTTAATGTGAGACTTTTTTCAGGGGAAAAGTCTATAAACATTAATAGTTAATTTTTGATGTTTTTCTGTCAGCTACTATTGTCCTATGTATATTTAAGAGTCTGTTTATAAAAGATTCACTGTACTGTAAACTTCTTAAAATGTTCATACTTTGTGTAATCATATTTTAATAGTCACGTCATACTTCGCAATACATTTGTAATATAACGTCAGCTTCAAGCACAGAATGTTTTTTTCTTCATACCATAATAAACTGCCAGGGGAAAATTGCATATCCTTTATGTGCTCATTTCTCAGCTACAGCCTTTCGTACCTGCAGATATTTGAATTAATTTGATTTGTCCAGGATGCTACAACGTCAATCTAATAACATGTACAAATGTGTATGTCCTTGTTAGTAGAAGCAGTGGGCTAGATGGAGAGCTGAAGCAGGCTTTAATTTTATATTAAGATGGGATTGCTTAGGCCCACTGTCCTTTTCCAGTGTAATTATAGGTGAGTGTGAAATTAATCTCTGCTGGTTTTTGGGTTTGTTTGGTTTTTTTTTACATAGCACCATGTTTATTTAAGTGACAGTTCCTGTGTATAAACACCGAGCGTGAGGTGGTGAGGAGGGGACCTTGCTCATTCCGTGACGCCTGCGAGGGCAGTGGCAGGTATGGAATGTCACTCCCTCGACACAGAAATTGTCAGACTGGAGAGCTGGTGCCTGTCCTGGGGGAGGCCAGGCTGGGAGGAGGGGTAGGAAGGAACAGGAAAAATTTAGTAACGTTAAATAAGTGCACAAATAGAATCTGGAGCTATAATTGCCTCCATTTAACCGAGCCAGACACCGCCCCAGCTTCCTAGAGCTGGTGCAGAAAATGTGTCGGTGCTGCCCTTTGTCCCAGCCACAGTGTGGGCACGGCAAGGCTGAGGAAATCTCCTGGGGGGATTCCATGCTGGAGGGAGGGCTTTGGCAAGGTCATTCCTATGCTGGAGTGGGTCCTTCCAGAGGACTATTCTCCAAAGCTGGATGGCAGAAAACAACTCCTGGAGTAAAAAATGAGAGGGAATGTCCAGGATTTAAAGCAGTTGGGTCCACACTCTGCTGCTGGTCCTCTCACGGGGAGGAGACCACTCCAAGTAAAACCACCCCAGGCATGTCAGATCATTCTGCTTTCCTGATGGTATTGGCAGGTCCTCACGGAGCAGCTCCGAGGAGAATGACCCCAACCAGCTTTGTCTCGAGACTGGCATGTACTTGTATGGAACCAGGACAAGGAGGAAAGAAGCCAGTTTTTTCCAGCAAAGGAAACCAAACAATTGCCCAAAACAGGCTGTAGAACTTGGTAAGTGTCTGAAAGCAGCAGAAATGCCGACTTGCCTCCAGACAGGCAGAGAGGGGGAGAAATGCCCGTGAGTGCGTCTGTGGTGAGGACAAAGGTGAGTTTGTTTGGCTGTGAAAACTGGCACCATTTCAGCAGCTTTTCTGTCATGAGCTGTGTCCTGCCAGGACACAAGGAGCTTCAGGGAGCAGTGGGTCTGACCACAGGTCTGGATCCAGAGGCGCCTGAGCCCTCCAGGCCAGCAGAACAGCAGGCACTGGTGGCAGAGAAGGCTACTGTCTGCACGCTCCTCTTTGGGATATTAATAAAAATAGCAAAAATGCCCTCTTTTCAATCTTCATTTTGTTCATGTCAATGCACACTTCAGCTTTTCAGTTCTGCAGAATTTGGGATAAAAGCAGTGCAGGGAGGATGCCTTCAAAAGCCAGATGTTCCCCACGGAATTTACAGAAAACAGTTTATCTTGTACCTGTGTTGTGTAGCCACTTACTTTCACTCTGGTGGGGTTTTTTGTTTGGTGGGGTTTTTGTTTGGTTGTTTTTTTGTCTAACTTTTGAGGTCGTAGAGCTTTTCACCCCTCCATATCCCAGTTCCTTTTGCCTGAAGAGGGAATGATGATCCTTCCTTGCCACAGAGGTGGTGTGAAGAGTCAGGGCTATATCAAGCTTGGAAGAAGAACAGGACTAAGTATAATTATTATCCTGCTGCCTCTGGTTGCACTTGAAACTGCTGATTAGTAAACATGTCTTTTGGGGAGTTGGCACAACTGAAATGGCCAGTGCCCTGCTTGGGTTGCAGCCCAGGAGTGGGGCTGCTGCCTCTCCCTGGGTCAGCCAGCAGCTCAGGCTGGAGCACAGGCACAGGGATGTTTGGGGTGAAGGCATAATAACTGTGGAGGAACATTACAGGAACTGGAGCACCAGCACTGCAGTCCTGGTTGGTGTCACAGTTCATGATCACAATAAGTTGTCTGTTCTGTTCTGCAAAAAAAAATACACTTTGCCTTCCCTTTTCTTCTCTCTGTTTAAAGTGTGAAAATGCCCAAAGTCTCAGCCTGCCTTCACTCTCATGATCTGTGTCACTAAGGTGAATAGTTACAACTAGTGAGGGCTAGTGAGGGGCTAGGACTAAATATGTCTGCATGGTTCTCCTGCTGTGTTTACTGGACCAGCAGATCACCCCACAAGACATACATAGACTTACACCACGAGCCAAATTCTGCTGCCTCACACGCAGTGTAAACACGAATAGATCTCCTGAAGGCAGTGGTATAGCATGGGATTTACACAAACATCAATAAGAGCAGCATCTGGTGCTGTGGCAGTGCAAACTGAATTTGGATCTCTAAAATAGTTACAAGGAACGAAGTGTCTGACAGCGCTTGCTGTTGAAAGCCATCATTTATTTTCTTTACAAGTTACGTCACCAGACTGCCCTCATAATTATGGCCATGAAAACAGAGGCAAGGCAGTAAGCTTTTCCTCTTGGATTCTAAAATAACATCAAATGCCTATAAAGGCCAGAATTTCCAAAGACCTGAGCTCACTAAAGGCCTGTCTCACAGAAAGGTTAGTAGCATAGGTAAGCCAGACTTGCTATGGAAAAATTCTCTTTGTGGATTGTATTAATCTAAAGCAGCCCGTTTATGACAAGGGCAAAACAGAAAAACACTCATTCCTATCAGACAGTATGCAGGGACCGCCCAGGAATAGATGTGGTGGGAGCCTGGATCAGACAATTTCCCTGGGAAGCACAGCCCTGACTTATGCAGAACCTGAGCCCTGCTGCTTGGTGGCTCTCCAGGATTGATTACATGTCTGTCCTAAGAAGCTTTCAACAAAGGAAGCTGCACTGATGTTGAAGTGTAAGGTCAAGCTCTCCTCTTGTGTAGGATGTTGTAAATCAGGAGCCATTCCACTGCCTGCCGCAGAGTAACCCCTGATTTACACCACTCTGGGAGCAGAGCGAGCACCCGGCAAGAAGCTGGCACTTGTTTTGTGGTGCTGCCTGGATGGCCCCGCATGGTGGGAGAGGCGCCGCAGATGTGCAGGGTGGCCCCAAGAGAGGACCCGCTCCGTGCTGGCACCTGGTCACAGGGCAGGCAAGGACGAGGGGAGGAGTGAGGACGAGCGGCCGGTCACTGCACCGGCTCTGCCTCCTTTTCTGCTGCCGTCTGCACTGATGGGCAGGTGGCACACACCCCCCCGGGGGGACACTTGGCCCTGGCACATCTGTCCAGCCAGCTATTCAGGCTGAGCTCAGGTTTTGGTGCTTAATGCCAAATTAATGCCTGTTTCACCTTCTATTCCCTGCTGTATATATAGCATATTTAAAAAAAAAAAATATATATAAAAGAGTCTGGAAGAGAGCGAGGTGTTTTAAATACCAATAAGGGCCTCTCCTGGGCAAGCTAAAACAGAAGTACTGGTCGGCAGCTGCAGGAGTTACTGAGAACTTGAGACTCTGGCTGGTCAAGAGGCCTCCTGTGTACAATCTCGCATGAAACCAGGGACAGGCGCCTTATTAAAGCAGCCGGGCTGAAACCACTGAAGCTGCAGTTAATCACAGCCATTTTTGTTGCTCCCTCCCGTCTCACTCGACGGGTTTGTAGCACTGTGCAGAACAAATACACTGTTTTATGCACGTCTTGATCCATTTCCCATTACACGGCAGGTCTGGGACTTGGCTTTCGTCCTCGCTCTGCCCGAGGCAGCCACTCACTCGCCTGACAAGGGCTTGTGCTGTCTGTGCCAGGCTGTGTGATTTGGGCTGTGCGTGCTGGTGCTGGGCTGGGTGCCCCCTGTGTAACCAAGTGCGCGTGGCCATGCACGTGGTGAGGCCACGGGGGCCGATTTTTTTGCTTTCTGGAGCTCAGGAAGTGGAGACATTTGGAATTTTTGTGTTTTTTTCCATTTTATCAAGGTTGGCATTACAGTAGTCTGGGTTGCATCACAGCTATGTGCCAATTAGAACAACCCCAAGCTACAGCAGTGATTTGTCCCCACGGCCCAAAAGGCCCTTTGCTGCGTGGACGAACCCTGCTGCCAGTCTCAGCGTGTGTCAAATCCAGAAACCAAGTAAGAAGCTCCTGAGGTTTGTGCATCACGTTGTTTTTGTCCTTATCGAGGTTTTTGATGCTGCAATTTAACGTCTGAGCTTTAAACAACTTGGTTGGAGAAAAAAAAAGAAATGTCATTTAAGCTCAAAGTTGGATTTGTATTAAAAAGGGACATTTTAGTTGTTCTGCTTTAATCCCTTTTCAAGGAGTAAAAGGACTCACATGCTGACCCTGCTGGGTTCCATGTCCTGGAGCTGTGCTGTATTTGATGAATAGCTGGGACAGACAAGACCCAGGGCAGTGGCAGGGGTGGTGAGACTGGTCTATTTTCACTCCCTGAGGGGTAACCAGCCTGAAGCTATAAAGTTGTGAAATATCTTTTTTTCTTCGCTAATATAGAGCTGTGCTTGACTCCATCCAGCTGCAGAAACATGCTTTGTTTCAAGTTTACAGACTGCTCCTTGTCAGCCCTGCCGACTTTGTGTGGCAGCCAGGGAAACAGAATTACCTGGCAGACCGAGACCCTTGTTTCTTTCCTCTTCTCAGCCCATAAATTATTATTCTCCCTCACCTATTAGCTGGCTGGACTATTTGCCTAAGCGGTTCCCATTAACCCCCTGTTTGAGCCTCACAATCCTTAATAAATATATATGTTTTCTTGTGCTCTTTCAGGATAGTTGATGATGTCTATTAACAGCAGGGGACCGTGAGGCACAAAAGGCTCAGGACTCGAATCCCAAAGATATTTAAGTGCCTAATGAGGCAGGCAGACACCAGTAGGATTTTTCAAGTGTGGTTAAGCAGGACCAGCAGCTACTTCTCGCAGGCAGTGGATTGTGTATTACCGTCAGTGGCTGTGCACGGCTTTGGACTTTGTTTAACAGTTCTGGGAGGATAAGCTGGTTGTTTCCCTATGGCTTGTTGAGGGCAAAATGGGACTGTGAGTCAGGGCCCTCGGTGTCTTAATTTTCCAACCTCAAGAGCCAGTTGGCTCATTCTGGCCAGGGAGAGCATGCAGCCCAGCAGGTAGGCAGAGGAGGATGAGCCATGGATTTCATCTCTCTCCTGTGCAAGCACTTCACTTTAATCAATGCCTTGTTCCCACCTCTGGGACACAGCACACCTTGTCCTGCCAGGTGTGGAACATCTGAGTGGGTCACTCTTCTTGGCCAATATTCCTCCCTACAAACTCTTCCAAAGTGCCACCTGTGCATCTTGAAGAGCAGGTGAAATCCTACTCCTGCTTGAAGCCTCCAGATATTTACTCTGTTAAGATTTTTGGGTTATGACATGTGGTACACTGCTAATATTAATGCAGCAAGTACCCAGACAGCTATCAGGGGAAAGAAGACCTGTGTGGAAATAGTAATAGAAAAAGGGCAGATTTGAGTCTTGGTCCACCTCCAGAGGAAGAAGAAGGTGAAATGAAGGAGGGAAGGAGCACAAATACACTGGAGACAGCATGGCCAGAAAACATGCCCACAATTCCAGCTGCTATGCCAAAAGCTAACATGCTGAGCCATGGCCAGATCTGCCATCACAGGCTCACACTTTTCCAGCACTCTGTAATTCATGATGGTAAGAAACTGCTTAAGAACCTGGCACCTCTCGAGCTTCTTATGGATGGTTAACGTGCCCAAGACTGTAGCAAGACACCATTTGAAACCGTGCTTGGCCTGGCATGAAATCAGACAGGGACGCTCTTTTCATCTTCTCACACCTTGAGGTCTGATCCCAAAACAATGTTTTCATTTTGATTGTCTGTCAGTGGGTAATTTTATTCCTGATAGCTGTAGTACCTCCTGTTCCACATCCTCAGATCATCCTCAGACTTAAACTCTGAGCTATTCTAGACAGCAAATACCTTCTTTGTGTATTTTATGCAGTGCCCAACACAATGAGGCCCCGGTCTCTAGATGCTACAATACTACTACTAATAAATAATAACTCGACACTGAGATTAACACTGCCACACAGAGACCTTCTGATTTGGTACATTAACTTCTTATTCTTTTCATGCTGTGAATGTAAGCTGTAGCTGGAGATAAAAAGTGCTGTGAAGATTACTGTAAGTACTCTGATCTTCTGAACCCTGAATGAGGGTCGCTGTTGTATAATAAATTGCATTAAAATATAAATGAAAAGAAATCATGTACAATTTTTCCAGCAAGAATTATTCACAAGAAGCTTCATGGAAGAAATGACTGCATTAGCTCCAATAAAAGCCATTATTTCTTTCAGGTGGCTGCTTGAAGCTTTGCTAATTGTCTGAAGAGCCTATATCAACACCTGATGTTGAGCAGCCCTGATATTCAGGGTTGCTGAAGACCTCACTTGTCTCAGCGATTTTGCAGAGCTGAGAGAGGGTTTGTTTCACTCATTAGAGCAACTGAAAAAATTCCACTTCACAATAAAATTACTTTCTCCTATTCACCAGAGTGCAAAGATGAGCCAGGCCAGATGATCCACAGCAGCATTGCTCTTTCAGTCCCACAGGAATGATCCTTGGTCCCACAGGAGTTAAGAGAAAGATCTTTATTGATTGCTGCAATGGAGGTTCCTGCTAACACCACAGATGCCAGTTGGTTTTAATCCTGCCCATAAATGGCAATTTTCTTTAACAATGGAAAATTGCATTTGAAACCCCTTTTCTCTTCTCCCTACTTGACATATTTAGGCAAACTGACTACGTTGTTGTGGTTTGGGGTGTGTTTTGTTTTTTATTTTAAAGGATAACACCTCAGAAGAACAAGATTAGATCCATTTTTCCCTACAAAACATGGTCAGGGGAAATTTGCATTAAACCAAAATCGATAAAGCATGAGCTTTGGAAAACCCAAAGTTCCTCTCAGTTCTTTGAGCTGCGCACTGGCAGCCTCTGCTGACACAGGCTTAAGTCCAACCTGAGAGTGCAGAATTTCTTCCAAATTAATGTATCAACTGGGCTTTAGAGAGAGAAATCAGAACAGCTCTGGTGAGCAGTGGTACCTGGAAGAGGTTGCCAACTTGTTGGTTGCCTATCCTGCATAAGCAGTCACTTCTGTTGACAACATGACAGCAAATACTATCATGGAAATCAAGCAAAAATATGTTTTGATCTAAATACATGCAGATCCTAAAAAACAAAGAAGAAAGGCTTTCCAAGTGCTGATCTTTCTGCAGGCTCTCTGGCCATTCAGCAGCCACAGTCTGCTTTTACAGCTACCTCCTCTTTGTTGGGGGATGACAGCTGAGAGCAGATCTGCTGTGTTTTAAAAATGCAAAGATATTCCACTGCCGGTAGGAAATGCTGGTTTCCCATCCTGTCGACTTCCGTGACTCTTGAACTATAAACCCAAAAAGTTTTTCTGAATAGAGGATGTATTCAACTCTGTTGTGACAGCCCATCTCTGTAGTGCTCATTTGTATACTTCAAATGACACTTAAAATAACCTACATGCTGATTTTTAAGTGATTCAGACACTACTGTGGTTTAAGCTGCACGTGTGGACCTTGACAGTAGGAGGAGGGTGTTGGGGGGTCCATCTTGCACCGCTTTTTATGCAGATGAAACCGTTTAATGCCAACGTGCTTTTGCTTTTACAAGGTATTTAAGTCTTAACCACTTCAGTCCTGCAGTCTCAGCTGCCCCGTGTCACTAGAGTTCTTTCAGAATCTGAATGAAAACTCAGCCCTTTGGAGAACCTCAGAGCACAGAGCAAAAGCAAAGCACTTAACAGGTATTAGTCTGAAAGGTCCTTCTGTTTTACGAGCTATAGTTACACATTTAACAGGTAACTTTCTATTGCAATTTACATTTATGTGTACTGGAAGCTTATGCCTTTGTGTGCTACTTCATTTAAGAGGATTTTCTTCTATTTCTCTTAATTAGGGGCATTGTTCTGCTAAAATTAATTCGACTATCAGTTCGGGTAATTCAGTGGATATTACTGGCTTCCCTTTGTTTGGTTCTTCTAATCCAAATTCATTCCAGTCCTCTTAAAATCTTTACTTACTATGCAAATTAGGTATGATACATGTGAGAATGAGTTTGTCTTCCTGTGAAACGCAGCTATTTCTCAAATAAAACAAACTAACTGCTTCTAATATTTGCATGGAGAAAATAATAGGGTTTTTTTCTACCCAAATATAGAATCGGGAAGGACCTGATACTAGTTTTCTCTGTCTTTAAAGGCAAAGAATCAGCATCTAATAGAAAGTATCTGCCTACTAGCCCCAGCAGATGTGTATATTTATGTGCATACACATATATAGGTATCTGCATGCGTCAGTGCCAGGTTTTGGTGACAGCAGTGCTGTGTATGCAAACCCAGGTATCTGAAAGCAAGCCAGCATCTGGTGTCACAATAACAAGTATGTACATTCAGCCAGCGTTTCTGAAAATGCTTCCCAAAATACAATTGCTATTTCCAGCCCTTGGGAGCCGCAGAATCCAGAAATACAACAAGCCTCTTATATAACTCACCTTATTGCTATTGTGAGTCAAGCAGCAAGGGGCAGGTTTTTTTAATTTTTTTTTTTAGGGTGCTTTAGTTGTTTTATTTGGTAACATGTTACTTGATAAAGAAACGATTAGGCTAATTGAGGGAAAAGCTAGACAGAAATAGGTTAAAGAGGTCTTAAAGTACAGCTTAAAAGAATTAAATCTGGCGGTCTTTATTTAGCAGGGACAAAAATAAACATCAGGTTAAAAACAAAGGACAATGTCAGGAAACAAAGGGTGTAAGTGGCACCGTGCTAGAAAAGGAAAAGATGCACTGATATGCTGATATCTTTTCTAATAACTAACTCATAAAAGGAAAAAAAATGTACACATGTGAACATACGGACATACCTATGGATGTATGATAAGTTTAACACTGCATTGTCTTTTCCAGTTTATCTGTCACAGGCAACTATAACCAAGAGAAAATTACTGTGCATTAAATGGATATAAATCAACTTTTACTTGACCTGCAGGCTTGATTTAAAGATGCAGACTCCCCAACTCCACTTAGTTTTGCCCCCTTACTCTCCACAACAGTAGGAAAACTATCTAATATTATTATCAGGTATGGTTACGCTCCCAAATTGCACTTTGATATCATCAATCTCATAATACCTTGGTTCTCCCTGGCATGGCAGTTCTACACGTGTATTTATTATTTGCATTACCATAGTGCTACAAGAGCCTGGTGTGAATTGGGGTCAGCACTGAGAGCTTTACAAAGGATGAAATGAGAGAACCGAGGAATCCAGGCAACACAGGCAACATAACGAACTGTGACCCTGTATTGTAGGCATTACAGGAAGGATAGGTTTGAAGAAAAATTGCCAGCAGCTTTTGGGCTGTTTACAGGATCTTTTCAAATAAAAGGCAGCCAAAAGAATGCACAGAAGAACCTGTTTAAAGGTATTAAAGTCTGTGAAGAGTGGCATCGTGAGCTGAATGAAGCTGTAGTTAGATGTCAGCAGGGAATGGAAATGGCAAGTGGCTACTGGCAAGACAGGCTACTGAGACCTTCCAAAGTAAAGACGCAGGTAAGGATCCATGTGACAGAGTAGGCTGAGCCAGCACACGGATGGAAAGAGTGGAATAACATGGTAAAAATGACAGACTAAGAAAAATGGTCGCTGTAGCAGCATTCTCAATGAGTAAGACAAGGTTATATTTTTCAAGGCCAAAGGAAAGGATGTTGCAGTAATTGAGTTTTGAGAAGATGGGAGTTTAGCTGTATGGACAGATTTAGACATAGTCTGACCATAAAGGGCCAGGGAAAGGTCTGAGTCAAAGATGATTACATACAGACAGATAATAGCATAATAGATAAAGTAGAGAGTACTTGCGGGAGAAGGCTTGACACTATTTTAACTGTACTGAGCTGAAAATGACATTAGCATTGTCAATTAACCAGTTTTTATCCAGATGGTCCAGGGATTGGAGGCTGGAGTATTTGTGTGCTGTCTGGGCTGATTACAACCCAGGCACCGTATACTGCAGTACAACAGAGCAAGGACGAGGCTCAGAAACACGGAGACAGCCTAAACATCCCGATCCATCCTCGTACGCTGAACGTTCATAAACTGTGCTCTTGCAGGTCCAAACAGTTATCAGGGGAATCATCAGCCAGAGGACTCAAAGCACATTTCTTCCTATTCACACCACCTTCAGGTGTCTGACCATGCAGGTGTGGGGCTCAGGGTGTTTGTGACTGTGTGCAGGGAGAAGGTGAAGTCCCACAGAAGAGTCATAGCTGGGAAAAAATTGAGTGGAAAATGTTGCTTGGGCTGTGGTTGTAGCACACATTACCTGGGGATAAAATGTGGATTAACTAGAGCAGCGACCCAGGGAGAAAGGCCTGGTTAATGTCTACTGGAAGCCAGAAGGCATGTAAGGAACAGCCCCTCAGAAATGTGCCAGTAGGTGCATTAGAAATGTAGGAGGATAAAAAAGTGAGAGGTCGGTCACTGAGCAAGGGCAGAGAGTATTTCACTTCACAGATTCAGGTAGAATAACAGCTGCGATCATTAGAGGTTATATGAGCAAGAGGCTGTTTGAGACTTAATCTTTTGAAAGAAAAACAAAGGGTATAAGCCAAGTTGGAAAAGATCTGGGACAAAATTGATGGAAACAAATTTATGAGAACATTTGTGGGGAGAACTTTTAGTGAGCTGAGTCGTGAAGTGTCAGAAATGAGTAAGGGAAAAAAAGTCTTTCTAGTTTTCCTGATGTCAGAGAAAAGCTTTAAAACATTGTTTGAATGAAACCTTGAATGAATGACCAGCTATGAGGGATCCTCTCTGTGTATACACACACACATATGCATAGACCTGCACATATATAACTGTATATATATATATATATATATACACATACATGATTTATGATTTACAGTTGAAAATACCACACTGAAATCAAGCAAACCAAGACTTCAAAACTGCATCAGTGAATGTTCCAGCTGATCTTTGCTGAGAGGATGATGCCAGAAGCAACGGTGCATCATACCAGAAATCAACAGACAGAACTGCGTGTGTGAGGGAGACTGAACTGACATTTCATCTCCTTTTGTTCACTTCTTTCTTCTGCTTCTTATCCACATAAAAGACACAGTTCAATGCTTATCATACAAAAATATTTTTTGCCCCAGAATCATTTTTTTCCATCATAAGAGGCACCAGCCCAGTACCGCTGCAGTTTTTTCAGTCTTGATTTTTCAAAGTTTTTGGAATTCCAGACGTAAATTGCTGATAGCAAAGAAGACACCTGAAAGTAATGAAGACTGTTAAAATGCCCCGCCCCTCCCCTCGGCCCCGCCCCCGTGTGGGTGGGTGGATCGCAAATTAACCCCGCCCCCCGAGGCCGGCCCCGCCCCCCCGGCCGGCCCCGCCCCTCGCCCGCCGCTCCCGGCAGCCCCCGCGGGGTGGGGCGGGCGCGGGCCCGTCACGTGACTGCTGCTCTGGGGCCCGCGGCGGTGGCGGCGGCGTCGGGAGTGTCGGTGTGGGAGCCGTGAGAGCCCGGTGAGTGTCGGTGTGGGAGCCGTAAGAGTCCGGTGAGTGTCGGTGTGGGAGCCGTAAGAGTCCGGTGAGTGTCGGTGTGGGAGCCGTGAGGGCTCCGGGAGTGTCGGTGTGGGAGCCGTGAGGGCTCCGGGAGTGTCGGTGTGGGGCCGGTGAGTGCCCGGTGAGTGTCGGTGTGGGGCCGGTGAGTGTCGGTGTGGGACCCGTGAGAGCCAGGTTAGTGTCGGTATGTGATCCCTGAGAGCCCAGGGAGTATCGGTGTGGGACCCGTGAGAGCCTGCTGAGTGTCGGTGTGGGGCCCGCGAGGTCTCCCGGTGAGTGTCGGTGCGAGCCCCGGTGGGTGCCCGTGGGCCCGGCCGCTGCCCGCGGTGTTCGTGGCCTCAGCTCCGGCCTCTCCTGCCCCTCACGCCCCGCTGTGCAGCATCACTCCCGGAGCGGGATTTCCACCTTTCCTGCTAAAAGAAGCCCTCTCCTGTGACGCGAAAATACCCCGAGTGCTCTCGGTTCGCTTTCAGGCTTTCAAGCCCCTGTAGCGTTCATTTCTGACCGGTTTGAATTTCCTTCGAGGCAGTGTGACTTCCTTCGGTGTTCACGGCCGAAAAGCTGAAACCTTCCATCGCAGAGCAAACTTTTCAGTTGATTTAGAGCAAGAAATGGCTCTTGAACACGACGGGCTGTTTCTGCTTGCTGGGTTTGGTGCTGTGGCAGTCAAAAAGCATGTTTTCTATTTTGTGTAGTTGGTGAGTTTTGGTTTGTTTGGTTTGTCTGTGTGAGTTTTTTCAGATGTATGTTTATTAGGAGCATAATAAAGGTATTAGCTCTTTGCACAGAAACCTCCATTTTTCTTGGTACTATGAAAAGCAGCAAATTCAGTAGTAAAAATTTGTAGATGGTAAATGTTCTGTAGTTGCCCTGTACATTGGCTTGTCACATTAGGCATTAACCAAAACTGGGGATGTTTAAAAAATGCCTCGGCTCTATGGCACAGCACCTGTTCTCTGCAGTATTGTGCTCATTGCTTGCCAGTGGGCATGCGTTTGTTTATCATTAGCCAGATTTGAGAGACAAGGTATGTCACGGTACAGGAACAGTGGGACAGAAAGCCAGACTGTCCTTCCTGCTGTAGCTTTCTTTTTAATGTTAATTTGTGGTTTAGGTGGTTAAAAAAAGTTAGGCTGTAGACTTATTAACAAGACTGGTAATGAGCCTTAACGCAAGAACTTCTGGCACTGCATGTGACTTCATTGTGTGGCAGATGTCACAGGAGATGAGTTATAGAGCTGTATTCAATAAGATGCAGAATTTTCCCTTTTTACACTTCTGTTTATCATTCTGTGATTGGTCAGAAGGAAACTTGCAAAAGATGCACTTGCCGAAGAGAGGGGCTTGTAGCATCATTGAGGCTGAGCAAACTCTGGTGTTAGTGCATTCCTGTAGGTAGGGTTACAGTGTTAGCTAACAGTACTTAATTTAGAGTGCAAGACTGATTTAATGAGATGCAACTGTAAATCTGTAAAACTCTAAATATTGCGTGTGTTCTTTTAAAGGAGACAACATGCTAGTTTCTCTAAGGACTTGAGTTAGGTAGAAATAAGATTTGTTTCGTGGTTTCTGCCTTAGCCAAGTTACATAGCAGCTTTCGTATGAGAATCACTCCTGAATGTATTTGGGAAAAGAAACAAATGGCAGCGTTCTTTGGGAAGGCTTGAGAGAGGAAATGCTTAACTGTGTGCAGAAAGATGCTCAAATACTTATGGGGAGCATAAGCATGGTTAAAGGTCTGCATAAGACTGATGTTAAAACATTTCAAAACCAGATCTTAATGGTTTCAAAGGAAATGTTCTCAATTCCAATTACTTGATGCCAAAACTCCTGACACAAGGTGAAACATAAAAAGTACTAGTACTATATGTTTCCTTTCTCCAAAATGTTTTAATAGAACTATTCTGGGGTATTGCTTCCTTTCTGAAGTTTATTAAAAGTAATGTCAATTGAAATTTTCTGGCAGTGCTAATGATGTTTTCCTACCTGTTCCATTCCTGTCAGGGGCCACCTACAGCACGAAAGTCAGAAGTTGTTGGAAAGTCGAAGGAATGAACACACTGTTTTCCTCTCGTCCCACTGAAGCAGCAGCATCTATGTTTTATACAGCTGAAATGACTTATTAAATCCAGAGGCTTCTGAGCAAAAGAACAAAAGGGTAAGTGTCTTTAAGTAGACTGCATTACACCTCTGTGTAAGATGAGGTGTGTGTTTTTCGACAAAAGCTTGGTGTGCAACATCTTGGCTGTGCTGTTGCATGTAGTGAGTGGAAGGGCCGTGTGCCAGAAGCTGGGATGTGACTGGACCCATCAATGTGTAACATACAGAGGCAGGCTTGGGAAGTGTCAAACTTTCTATGCCTGTTGGCTGAAAGAGAGCGCACCCAAAAGTGTGGTGCTGCCCCGTGAATGACTTTGGCAGGGTAGTCTCAATCTTTCTTGGGGATGGAAGCAAACGGTCGTTTGTGGGTGACTTCATCATAGTCTATTAAGTCGTAGTCTGTTTAGTCTACTTTTTAAAGCACAGATCAGCTCAGAATGGTACTTTCTCTGTGCATTGTGTGTATTCATGTAGTGGAAGAAGGAACTAAACAGCAGATGACAGAGGATGAGTCTGATGCATCGGTTGTGCACGTTCTCAAAGGAAAGTTGGAGGAAAGTCTGAGTAGGGAATGCAATTTTAACTGTTAGTGGCATTTTTTTAACACAGTATATGATGTGTAACAGATACAATTTCCATTTCTCTTGTGGAATCATCAGTTAAATCTTTAGCAATAGAACTACAGTGGCCTAAGGGGATATCTTTCAAGAAGAATGAGCAGAGAACAACTGAAAGCTTTCTTAATAGAAAACTTGGAAGCCGTGTTTGCTGTCCCGTAGGCTTTCCTGTCAACTGCATCAGCTTTTGACAATGTGGGAGGTATGCATTCCCTGCAGGGGATGCAGAGTGGTGAAAATAGACTGGGTGGGTTTAGAAAGCCACAGATCAGCCTTCAGGCAGAGGTTTCCTACAGATGTAATGTTGATTCTAGAGGTAATCTGACAAATGGTTCCTTAAAAACCCCTGCTCACTTCTGTCATGGCACCTAGTCTAGATAGGTTTAACTGTTAGAGGGAAAACCACTGCTTTCTTTGATCCGCTCACAAGACTGAACTTTCATTTAAGAACTCAGCTATCAGACTGAATATTAAAGAGCAGTCTGGGAAAAAAGGTAATCATGCCAAGAGAAAGGTAATACACGTAGAACAAATACGAGATTAGCAATAGGTGAGTGTAAGTGGACAGAAATAATTGTTACCGTAAATTGCAAGAAACAGACCTCCACAAATTGCTGGAAAACAGGCCTTAGCAAGTGTATTATCACTGAACCAGGTGCTGCTTTTCTTTGTAATGGTGATATAAAGCATGAAAATTATCTACCTAACAGATCAGAGTCCATCAGCAGATAAGTTATTTAGTGTCCATGATGGTATGTGTCTTACTGTATCATCTGTCCTTATGAGAGGACTTCTAACTCTTACAGGAAAACTTGCCAGATAGAAGCTAGAGATACCACCCTAAACTATATTTTCAATATAATTTGAAAGGAGGAAGCAGCTGGGTTGATAATTAGAAAAAAAGTAATGTTACAAACCTTTACATTAGATCTTGTTGGAAATCATGATATACTTTGAAAATAGGGTGGGAGTTAAATTCCATGAGGAGTTAAGACAGTAAAACATAAAGCTTCAACAGAGGCGGGAGTAATATCAATCAAGGCAGAGCTCAGGATTTTTTTACTCCCTCCAGCTATTATTTATTCAATACCTGGCTCCAAGAGGCTACAAGAATTTTTTTTAAGGAACATGTACGCAGAATTGCATAGGGATTTGGTGGTACTGAGATTATTTTTTTTTTGGGCCAAACTTTCTGCCAGGCTGTTGCTGCTTGGTGCCATTTGTAGAATTCCATTGTCAGGATACTACCTTCTGTTCGTGTGAGGGCTTCCTGCTAGTATCTTCAAAACTCCCTGGTACAGTGAGTGTGTGAAATAGGAGCGGGCAGGCAACTGGTGCGCTTCTAATTTGTTTGGTGAATTAACAGTCACTTGACTGTTGTGAACTGTTGTTTGTTTGCATTTGTTCATGTTGAATCCTTTGGGGACAATGACTTGCCCTGTCAAATGCAGGGCACATTAGGGAACAAGAGAATGCTTTTTCTGGGAGGTGGAGCGTCTCTGGCTCTTCACAAACAAATTCAGCAGTCCATGGTGAGTTGTACAGCTGCTGTTCACAGTCTAGTAGAGAACTGGCTACATGAGGGATTCTGGAGTGCATCTTTCTTAGGGACAAGAAGCCGGGTGGACTTCTGCTACCTTATTTTTATTTCTGAGTATACTTCTTTTGTGCTAAAATATAGCTGGTTAAACGAGCTTGAAAGAGATGCATTTATTTCTATGGACTTGGTCGGTTGGTTGTGGCTCTTTAGTCTCTCTGTTTTATTTTGGTTGATTGGTACTGTTTGGTTAGGGACAGCTGATGTCTGGAAAACTGCCTTCGTTGGTGTAGTTTTTTTTATTCTGACTTGTTTTTGTATCCCTGTACTCAAGCACAGTGAATAATTATTTACTGGTGCAGTACTATTTTTCTTCTGTTTGAAATAATTGCTTATTTGGTATCAGGTCTAGCTATGAAAATAACTTCATTTTTGTCCAGACTGGCAGATGCCTTGGAGATCTTCATCGGTTAACCCCATGCACTGATCACTTTTGGGTGTCACATGATTGTCCAGTTGTAATTTTTGGAAGTGCTCCACTTCTTTTCTGAATTACTGTGTCAGCAAATGAAAGGACACAGTAAGTTTTGTAACTATTTAGGAGAGGCCTGGGAGAGGCACAGACTTTGTTCATTCTTGCACAAACCATTACCTGGAGCAGGACTGTGAGAACTTTGTGTGCTGTGGTTATGAATGTGTGACAGGAATCTAAATGATTCTGGAAGATGTTCTGGTGAACTTCTTGTTGTTCATTTCTTTTATAAATCTGACTCTGATAAAAGCAAATAATCCTCATGCTTTTCTAGATGCCTTTGTATTTTATATTCATATATAAACACACAAAATATCTGTTTAAATTATAATAATATGAATCACGGGTGTTTCTTCATCATAGTTACCTCTCTGTATGTTCTATATTTTTGGTATATGGTAATTTAGCAATTTACTTTCCTTAATCTTTCTACATTAACATGCTGAACATTATAGACTATACAATGTGAAAAACTTCCATTTTTCATTGTGTTGTCGAAATTGCTGTTGCTCCAAATGATTGATATAGGTACAAATTTGAAAGTATTTCTTTCAAAGTTTTAATCCAATGATGGAAGATAAAATATTAAATATCTGGAAAGTGGTTCTCACAATTTGCTTGATGCAGTTTACCTGAGTCCAGACGTTTGTGTTAGTAATACTTTGGCAGATGCAGATTATGTTGTTTGGTTGCAAACTACTTTATTCATGTAAAGATTTTAAGGTGATGGAAGCATGGCTCAGGCAATGGTTAAAATATTTTTACTGTGACTCTGGTGTGAAGATGAAGCCTTAAAAGGACCAGCAAAATGTCAAATGAGCTTTAATTTTTTCCTAGATCATAAACAATGAGAACTAGTTTCACCAGACTGTTGTCAATCTTAACATGGCATAATAAGAGTCTTGGTGGACAGACTGCACACATTCTCTAACCTGTTGTCAGTGAAGAACCTTAAGGGAAGAGGAGCTGATTGTTTCAAATGTCTCAACCTTCAAAAGGTTTTTTATGTGTTTTAAAGCTTATTTAGATTTTTTTGTGTGGACATATGCTTGTGTCTGTTGGCATTTATTCACAAAAAGCAGGTAGGGTCCTTGAACTGACTTCCGAAAATCTGGCCCTCAGTGCCCACCCTTTCAAATGTTGTGCCTCCATTCCCATGAATCCTAGGAAGCACAAGTATAAATATCGTCTTTAATGAAAATACAGATCCCAAGCAGTTTAATTGTTGTTGTAAGATCACTGGAGCCCACATTTCTCGATAGTGTTACTATATTAAGTTCTGGTAATTTTAACAAAGCTCTGTTTATTAGTTCAAGTTAAATCCAGTAAAATTGCTTTGTCTCCTTGCTATTCTAGATTCAGGGAAGAATGTTCAGCTGTTTGTAACTGCAGAATATCATAAACAGAGTTGTCTGATTTGTTTTAAATTTGCAGAGTAGTTGTACTTCTGTTCAGCTGCTGACAAGCATGAGCTTTATATGGTTTTTAATTTTTGTGCAAGTGTAAAAGTACATGTGGGTGATATTGGGGAATAAAAGTCAGTGAATTCATTCTCACTGTAAAGTATATTGAAAGAAATGAGTCTCAAGAAGAGTTGGGGGAATTTTACACAAAGTAAACTTGCATACGCAGAAACACAAATTGCTGCAATAGCCACACTCACCTTGCTTGCTCGAAGTGGCCTGGTGGGGTGGCAGCGTGGAGGGGAGCTGTGGCCTCTGTGATGTCAGGTTCCTCAAAGAGAAATTTTTCTGAGAACCTGAAAGGGTCTGTGCCTGTTTCTTTTAACTTTTATACATCCCTGTGTAAATTGTAGTCAGTGTTCTGGATTATTTCTGAACCTCAGCTCACCTCCTGTAATTCCACAGCTCAGCCAAAGCTCAGTGAGTGTGCAGTAGGGGGAGGAAATAATACAGAAAGCAAAGGAGGAAACGGAAAGGCTTTTGAAACACTTGGTGCTGTTCCCTGTGTGAGCAGCAGGAGTAGCTCGAGATTGGAAGGGATAAAGGAACGTCCAGAGGAGCTTTTGTTCTGCAGTGCTTTGGCTCCGAGGTGAGTGTCTGGGAACCTGGGTGGGCTCGTGTGACCTCTGCTGAGGTCCTTCCTGTGGCTCTGCTGCTGGAGTGGCTGTAGTTCCAAGATGAACAGCCAGCTCGGGTGTGCCGGTACCTGCTGCAGTCAGAATTTCCATTTTGCAGTGCAGATCTATTCAGGGTTGTCACACCTTTTAAAAGTCACTTTTCTAGGGCTTGTTTGTGCACTTGTGTCTCTCGTGGTTAGTGCAGCCTTAATTTAAGTTTATGTGAGCTCCAGTTAAAACCATTTAGTCTCTGCTGACATAGAAAAACTGGTGCTGCTGTGCCTCTGTCTGTCTCACCTGGCACTTCTCACTTAAAATACAAATAAACAACACTTCAAGTGGAAAATTTTTTAAAACAAGCTTCTGAGTAAATATATGGCTTTTACCTTTATAAAACCTTCAATTTCTATCAATTAAGGGAAGTCATCTGAACAAATATTGGATGTTCATAAGTTAGCATAGTAATATAGCAAAAGTTAAATCTACCTTAAGTTTTGTGGTATTTAAGATACTGCAAGAAAGGAAAAACTGAAAGTATCTTCCCTTTAAATTTTATTGTCCAAACATTAGACTCCAGTGTTGCAGTAGTACTTCTGTAAAGGGTAGACTGAAAGGGCAATGATTTAATTTTAATTGCTAACAGGTTTTTATTTAAACTGTTGACATTGCACTAACATCAGTTCAGGACCACTGTTTCAGTGTTGGGAGAAAGCTGACATAGCTGGAGACCCAGAAGGGACACACAGGCACTGTGGCATTCAGAAGGTGTTTTTCTTCTTTTTCAGCTTAATCTGTGTTCCTCTGTTAAGTATTTTTTTTGTGGAGGGATCTGATTTTTTTACTGATAAGCTGTATCACTGAATATTACAGTTCTGAACGCAGTGTCAGGTTTCCTGTGTTCTTTATGAGATATGCAAGACTTGGGCAACAAACCTGTAGAAGTTCAGGTTGTGGTTTCCCACTTTATTCCTGCACAGACACATTGCTGTGCTGTTATGCTACCGTCAAAGCACTTTGCCTCTTGCAGGCGGATCTGTCGCTGTCACTTGTGTGGGACTGTTGCAGTGTCACTGTCAGCCCACTGTTACTCAGGAGCATGGGCTGACTTGTCAAGGTGCAGAGAGATCTGGGCAAACTTTCCGGTGTTGAGAGGGGAGAGACGGTGCTTATTTAAGACTACAATGTTACATTTATGGAATAGGAACAAAGATTGTGTAGTGTGTAGTGCCTTTTCCCCCCCCAGACAAACAGAACCTCTCCAAGATTGCTGTGGGATGTCAGATGAGTTGATGAAGGGTGTGTGACGAGTGAGAGTGAAGTATGAGTGTTTTCCCAGTGTTACTCCTAGAGCCCCCCTGTGCACTGTTGGGAAATTAGGATGATGCATTCTCTGTCATGATTTTGTCTTTTAGAAGTACCATTTGAAAAAATAAATAAAATCCTTTTCCTTCAAATACGTGAAGGTTGTTCAGACCAGAAGGCTGGACACTCCCTCTTCTGGTGTGCTAACTGAAGCTCCAGTTAGGAAATGGGGGATTGTTTTTAAATGGAGAAGTACTGTGGAACTCCTGCTGGGTTTTTTTGTTGTTGTTGTTTTTTCGACTTGAAACACTGGAGTGTATTGACATGCTTGTGACTTCGAGAGCTGTGCAATAATACTCCAAGTAGGTTGCATTTCATAATATGTGTTTCCAGTCACTTAAAACAAGCACTCTAATGTCTGTTGACTGAACTAATAATAGTATTCCAACAACTGAATTCCAGTCTAGAGCTTGAGTCAGAATATTTCTTATAGGAACCAATTGCAAAGCTAGTAATGAATTTGTTAGATTTAGATGCTTTTAAATAGTGACCTTCAATTATGAGGCATTGTGTAATGTTTTTAATTACCAGTAACTTGCAAAACATTCTTGTAAGTTCCTGATGTCTACCTGTGGACCTCCAAAATCTAAAAATCTCTCTTGTAAATAGTATATAGTACAGGAGGAAGTTTAAGTCTCCAATTTGTGCTTATTTGTCAGATACCTGGTATGGCCTCATCATCAACACCTAAATATAATTCAAACTCCTTGGAGAGTTCTTCAAGTAAAAGGGTGAGTGTAATTTTCTTCATGTTTTTATTTTTTTTTACCTCAGAGTTCCCAGAGATCATTGTCTTGCATATTTGGTTAGAAAAATGAGTATTTAAATGAATTCTGGAATATATATACTTATTTTTATCGCTAAAATTCTAATGCAGTTAACTGAGTTGATTTAAATATCTTTTGGAATGGATGGGTGAAGTATTTTCTGTCACAGCTAATGAGAGCCTCCTTCAAATCAGTTCTACTGTACTCTTATCCCTGAAATTTTTGGCACTTTGTTGCCCTAGAAAGATTCTGTATTGCAATTGTTAAGTTAAATCTTGTTATGTTTGTTTGGCTCAGTTTTAAAATGTTCATCTGCAGTGAAAAATACATTAAAACAATCTAAATGTCATCCCCCTCTGCTTTTTGATGCTGTGCAGCCGAAGAAAATGTAACCTGGGTGCAAGAAAACAGAACCTACTGAACGTGGGAAAGTCACAAAAGAGTAGATTGTGTGTGATAGTTGTGAGTACATTGCTTTAGTAGTTTCAGTTGATTTGTTCTTCCAAGTCCAGTGTACTTGGAAAATTAAATGCACAAAGTTTGCAGAGAACTTACAGTATAGAAATTTAATTCCAATTTAATGCAAATATAATTGACTGTGCTTTTAGGAGAAAGACTAAAACATACTTATGTTTCAGATCTGTTCAACCTTTAAATGTTTAATAGCTGCAGTTTAAGATAGTGGTATGTTCCTGTTTTGGTTCAGTCTGTCAGTTCCTCCTGTGGCAAAACCTGTTCTTTCCCATGCAGGAATTACTTTTAAAGAGGTTTTTTTTTTAACCTGAAACTTGGAGAAATTGTAAATAAAATATGGTGTGCTGTTGTGCTTCTCTTCTCTAGACTCTAAAAGATGGAACTAACTGGGAACAAAATGAAGAAATACCTCGTCTGCCAGGAGAGACCAGAGTTACAGGTAAGCTCTCGAGCTGCCTGATGCAGTGTGTTCAGCACTCTGGCAGATACATGTCTCCTACTGCACTGTTTTGTAATTTGGACTGGTTTGGGCAGGGGGCCAGAGTAAGTCATGCTGAAATATCATGAATTTTTCCAAGCAATTCTGATAGGGACTTTTTATCACTTACCACAAATTACTTTTTAAGCCTTTAAATTCTTGGATTTCCACCCATAGCAGATCCTCTGATAGAAGGAAATTGCAAGCCAAGCTGTGTCATAATTGTATTTACAGACTAAGTAGCACATGTCTAGTGACGAGAGCTCCTCCAGGCTTTCCAAGGTCAGGAGAATTCCTGATGCCTTGTACAGTAGTGTGGAACCTGAGCCCAAAGTGTGACTTCCCAAAGTACTGTCTTGTGCATCCTTGACACTATAGGACATGAACAGGGCTACTCTGCCCTTGTTGGCCTTTACATACAGTGATGTTGTAGCATAAGGGAGATTAATGTATTTTGTACAGTCTTCTTACCTGATGGAGGATCTTCTTGAAGTGGACTTCTTTTTGTTGAGGTCTGTCTTTTATTTGTGGAGCTTCTCCTCCCCCCTGCTGAGGATTTGTTAGGTAGGTTTGTAAATAAGGTGAGGTGAAAGCAAAGTGGTGATTCAGAGGAAGCAGTTTTGTTTTTAATGAGGAAGGCATGGGGGAGAGGGTGTGGGACTAAGATGGATGTATGATATGATCCTTATGAAAACTGTCAGCGCTTCAGGGCACCACACTGGAAGGAGGGTGCTCCTTGTGGAAGGCAGATAAGTAGATTGGGCTAAAGGAATGAGTGGACAGGAAGAAATAGATGGGAAGTCTTTAATGTTATGGCTGGACTCGATGCTCTCAGAGGTCTTTTCCAGCCTTAGTGATTCTGTGATTCTGCTTGCATTGCTTCACTTAAATCTTCTTTTTGAGTGTTATGTTCTAGTATTTGTTTTGTTACTGTCCTTGCTGAAACACTACTGATGGCCCTGCTGTATTTGATTTGCCTCAAATTGAAATGTTTCTCTTCAGCATACTGAATTCCCTACACACTTCACAACTTGAACTACTACTTCAATGCAAAATTGGTTACAGAAAGATGTAATGGCATCAACAATGTATTTCTTTTGGGATAGTGAATAGACTGGTACAGTAATCACAGTACTCACTGTTCCATGTCCCGCCCTCTCCCATGTACTGCTGAGAGGGAGAACACAAATGTAACTAGGGAAGGCTACTGAAATCTCTGCACTTAATTTGGACAAGTTTAGTATATGATTCTCAAATAAAAAACTCATGGATAAAACTCAAATTTATTACTTTTTAAATTCTCTGAGTGGCTCATATGAGTACAGCTCTCTTTTTATTTCACTGCTACTTAACTGAGGCTGTCTTAAACTCTCATTTTTGTCTTCTCACAATGTTTAAGAAGTGTTGCATTTCTTACAGACAAGGATGTTATTTATATGTGTCCATTTAATGGCCCGGTTAAAGGAAGAGTGTACATCACAAACTACAGGCTGTACCTAAGAAGTGTGGAAAATGTGAGTAATATGCCACAATTACTTCCATGGGATGAGTTGGCTTTAAACTCCCTTCCGTTCACCCCCGCTGCCTTTGAATTATTTTGTGGCCAGTTAATTTGTTTTAGTTTTGGCACACATGTGCTTGTGGAATTGCATGGGAGGCGTTTTGCTTGAAATGGCCTGTGATGTCTGTAGTAACCATATCTTAAATGGCTAAATAGTAATTGCCTTTGTGCCACTGAGAAATCTGTATAAAAACAGAAGTTCTTCAAAGTTAAATGTGTTGTAAAAGTGTAATTTTTGCCTGGTAAAATTAGTTTAATCACATTTAACTGATACCTTTATATTTTTCCTGTTGGAGCTTTCTTGATAGCTGTTCCCTTTACACTTATTCTATGATAGATAAAGGGCAGCAGCTCATGATGTGCAATAGTTCTTAACATGGCCATCAGTGAACCAAGACTTTGATTGTCCTTGAAAAGGAAAAGAAAAATACTTTGATCAATAGAACCTCATGTGGGTGGGGGGAGTGGTAGTTGTTTGATAAGCAGCAATATGGAAGAGAATAAAATGTGCTTGTGAACTGTTTCATATGTTTGGGTTTGTTTTTTTTTTTTTTTAAATAAGGGTTTGGGACCATAGAATTGAGGTCTTTTGTGGTTGTAGATAACTCTACTAGTAATGTCTCTTTTTTAATTAGTTCTGCTTTATGCAGTATATCAATAAAGCAGCACTAGCAAGCAGAGGCAATCAGTAGAATGTAGCAGAAGGCATCTTTTAGGCTGTTGCCACCTATTTTCTCTGCATCCTGTATCAGGCATGAAGTATTTCTGTTGCATGTTAAATTGGATGATGCTCAATGCTGTAGAGTGACGGTAGAAACTTCATAACGTGTTGGGAGGGAAGACTCCAAGGCAGAAACATGTTTGTGCTTCCTGTATGAATTTCACGTCTGCTTTCTATTCTGGAATGCATAAGAACATTTTGCTTGAGTCTTCTTTTCAGATTAATCTTTTCCTTACCCAGAACTTTCCTTGCAGGATCCAGTCGTGGTACTGAACGTTCCACTGGGCGTAATTTCAAGGATTGAAAAAATGGGAGGAGCTTCCAGCAGAGGAGAAAACTCTTACGGATTAGATATAACCTGTAAAGTAAGACTTTCCAGTAATTCAATAGGAAATTGAAAAAATGTGATCATAGGGGAGTTCCCAGTGGGTAATTCAGGGTCCTTTATTGGATCAAGTGTGTTTGCACATTTGATTCTTAGCAGTTGATGTGCAGAGAGCTTATTTTTGACAGTAGCGATGAGAAAATAACTAGAAATGTATTCTACACAGAATATTGACAAATTTTCATTTTGAAAACATAGCATAATTCCCATCCTGCAAACATTCAATGGCTTGGGAGACTTCAGTGAATCAAATACGGCGCTTTCTGGTGGTTTCATGTCCAAGTGGCATTTGCACCACGCAGCGTGGTACTGCCTTATTTGTACAGTTCTTAAGCTCTTTTCTGTTTTATGGGGTAAGAAATAAAACTGAACGTTCACAAGGGTTTGAGGTGTGTTGCAAGCAGATTCTAAATCATGTTTAGTGTATAATATAGCATTTGTACAGAGAGAGGCATCTCACTGCTTTGGTTCACCTAAAAGATAACGGCTTTGTTTTAGGATATGAGGAATTTACGGTTTGCATTAAAACAAGAAGGGCACAGTAGAAGAGATATATTTGAAGTCCTCACAAAATATGCTTTTCCCCAGTCTCATAACTTGGTAAGTTACATCATTTATGCTACTGAGTTGTCTCTTAATGCAGAGTTCTTGCCAATTAACTTTAACTGTTTGACCTACTAATGGCTACATCACGGCTGCTTGAAAAGAGTAACCACAGAATCTGCTGTCAGCATAAACTGAAAAGAATTATTGCTTCCATTTTGTATATTTACAACACTTCTATCTATATATTTTGTAAAATTATGGATGCTAAGTGCCGTACTTCAGGTAAACTACTGAGCACCTCTGCCCCATACAGATTTCATTGCTTAGAAACTGCAAGTTATCCTCTCTAATTAGGGAATATAGTACATGCCTTACTTGATTTCTTGAAAATGTTAAACTACCAGGCAGTCTCCAAGGCAGTGATAAATGTGGATCACCAAGAGTTTTACGTCAGGACAAAAAGACATAGTAAGACAGCGCTTGTGGGCAACAATTCTGGAATATTTTCTGCGACGTAGATTCTGTCATGTCTCTGGGCAATCTCATCCACATTCTCAGGGTGAAGAATTTGTTTTTCCTTACATTGAGCAGTTGTGGACTTGCATGTAGTGAATATGGATAAATCAAGTTGTAACTGACTTGGGACTGAGTGCCTTGTAGAATTATTTTTTTTTATGGTGTCCAATCCAATTATAGGGCTTAAATAACATGGTGATGAGATGTGGACTATTAGGTTTTGTCACCCAAAAAGACCTGATGATCATCTCTAGTGATGGCAGTGACTAATGTGGGGAGTAGTCCACTTCCTGCTTTATTTGCTGGACCTGTTGAACCAAGTAAAGCTCATCTTTGTATGGCCTGCATGAATGTCAATAACAAAAGTCTTGGTCAAGGCAGTAGTAGTTTTCCCTTTGAATTCAGCAAGGCACCAAAGTTGGGAAGATAGACACACACAGTGTGGAGTGTGGCTGTACTTTGTCTCAGCTGTGTCTGAAGCAGGATATACCCATTAGAAATTATGATTACTTTGGAGTGAAATGAAGTGTGCCTCTGTTACATTCTGAAGTTGAATCTGTCCTTATTTTCTAATGGCACAGTGTGGATGAGCCCTTAACTTTACCATGAGCAAGGGTGTGATTCTTTTGGTGTGCATTCACCCTATTTTGACGAGCAGTTTAAAATCCTGCCAAAAGTGGGCATTTCTGCCTGTTTTTTCATTCCTGCTGTGGTTTTTCTTGCATGAATTTGAGGCTGCATGATGAGCCAGATAGGGAACTGAAAGGAACTAAAGTTAAACAAAGAGATAAAAATGGAAGCTTTATGCTAAGATATTTCCTGTCTTACGTGAGAGTGGGGCCAGGACATCTATGGGTGGATGTGAATGAAGAGGAATGATGGCACTGCCCTTCTCAATGGCTGGTTTAGAACAAGGTTTCACTGTCTGAATGTGGCAGTGTATCTGAATGGGCTGTGCAATGCCTGCCTTTCCCTTTGGGTGTACTCTGACACTCTGGCCATGTAGCCAGGGAGATCTTCTGTCAAGAATGTGCTGTGGCTCCACATGATAGCTGGGTGAAGATAGTGGCCCTCTGCTACTCAAATGCTGAGCTCTTGCTTTTCTCTGGTCTCCTTCTCTCTACTTTCCAGCCATGTGGTTCATTATTCCTCTAATACCAAACCCTTTATTGTCCTGATTTTTATCTGTATTTTTATACTTTATGTCAGATTTCTATGTGACTGAAGTGGAACCATATCCTTAGAGCCGATCTTAAACAGGAACTTGTAGAGATGCCTCTTTTTTCTTCGTGCTGTACCATTCTTGCACAAATGGATGGTAAATACAGCCCAAAAGATGGAGTGGAGTGTACTTAGTGTTTTCAGGATTGGCCTCTATCACCATCCCAACAGGAGTGTTTGAGAGCCTATAATAAATCAGTCTGTTCACAACTGTTCCCCAGTGCCTCACCATTGTCCTTTGTGCTTACTTCCAGAAGCTAATTCTTGTTTGTCTCCAGTTTCAGTTGGGTTCAGATCGACTTGAATCAGTAACATAAAGTAAAATCTGATAGCTCATCTGACTGACAGCTCAGGTGGTAGGGAACAAACAGCTGCTGTTCCTAATCCTCTGTTCCATTTGCAGACTTGTACTAATTGAAAGAAAATTGTTGCTGAAAGTGTTTTTAAAAAAGTTTGAAAAAATAAAAGCAAAATAGCCAAACCTCCTGGCCCCACCACGAAAGATGAGATATATTTAATCTCTCTAGTTAAGCTTCTGCGTAGCAACTGCTTCACTTCCTGAGCTTACCTTGAAACTACACATCATCATTTTTGTAAGATTATTTGCCACTGTAATATCTACATGCTGTGTGTTTATTTCTAACCATGATAGCTCTGTGGGAATGCCAGTTTTGATGAGACACTGGTAGTCATGCTGTCTGACTTAGACCTCAAATGATCAGAAGTTAGTTACAGAAACACTGCAGTGCCTGATTTTAGTTTTTAGATGAACAGGTAAGATGTATCTGGTTGAGCTGTAGTAATGGCATATTAAAGGCAAGGATAACGATACCTTTATTTTTAAATACACACAAAGATTGGTAAAATAATAAATTGTGTATATGTTATATATTCATTTACAAGTATAACGTGTATTTACCTACTGTGATTCCATAAACAGTAAACATTTAACTACTGTATTTATACTGATATTTATATATTTATATAATATTTATACTGGTAAATAGACTGCTTGCCAAACTGTACTGTCAGACTGCATCTGCTTTCTCCTTTATCTCACGGGGCTATGTTGTATTGTGAGCAACCAGTGTATCACAAATTATTTTTGTGTACAAAATGATAAGGATAAATTGAATGTTGAAGACAGATGCTTTGTCTGTAGGAGACCTGAAAAAGAGACTGAGTGTGTTGAAATTGTGGGTTAGCACCTGCAAGGAAGTAAACACTTATTTGTACAGTGAAGCATAAGAAGTAGTTTACCAAAAATGTTACAAGATTTAAAGGCTTTTTTTTCTGAGGTGAATTAGTAGCCTTCTGCTTCAAGTGAAGCAGTAGTTGTTTGCTTTTGACTGTGGATCTGCAATGAAATCCCTACCTCCATTCTGTGCAGAGGCTTTAATTTGCTTTTGCAGAAACCTTAACTGATGTATGATGAGTCTTGCTTGTTTTTGCCAACTGCACGTATTGAAAAGTCACCAGCCTTGCATGCTGTAAGTGTTCTAAGTACTAATTTACTATCCTTTTTTATTATTATTATTTCTTACCTCTTTAATGCTTTCCTTGATTTCTTCTTTGTTTCCCATGGCAGCTGAAAAGAATTTGAAACTGATTTTTAATTGGTTGATAGACTAATTGGCATTGATGGACTGGCATCAGACATGTAGCATTAATCTCGATCAAACTTACAACAGATGTTATCAATACACTGGAAGTAACTGAAAACTGTCCTACTTTGAACCCATGATGTGAGATAAAAATACAAATGTAGTTGGCTCAGGTACACCTGTACAAATGACAGTTCTGCTTTTTGATTACATCTTGATTTAGAAAAACCTGTTCATGATCTAAAAAAACTCTCACTGAAACACATTTCTATTTTACTGCAGTATTGTTCTGAACCTGAATATCTTTTGTGTGTAGTGGGGGGGGGGGGTTAATTTACAATAATTTTTGCCAAAGCTGGACACATCTGAAGCTGCAGTTGATTTAATTCCTGGGGAAACAGACTCAGTGCAGTAGGAGTTGTGGAGAACAGCTTTTTGTTGGAGAGGCAGGATTGACAATGAGAGAAGGAATGGAACTTTGTGTGTGGAGGGAAGAAGGAAATGAGTGGTGGGCAGGGTGGAGACTCAGAGTACCTAAAGTATTGTTTGAGGAGAAGGAGGGTTTAGCAGGGATGTACCATAGCTGGGAAGGGAAGGAAAGATCTGTGAAGAAGGTGTAGAACTGGCCAGCTTTTTTTTTTTATTCTGGTATTTGAAAGGCTTACCTGTGATGCTCTGAGAGAGGCTGGCAAGGCTTTTCTGCTTTGTGGGGACATGTGATTCCAGTAGCTGGTCATGTAGTTCCCTTCTCTGACCTTCCTCTGCCCTCCACACTCTGAAGGATATAAATACGCACCCAGCTGGCCTGTTCTAAATGCCTGTGGGCAGTGAAGTGACCTCCCTGCTCTCATCCCTCCATGAGAGGTATGTGTGGATGAGGGGCTCTTCTAGGAAGGAACCTGCATCCACAAAAAGCTCAGCCGTGTAATTTGACTAAGATAGCACCTCTCAGATCTTACATCAAGTGATAAGAGAACCTATGCGTATTATATTGTAAGTGGCATAATTTTTTCTTCCTGTAATTTCTTTCTGTCCCATTTGCTTGCTGTGCTGTAGAATTGCCTTCAGATTGGGTGCACTGTGAGGTAAAAGCTTCAGCAAAGTTAATCAAGACATACACCTACAAGCATAGTGCATTTAATTCATAATCTTGGGTTATTTAGGACAAAAGTGGAAATATGTAGGTCATTAGTGCAGATGTGAAACTTGCCCTGAACTATAACTAACTGTTCTGGCATCTAAATATGTATTTACCACCTTGACTTCTTTGCTGTAATGGGGTTTGTCAGATTGGTGCATTTAGAGTAAGAAAATATCCCATTCAACGAAAAACATTATTCAATAGAAATTATTCATATTGGTCATTATCACATTTTGTTTCTAACAAATAAAAGTAATGTCCAAATATGGCTAAATATGCCTTGTACTGACACAGCTCATAAAATACAATTGAATTCAAGCACAGATCTTAAGTATGTGATTCCTGATATTAAAATGGTTATAAATATGGGTTGCTTGTTACACTCAAACTGTAGTTTGTAATTAAATAGAAATATATGAATTGAATATAAATATAAGCAGAGTATCTGAATGCTCACATAAAAATCTAAGTCCAGATTTTGCTCCATACACCTTCTCATTTATTGTAGAGTTCTGTCAGTCATTATTAGACTTCAGAGTTTCGCTGGTTCATCCATTCTACCAGTGAATTTTTTTTTTTTTTTTATTGAACAATATAGGTTAGAATTTGCACTACCTGGAATGTCAACAGAACTGATGAAGCATAGTTGTCCACCTAAATAGTTGTGGACTGTGCTAGTGAAATCTTTTGTAGCAGAAGCTGCTGTAGCCAAAGGTTTTGAATGAATCACGCTGTACACAGTAGGACATTGTTCTTTCAGAAAAGATTCAATCCTTCCCCTCCTCATGCATAGTAAATTTAACCCTGGTTTTTAAAAGGTGGAAACAAAATACAGTTTTCCACTTGATGTATTGTGAATATTTTTGGGAGTGACGAGCACTGTAGCTCCCATTTGTTTTTAGTTAGGAGCAACAACTTTTCTTGTCAATAAAGAACTGTTCTGCGTAACAGCTGTCACAGTGCCCTGTAATAAACTCATGTGTTTTACTTATCATGGCTTGAGCTGGGTAATTTTTAAGGTCTCATGAGGAAACTTGCAGTAAGTGGGAACTTAAATAAATAACTTATTCCTGCCTTTGAGACTTTTTTTAAGTGATCTGTTAGGATTCCAGTGTTTCTTTTTCCTACTGTTCTAAGATTCTCCTTTGTCTCTGGTTCCCTGGTGAATTCTTAGCATAGTTGCTCTTTGAGATCTGGCAAATTCCTTTGGGAGGAGGGGATGGTTCTGGTGTGTAGCTGTTTATTAATAGTTAAGCAAATCAGTTGGATCTACGGCTTGAAATAGTGATATTTGTGTTTTGCTGTATTTCTAGTTTGCAAATAAACAACCACTTTCAGTTTTTCTGCTTAACTTTTGATACTTGCATGTACTTCTAAGTATTTTTTCTGTATGGTTTATATCCGCCTCTTTCCTTCCCTTCATCTTTCCCTCCATACCACTTGATACCAGTTTACTCAGACAGAAGAATTTGTAATTTTAAGTTGTAAATTAAAATTGTAAGTTTACTTGCACTGCAAGTCTACCCCTTTAAAAATGGTGAAGATATTCAGAAAACAAAAACTAGGAATGCACTGTTTACTTCTGCAAACCTGCAAGTGAGTGCACTTGCTCAGAAATAGTGATTTAATTTAAAGTTCCAGTTTCTAAAACCAGTGAGACAAAGTATCTTGTGTGAGCACTAACATCCTTTTGAAATACCTGTTAATTTGAAATGCATGAGGAAAAAGCTCCTAATTTTTTGAGGGATTCAGTTTTGTGTTTTGATTAGAGGTGTTTAAACCAGTGTAATCTTTTGGGCTGAACAGAATTGCCTGGAGCCATTAGGGGTTGCTTTCATAAGATCTAAAACCTCTCCCTCTGGGGCTGTGGTGCCCGTGTGAAGCGTTGCTTTACCTCTGTCCCTCTGCAGGCATAATCATTCATGGCACCTTAGACCACATATTTTTTTCTTGCTTGCTGTGTTTTCTGCACTCCTACTCAGTTCCAGTGTGCACCTGTGAAAATTATGCAGATGGGATGTTCGGTTTAACATTCAGTTTCTTCTTGTAATGTTTTTCAATAGCTAGGAGACTTTCAGCTCTTTTGTTGCAGATGAACTATAATGGGCTCTAGAGTACTTTCTTCTCTGGCTGCTGTTGCTCAGTTAGCTCAGGACAACACATTCTCTACTGTATTTTTTTTTTTTTTTAAACAATTTTTTTCATGCTCCTTTTGGCATCTGAAGAATTTTTAGGCCACCAAAATCAGTTTCCTCAGTGAAGGAGATTCTTAAAATAAACATTTTTTTTGCTGTCATCATAAACTGTAAAAACAAACCAAGAAAAAAAACCCGGTTAGTTAGGTAATACAGCCCACTTGGAATTGGTTGAAAGGAGGAGGAAGCTAAAAGGTATGAGGAACTTGTTGGAATGCTGGGTGAGGATGCTGTGTTGTATAAATGAGTTGTGAGAGTGAGCAACAAAGCAAGAGAAAAGTCGATAGGGTAACCACATAATTTTCAGTGGCAACTTTTAAATTTTCATGGAGTTTCAGGGTAAATAGGATTTCTCTTAGTGAGGATCGGTTGGGGAGGGGATGCAGAAAGGCAGCTGCTTCCTAATGGCAATGAATAGCAACTGCAACCTTTTCACACTTTGAATTTAGTATTTAGTATTGTGTGTAGCAACTGCAGCTGTGCCTGTTGGAGGAACTTCGGTGAGAAGATGGTAGTTTACTTGGTGGTAATGTGAAATACAGTAAACAAACCATTCTAAAATATTTAAACCTCCTGACAGTGAAAAAGATCCAACCATTTAAGCTTTATAGCTTTTATTATTTTTGTCACCTCCTAACTATTCCCATATTTTCATTATTTCATTAGCTGATCTACATCTTCTGTTACTTCTTGCTCTTTGCTTTACAGTCTTGGACGTACCAGATTTAAGTGGAGAGAGTGGGGCTGGCATGGAGCAGTCAGTCCTGTCTCGTGGTGGGGGATTAGGGTATAACTGATGATGAGCCCTCATATTTGCCAATTCCAGTCCAAGTTTGGTGTAATCAGCTTCTCTTACCTCTTGCAGCTTTTTTTTGCCTTCGTAAATGAAGAGAAGTTTTCTGAAAACGGATGGATGGTGTACAACCCGATGTCCGAATACAGGAGACAAGTGAGTTTAATTAAAGTTGCCTTTGCCTGGTGCTTTCACAGCTGACAACTTGCACAGAGGAATTACTGTTTGTACATTGCACTTACAAGCTTTTTTTTTTTTGGGGCGGGGGGAGCTGAGAATTGGAGAGAATAGAAATGCAACTTCAAAAAAATTAAAGAAATAAAACACTGGAACCTTTAAAAAAATCCCAGAATGTCACAGGAAGGTAGTCTTTGCTCTTTGAAGGAAGTTATTGATGCCCCTTACAATGTGCCACTGCTAAGGCTACAGGGGGTGGAGAGAATGTGCCAAATATGTAACTAGAGTGTCTTAAACATAGGTTTGATTTGGTCTCCTTCTTCCTGAAGTAAAGAGGGGGGAAAAAAGCAGCTTGTTTTAGAAACAGCATTGCTTCACAGAAATTATTAATGTCTATCAGTATTCTGCCTTGCTCTTTAAGGGATTTGGGAAAAATGTCAATGAAAGAGGATGTTATATTTAATTTTAAAATGTCTTTTAGATAATTTACTTTTTGCTTTAAATACAAAATTTAAAAAGATTAAACAGCAGACAATAAGAACTTCCTTATTTTTTATTCCCCTGCAGTTTTTTCCTGATTTATGGTTCAAGTCTAAGACCCAAAAAAGTGAAAATACAAACACCCACACAAACCCCATGCTGTGTGTGTGGAGGGCTTATCAGTATTTCTCAGTTTCCTGGAAATGCCTTACTGGGCAGACTGCAACTAGGAGTTGCTCTTTCTCAATCAGAAAGTTACCCCTGAATCTTATTTTTAACCTGAAGGTAGTATTAGGCTACAGGGAAGAAAGGTTAATAGCAGCTTAGGACCACAGCAGAGAAAGTGGAAAGGCAGGGCTTTAAGGAAGGAGAGAAGGTTATTTTCCTTCCTCGATCCCACAGTTAAAGAAATACATCTCCTAGTTTCAGTCATTGTTTTGTAATTTACTGTAAGACTAGAACTGTGTACAGGAGGGAATGAGATGGCAGAGCAGCTGTTTTAAGGCTGCAGATCCATCTGCAGCGATCCGGTTTGTGTGTCCCTGTAATCTTCTTTCTCTTCTATTGTTTTGAAACAGCGCTTCAGTCAGGTTAAATTGGTGGGTTGTTGCCACCATGTGGCCGCAACGCCATGTAAAATTCAAGAGCAGAATTACCATTTTGTGCAGCCAAAACCTGCGCTGCAGAACTGTGCGTTGCGTTTCAGGGACTGCCCAACGAACGGTGGCGAGTGACTTTCATCAACGAACATTACGGGCTGTGTGACACGTACCCGTCGCTCCTGGTTGTGCCATACAACGCAACAGATGAGGATCTCAAGAAAGTTGCTGCCTTTAGGTCCCGAAACAGAATCCCGGTGAGTGTTATGGGATGGAATTTACCTTGTGGCGCAGCTCGTTTTAAGCAGGAACCCGAGCAACTTTCTGCTGAACGTGACACACAGGATACTTTTCTTGGAAATGGTTATTACAGCGAAGTAGTTTTGATTGGCTGGTGTTTTTCACTCCTTGAAGCCACGCTTCCGTTTTCCCCCACAGCAATCACCCATTCCAGCTTCACTGGTTTGAGCTTGACTTTTGTAGTAACAACAGCCAGCAGTGCAGTTTCCCTTCTCTTAATGAAGGATGGGCCACTGGTTGGTTGACTATTGTTGGATGCCCATAATGTTATCCTGTCAGCAAACCACATGGCATTTAAACACAGTTCCAGTGGTCAGTCCTAAAATAAGACCTCATGCATAATTTCTGTAGTGAATTCTTGGGCTTTTTTAGTTTGTGCAATTTAAGAAAAACCCATTTGACTTAAGTATATTTCTGTATTGAAAATTCTTGGAGGTAAGAGAATTTTTATGTGTCAGCTCTTTACAGCACTATAGAAAATAGTAATTTCTGTCCTAATATGTGTTTTAACTAATATTTCCATTTGCAAACTTGGAAGATGTGCTGTATTTTTAGCCAGTATTGGAAAGCTGCCTTGAATCTCAGTTTCAAACAGATGTACAGCTCAATATGATAAATATTTATTACATATGGTATTTACTGACAGACTAGGCCTATAATTGAAAATTTACTATATATATACACACACACACATATCTGTATAATATGTAACATGGATAGAATATATATGTGTAATGTATAGAGTGTGCATATAGTCCTTATAACCTAGCTGTGTCATCCCTGTCATCTCAAAATTCATGACAGGGCTTTTGGTATGCCTGTACAGTGAGAGTAATTTCCTTGGGAGTAGTAATTTTATTAAAATAGTAATTTTAAATAGTAATTTTATTCTTGTCAGGAAATAGCCAATCATGCTCACCTGCACACACACTGGCAGGTCTCGTTTCTGATGTTCAGCTCAGAGTGTCTGTCAGGGCTGAACACTTTCTGAGGATTGTTTTGGGGATTTTTTTGAACTCTGATGTTCTTTTACTCTGTAACCCACAACTTTCAGACTGGGTGAGAATGCTCTTTCTTTATATTTTTTCACCAGTGAATTTGGTTTGGTTTTTTTTTTTTTTTGCCTACTTCTTGGGTGTCTTGCTTATCTTTAATCTCTGGCACAGCATCTGTTCCCCAGGCAGTTCCCTGTCTCTCTTTTGTGGCAAGTCCTCTCCGGCTCAGAACAACAACAAAGGCAGCGTGTGCTTTGCTCCAGTGCCTCCTCTTTGTAAAGAGGGCTGAGGAACAGAATGTGCTTTAAAGAGAACAGAAAACATTCAAGATACTGCAGAAAGGTTTAACTTCCCTTCCTTACCCAAAAAAAAAAAAAAAAGAAAAGGGAAAAGTTGTTCTTGTAGAACCGGAGCATCTTAGTCACTCTTTCAACAATGAGTTCATTCTTCTGAATTGTTTCTTAGTTTCAGCAGATATTGCTGTGTTTGTTTCTAGTTTGCTTTTCAAAATTATTTGTGTCACCTAAGACTTGTAGGAAAGTATTACAATCGGTAAGTATGATTTCAGTAAGCATTAAATATGTAAGAGAATGAACTCTTGAAGATTATTATTAAATTTTACAAGACTAAAGTAAAAGCAGGTGAGATGCCTTGAGATTGTATTTTGACAAAATAAAAGGTGTTTTTTCATGTTACTTATTTTAGAGAACGTAGCTTTAAATTTTAAGTCAAGATTTTTTTACAAAATGCTTTTTTTTCCTGATGTGTGTGTGACACGTGCCCAGGTCCTCTCGTGGATTCATCCTGAGACTCAGGCTGTAATTATGCGCTGCAGTCAGCCCCTTGTTGGAATGAGTGGCAAGCGGAATAAAGATGATGAAAGGTATCTTGATATCATCAGGGAGGCCAACGGGCAGATCTCCAAACTGACCATCTACGATGCCAGGCCCAATGTCAACGCAGTGGCAAACAAGGTAAACGGATACTTTTAATTCTGAAGGGAGTGGGGAGGACACTTAGTTTGACGTTTTCTGTGAGAAGGTTTTGGAGAGTAGTATAATCTTAATGTATATAAGTTTACATAGTCAAATACATATGTACATAATGAAATACTGAGGCTTGAGGCTGTGAAAGGACATCAGTGCCTAAAGTAAGCAGGGTTTCGGGACCATATGTGGATTTCCAGACACGCTTTACTGTGACTGAAATCAGGCATGACTCCACTCTGCACTGTGAGAACTGGGGAAAAAAATTAAGTTAATGTGTTATGGACAAGCTTGGTACACAGATGTGTATTGAAGCATGAAGCACAGTTTTCAGTGGTTTTTTAAGTTCCATGTATTTCACCCATGTGTTTTAGTTAAGTCCCGATATGTCTAAATATGAAATGCTCAGTTAGAGCAGTGGAAGAAACAGAGTGCATTTCTGGGTCTGAGGGGCAATCTAAAACATGCAAGTCAGTGTTGATCAGCACTGGAAAAAGTCATGTATTCCTGTGTTCCTTGTCCATAGGTCAAGACCACACAGTCAATAGGAGTTGCAGCAGCCCTAAAGCTAAAATTACAATCATTCCTCACCAGGACTTCATAATACCCAAAGGGAAGAGAAAAATACAGACATTTCTTCTTTCAGTGCAGAGCCTGATAGCTCTGAGAATAACACCACAGCTGAGAAAGGAGATAGCACAAGATAGAGACACTGTGCTGCTGTACAGCAGTGTAGGTGGTACTCATGGGGAAAGGCTCTACCATGCTTTAGGCTGTTGTCTGATGTGTAGTTGGTGGCTGGAATGGCTTATAAAGGCAAAATTTATTTATCCCTATTCATGGCATGTTTTTGCTGCCTGCAGGAAGTGGTGCAATTTTGCAGCCCTCTGAGGCTGAGGGAGCTGGGGATGTTTATGCTGGAGAAAAGGAGGCTCAGGGGGACCTTATCACCAGAAAGGAGGATGTAGTGAGATGGGGGTTGGTCTCTTCTCCCAAATAACAATTGATAGGGCAAGAGGAAATGGCCTCAAGTTGTGCCAGGGGAGATTTAAATTTGATATTAGGAAAAATTTATTCACAAAAAGCTTGGAACAAGCTGTCCAGGGAAGTGGGTCTATCACCATTCCTGGAGGTATTTAAAAGATGTGGCATTTAGGGACATGGTTTAGTGGTGGACTTGGCAGTGCTGGTTTAATGGTTGGAGTCAATCTTAAAGATCTTTTCCAGCCTAAATGATTTCATGACTCTGTCTATTGAAAGTCTCATCAGTGGCATTGTGCCCTAAAATATGTGTGGTTTTTCCACTCCCTTTTGTGACCAGGCACATCCTCTGCTGTGGTGGTGGTGAGAGAGCAGCAGTAGAACAGACTTTTTACTTATTTGGCTCTTTGATTTCTTAATGGTCTAAATGTATGTTTAGTCTTCAGCAATAAAATTTAGTGTTAGAAAAGTTAAAGTAAGCTTTAATGTTATAACTAACTTACTTTTATGTTCAGGAGATACAGATTCTGTCTGTATTTTTACATTAAAGGTAGCTGATTCCTAACTGAACTCTTAAAATTCATTTTACTTGGCCTAACATTTTATCATTTTTATCTGTTTCAATATCAGTTCAATTTAAGTAGTTAAATAACTTGGCAGTTAAAACACACATTGTAATGTCTGTTGGTCAAGGAAAAGCTGTTTCCACCATGGGTCCCAAAAGTAAGAGACAGGTACAAATACCTTTTTATTCCCAAAGCAGTTGAGTCCTGGCTGAGGTGATGGTGGCCCACTGCCCCTTACCTGGCTAGTTCAACCTTCTTCAAACGTTTCTGGGTCCAACAGTACAAACAGCCTTTCAGTGCTAGTCTAAAATAATTAATTTTGCCCTTTAGCATTGATTCCTTGAGGTTTTGAAAAGAACTGTGCTGGCTGGAGCACCTTGAGTGTCTTTCTAACCATGTGCTATACTTTATACACTTTATCCTTCTGGACAAAGGAAAGCCCCCAAGTATTCATTTCCAGCATTTGCCCCTCCAAAGCTTATCTCCAAGACTGCTGTTTTAAACAAGCAACTGAAATTATATACTGCCCAACTACAAAATAAAGTATAAATAACATTCATTCCCTTCTCAGTCTGTTGAAAGGCTGCTGTAACAGTGTGCATATGACTAAAGGTAATTTCAGATCTGCTGTTTGTAGGCGACTGGGGGAGGATATGAAGGTGAGGATGCGTATCCCAATGCAGAACTTTTCTTCTTGGACATTCACAATATTCACGTCATGCGGGAATCTTTGAAGAAGCTGAAGGACATTGTTTATCCCAACGTGGAAGAATCACACTGGTTGTCAAGTCTGGAATCTACCCACTGGTTAGAACATATAAAGGTAACTTTTCCTTGATTGAAGAATGTTTGTCCAGATCTGTCATATCAGACTTGCTTTCTTTGCTGAGCTTTGAGACAGTCCTGGTACGGAACTCATCAAACTACTTGGACCAAAAAAACCAGAACCAGTGAGTGTTGACTTTCTTGCCAACTAATCTGAGAGTGTATTATGAGATATCATTACTAAGCAACAGTATTCACTGTTTGTCTGCCTGAAGTTAAATGTCTTTAATAGAGGAACGAATTCTTAGTCTAATTATCTTTAGGTGTGTGGAAACTGATTGATTTTGGTTTGTAGCAATACAGGACTACAGAAAACTGTCATTCTGAAAGATTAGTAAATACTTTAGTTGTCAGTATGTATGTGACTTTATTTTGTGAATTATGAATTTGTAAATGAGTCTTGTAAATTTAGTTGTAAATTTTGTAATTTCCATCTCATAGCACAAGTAAAATACTTTAACTGGTAATTCACTGATGTTCTTACTAGCTGACCTTTGAGTCTTTTGCTTCAAGTACAGCTGTGTGAAAGTATTTAGAGTATTATGTAATGAATCCTATTTAATAAAATTTTCAATTTAATTTAATATTTGGAAAATAAGCATATTAGAAGGGTACAAGTTCCTTTTTCCAACAAGTGAGATAATTCAGTAATTTAGTTCAAAGAAAGAAGCCAAATGAAATAATACAAAATTTTTAGAGAGTATATCCTATGGTAAATCCTTCCTTTCTTTAAAAAAGCAGCTTATGTTCTTTGGTTTATCAAGGTTACTCTTTTCTGCCCCGTTTTTTAAGAATTTGCTGTGAGATGAATTTGATCTTACTAAGGGATTAGGGAACCAATCTGTTTCTCTATTTTTATACAAGAAATTTTCTTGATCTCCTAGAAGATTCTTTTCCAATTAACTGCACCGCACTTTTAAGGCCTTTAAAGGGAAACACTATTAATTTAGGCGCTGGAGATACAAATAAATCAGCGTAGCACTCTCATTTTAGCAGAAATCAATGTGTGTTGCTTTGGTGTGTGTCCCTCCCTGCCAGCTTGTCCTGACAGGGGCCATTCAGGTGGCGGACAAGGTGTCATCGGGCCGGAGCTCGGTGCTGGTTCACTGCAGCGACGGCTGGGACCGCACGGCACAGCTCACGTCCCTGGCCATGCTGATGCTGGACAGCTACTACAGAACCATCGAAGGCTTTGAAGTCCTGGTGCAAAAGGAGTGGATAAGCTTTGGACACAAGTTTGCGTCGGTAAGAATGTAAAAGATAATCGAGAGGACCGCGCGGTGCGGAATTTCTAGAAAGGTTTCAATGTTGAGCTGCTTGTTTTGTGTAAAGGTTTGATAATTCATTTCACTTTTTTGGAATGTGGATTTAAAACGTTTCTAGTTCAACTGAGCAGAGCTTTTGGTTTTGGACCAGTTTGGTCAGTGTTTTTTCTTGCTGTTCTTTCTCTGAAAACTCGTATTTTGTGCTTTACATTTTTTTCAAAACCACAGAATTGCTAGGCTTGCTGTGGTTATTGAGCAAAGAAAATAAGAAGGCAGAAAAATTACATCCTCTGAAACTTTTCTGCCAAAGATCAGAGGAAGTTGGGACACGAGGTTCTCGGTCACTCTCCCTTTGGACTGTTTTAATGTCACAAGAAGCAGATGAATGAGTCTGGCCAATGCATGTTGTGATATTTTGAATGCTGCTTCCCAAAATGCTCTAAACTTTGTCATAATACCTCTCAAGAGGCCGTCACCAGTAATGCTGGCTCTTGTTCTTTTCAGTTGTCTTCTGTATGCTTAGAAGGTTAAGTAGAAATTGGCCATAGCAAGTTCTTAATATCCACCTGTTTATACCGTTTGTGTTAGAAAACTTTTCAAAGCATTAGTGGAACTTTTACCGAATTTGAATTTAACCAGGAAACCTGTATGAGCAACCTGGAGAAACAGAACATGCTGTTCCTGTAAACATTACAACAGTGTTAGTTGTTGATGCTGAACCTTGTAATTCCCAGTAAGAAGTTTCCACACCTTCAGTAGAAGTTACTTGCATGGATATTTTGTCCCTAATTGAATATTCAAAACATGTTACTTAATATTGCCAAAATTGGGAAATTAGGCAGTCTGGGGGGGAAAAAAAATCAAGAAACACCTATGTATGTGTTTCATGCCCATTTTACATTTGCAAGAGTGTCTTAGTCACTTGGAAATTCATGTATAGCTACTCGGCATGAATCCCTTCATTTTTGTGTGCTTGTAGGCTGTGGCAGTTTTTGATCTGTGAAAGTTGTGAAAGTAGACAGACTTTTACTCCTTACTGAACACATATATATGACTGTTAAAAGATAGCAAGCATTTCAGACCATGAAAACTGAAGTGCAAGGAGGCCAATTTGTTTGTCTTCTCTATAGTGCTTTTCGATTAATTTGCTACCGCTGACTGAGTTCAGCTGCAATCTCTCATCCCCCTCTATTTCCTGACATTCAGTTCTATTATTTTAAACTATCTTGCAAGCCACTGTACAGAGTAGTGTCTGGGTTTTATGATTTTTCGCGTCCTTAAGACATTAGGCTTGTGATCTCACAGGCAGATAGACAACATCTTAGTTCAACATATTAAGACTTGCCTGTCTCCTCCAGGCAAGTACAGTCCAACAGAATTGTGGAGTTAATTGAATCTCTTTCCCCTGAATCTTACCTGTTCTCAGCTATCAGAGGCTAAAAGGAACTAAACAGCTTTTACCAAATGTAAATTTTTTTCTGTCTGTGGGAGGAATTCCTTTGATTGTTACTTTAGGCTCCTCCCAGACTTTAAAAATCTGTGTTAACTTTGTGTCAAGAACGTTTCTTTGAGCTCGCTTATGTTTGCTGACTACTTGAGGTTCAAGTGTGGAGGGGTAAGAGGGAATTCTGTGTGGGTAGTTTGATCTGGGTTCTCCAGTGGCTTAAAATACAAAAGAAGACAAAGTATGTAACTTGGCTTTTGACAGACTTGCTGTGTAAATATAGTTCAAAATATGTTTTGATTATTTGCTAAGCAGTGGATGCTTCAAGAGTTCTGCTTGTCCAGTAACTAACAGGTTTTTGTAACAGGACCAGTTATCCCTTTGGAATTTTTTTCAGACATGTTTGGAACAACTTTGCAGTATTTCTCTATATCTGAATCTCTCCTCCATAGTGCAGTAACTGATTTGTAAATTGTGAGACTGGGCTGCTCTGTTACAATGTTCTAGAATGTTCTAGTGCAAAAGAAGAAATAATGTCTGTTGCCATAAAATGCCTGTTTTGGTTAACAGGCGGCTGTGTTGCTTCATTTCAGAGAATAGGCCATGGTGATAAAAATCACGCTGATGCAGACAGATCACCCATCTTCCTCCAGTTTATTGATTGTGTGTGGCAAATGTCTAAACAGGTATGTTGTGTTATTCTTCAGTAATCTCTTCACACTATTACCTGAATCAAAACCATAGATCTTTGTTTTTAAAAAAAGTATTTGAAGAGGACTGTACCCCTCTGCTCTGACCTGAAGTCAAAAAGAGTGTATTTACTTTTAAACTGTGCCATCTCTCTACCCTGTTTCTGAAAGTGATATACAAGCTATAGTTATGTTGCTTGGCATGGCATTGGCTGTGCAGACACGGCTGATGTGTCCTGGACAATTCTTGGAAACAGACTGAGGGATGTTTTGTACCCAGCAAAATGCTTTTACAGGAATTGCATCCAACTGGCTTAATGGAGTCTGTTGTTTCATGTCACCATTTTGTGAAGCTCTCCCTTGAACTGCAGGGACGTGTGGTTTTGTCAAAGCTTGAAAAGGAAGCTTTGGAGCTTCTGAGTGCTGTGATTGAAATGTATGTTCAATAAGTAATGAGACAAAGCAGCAAACTTGGTCTGTTTAGGGCCAAGGATTAAGATGTAAACCTTTATTGTCCTGTATGGTGCTGCACTGTAAGAGTGCACTATAGATATAAAATATAAAATTGTATCTGTCTTTTTATTATTTTTATAAATTAAAGGCAGTTACAGCATTTTGAGAAGAGTTCCTTTCAGTGGCTAGTTTGAGAAAGTTGAATACCTTGTGCCATCTGAACACTTTGTCTGCTATGAAGTACCTGAAAGTATTACCTTAAAAATTATTTGTAGATGTATCCAGGCTTCTAAACTCTACTTTTAGCCTTTAAACCAGGGCACATGCATATCTCTCTGCTTTTTCCATGTAAAGAACGAATTTGTCTTTTCTGGGTTTAGTTTCCTACAGCCTTTGAATTCAATGAGCAGTTCCTGATTACAATCCTGGATCACTTGTACAGCTGCCGGTTTGGCACTTTCTTGTATAACAGCGAGTCTGTCAGAGAAAAAGAGGTTAGTAAAACCACTGCTTGTTTAATTGCATTGTTGTCTTGAGCCTAGGTAATTACAAAAATATTTGGTTGTAGTCCTTGGCTTTATTCTTCTTGTACAGTAGTTGTATGCAGTCACTGAAATACTTGTCAAGCACTGATTTTGGAATCTTTCTAATACAGTAACTTATGCTTCTAAGTAAACCAAAAGTGTATTAATTTTACAATGTAACCATAGCTTCTGTGATGGATTTCCTGATTTTTTTTTGCAAATATTTACTGTTCTTATTTCAATTTCATTTTAGAAAGTGACTGAGAAAACGTTATCGTTATGGTCTTTGATAAACAGTGAAAAATCTAAATACACCAATCCTTTTTATAGTAAAGAGCTAAACCGAGCACTCTATCCAGTAGCCAGTATGCGTCATTTAGAGCTCTGGGTCAATTACTACATCAGGTGGAACCCAAGAATTCGGCAACAAGTAAGTAAATCCTTTAAAATGTACAAAAAAATGCTTTTAGACTTTGGAAATATGAAAGATTTTGAGTTATAACTGACTTGTAGGATAATATCTGTAATCTGTTTGGGGATTTAATGTTATATTTGTAAAGATGGAGAAAAAAGGTAAAAGTAATTACTCAGTTCTCTCTTGTTTGAACTCGGCTCTTCTCAGAACACTGATCTTATTTCACTGTTTAGTAGCAAGTCATCCTCCACTTCTTTCTAGCCCCTTTTCTTGGAGACCAGGCTGCGGGAACATTTTTTAAGGGCGTTTGGTGCTACTAAATGCTGAATGACAATGCTTAGAAATAGGGCTTGCTGATCCCTGAAGAGTGAGGGCATTAGCATCACAAACGTGCTTAGTTGCACTTGCTTAGTCTTTCTCCTTTTTCTGAGAGAGGGTATGAAGTTCTTTAGAAATTAAATTACCTATTCAGTCCTTTCTCTTTCAAAACTATCTGTATTGATGGCTTCTATTGATGGTAAGATGTAATTTTTTTTATTTAACTGATGACCCAACGTTACTTACGTAGTGAAGGAAGGCTGTTATTGAAAATTTATACAAGTGGCTCAGATTGGAAGCCCAGAAAAGCTTTTATCAAGTTATACATAGTTCAGTTCTGTGCTTTTAATGTTTAGTATATGGACACTGGATGTTTGTTACAGTCTTGCTAGAAATCTCAGCAATGTGGCAGATAAAGGTAGTGCCCAGAGGCTTACTTGTCTCTACTTAAGAAGTTGTGGAGGTTTGAGTAGGAGAAGATAGAGGAACAATTTCTTTGACAGAAGCAGTCTTCATCCCCTGGAATGAGTCAGGAGTTTTGAAGCAATGTACTTCCTTTCCTGCAACCGATCTCCTGCATTATTTACACCACTTTAGAGGCTGCAGGGAAGCCAGGCAGTTTGCTGTGGCTTTTTACAAGTACATTGCCTTTTTTAATTTGAAGTTCTTGTTTTAAAGATTTTTTTCCGCTTACTGTGAGAGACGAGGGTGTTTTGCAAAAGGTGAATCCAAAGATTATTTTAGAAAGTGAGAGATTGAGACATGCAAATTAGTTGTAGATCAACTTAAAAATGCGTTTTGCCGTTATTCAGGAGAGGGTTTTGGCAGGAGTTTCTTAGTAAAAATGCAAACCCATGTGATAACATTCCATGCTGCTACTGCTGGTCCCTAATTTTCACCATTTTTTATATACAAAATGCAAGGAGATTTTTCTGCTCATGAAATTTATGCTTCATCTTCACTTAAGCAGCTGAATTGGCTGAATAAATTTTTTTTATTACCTTTGTTTACTTACAGAATTCACTAATTCACTTGTTTATTTACACTAAGTTGCAAATTTACTATTAAAAACTCAAGTAAATCTCATCAGTGAGAGAAGTTATTTAATCTGAAGACACGGATTTCATGTCTTCATAATCTCGATAATCTGGCTAAATGCTGGTTTTTAGGGAAGATGGTGAGATATCTGCCTTTTCAATCTAAAACCTTTTAATAAGTCAAGAAGCAAGCTTTGGACAATATGAATAGCTACTTTGCACACAGTGTTAGATAACAAGAAAATAAAATCCATATGCTCCAGGAAGAGGAGGCTGATTTTACTGCCTTAGGACAAACTCTTCTGTGCAAAGATTTTCTTTGGGGGAGACAGCTGAAAGGCAGTGGGCTCTTGGGTCACAGAAACGAGTATTTCTGTTTAGCTGGAACCTGCCACATGTGCTAGGGAACCACGGATGCTCCAGCAGCCTGACTGTGTAGAAGTAGTTGGACTGAAGTGGTAAGACTAACATGGATCTCTTTCTAGCAGCCCAACCCCGTGGAGCAGCGTTACCTGGAGCTCCTTGCGTTACGTGACGATTATATCAGGAGGCTTGAAGAGCTGCAGATCACAAATAATTCTAAGATACCCAATTCATCAGCCTCATCAACATCTCCCTCACAAATGATGTCGCACGTACAAACGCATTTCTGAAGAAAATGTTGGATTCTTTCTGTGCTGTAATAGCAAGTGGTGCTTCACATAGATCTATAGCAAAGGAGGAATATTCTAATGCCTTACGTTAGACTGTCCTAACACAAAGTATTTTAGACTGTCTTGATTTGAGGAGGACTTCAGACAAAACCAGCTCTTTGATTACGTGCCTTTCAGAACCTGTGGACCGGGAACATTATCGATCAACTCATAGTTACGGAGGGCTTTTTAAGAGTTACTTTGGAAAGTCTGGTACAATTGAAATTAAATTGATTTGTTGTTTTCATAAGAATGCTTTAATTTATTACACTGTAGGTCATGCTCCTATAAGGAAGTTCATGCTCAGTCTTGAATACATGTCGTGAATAAACACATTAATGTCAATAGGAATATTCACATGGTGTAAAATTAAGTATGTGTGTATTCCTGTTAGGAATACATGCGAGTCCATGAGGTAAAAATAACTTCTGTTGTAAGATTTCAGAGAGAAGTGCTGAAACTTTCTGGTTACTAGAGAATTCCAAATTTTCCTTTTTGAAATAGAAATATGGAAGGCATTTCACTGCTATGCTTCTAATTAAAAAGTTCAAATAGCTCAGTAGATATCAAAACTAAAAAAAACCCTTTTTTATTGTAAATTGATTTTATTTTAAAAAAGAAAAACAAATGCCAGTTATACTGGATTCTGAGAAGTCCTGTTTTGGCTATTTTTTCAGATCTAAAGTATATTGCAAATTATCACTGTGGGCAGTATTAGTTCTTTGGATTATTGCAGAATAAAATGTTTCTAAAGACAGTATATATAATTAAAAACAGACCTACAGAGTCATTAGTTAAATATCCAGCAATAGCCATAGTATTAAAGCTTCTGTTTGTCTTGTTAATGTGCCTATTTAAAGGAGCTTTTATACCAAAGTAGGCAAAAATTCTGTTATAAATAATTTTGAAAACTTGTACATTTATAGTTTACTGTTTAATTTAACTTCTGTGCAGCAAATTTTAGTCTTAAGTATTTAAGGGGCTTTGGTATCCAAGATTTGCATATAGTGAGTGCACTTATGTTGAACCTTCCTGTGAGCTCTAGTTTCAAGCCTTCCTTTCACAAGCTTTTTGTAAACCTTTAATTTGTTCATTTCAGGTATTTTTTTAAATAGCTGCAAGCATTTCTTATGACAGCACAAACTTTGCTCGTGATATTTAATTAAAATTTTGCATATTCTCTTAAGTTTAATGATGTTCAGGCAATCCAGGAAATACTGCAGTTCAGAATCTGTAGAGGACTCTAATACTGTTATTTTAAAGGAGATATTTTGATGCTTGAGGCTTCTGTCATTGTAAATTATTGTACATGTGGTGAGTTTTGATCTGCAAGATATAATAGGATTATATATAAATTGTTTTGTGTAAGTATATATAATATAGTTTATTAGAAGTTCTGCAAGTTTATGAAGTGTAAATATTTTGCATATGAAAACTAAATTTAAAGCTATAGTTCCATAAAATAAGTCAAAGTTTAGAGGACATTGAATATTTTTAAAACTATTTTTTCAAAGGAATAAAAGTATGCCGCCTCTTGATTTAATTCATTATATGCACTGAGTTGCACTATATTTTTCAGGGACGTTCAGAGCATACAACATGTGTGTTCTAAATACACAGGATTATATGACTTATTTTGTCCTCTAAATTTCACTCTCCCGTCTGTGTTCTCCAGTATGTGTATACAAAATAATAATGTTGTCCCAAAATCTTGACTTGATGAGGTAAAAAGATGCATTACAATTTACCTTCAGGTAAATGAAGGAGGATACTCAATTGTTCATGATGTACTTCTCATTTTAAAAGCTATGCATACTCTGGTATATTTGCCTTCTACTTACTCTTGGTTTATTAAAAAAAAAAAGGCGCTATTTTTATTAGAATATTTAACGTTTCTGTATTTGAGTTGAACATAATGGTGACATCTCTGAGTGGTGTGAAGAATTTCTGAAAATCTAATAGCTTTTAGTGTTTAAACACTACATGGTAACCTATTGCATTTGGGAAAGTGTAATATAATGGAAAGGATCTTTTTGCACTTACTTCATTACATATATACCATTTTTCATGTTACTGTTCAGCCGAATTTATCTTTGAAGCTCCCTAACAAGGCTCTGTGTGGGCTTGGATTTTTCTCAAGCCAGCAGTTAAGATACTTGTTTTAATTCTGTTTTTACATCAATATAACGGTGGTTTTAATCCAATACATTGTGGAAGATACTACTTGTGAATGTAGGCAGACAAAGCGGTCAGTGTTAACAACTCTCTGCTTTCCCTGTAACGGGGTGATCTGGGCTGTTGTTCTGCACACAGGCTGTGTCTGTGCGGCACCTTCTGCCCTGTGCACGCTGCAGGAACAGCTCCCTGCCAGGAACACACCTGGGGAAGCTGCTGAGGTGGTGAAGAAGAGAGTTCCAGGTGCCGAGTGCCTTTTCCAGGAGGGGTGAAAAAGCAGAGCTGGGATGTCAGCATCACCAGCAATGAATGCCCAGTATCCCATAAGAAATGCCTGTCTTGGAATGCTACTTTTTTTTCTTTTTTTTTAATGTATTCTTAATTCCATGGACCTGAGGAAATAACCTAGTTTATGTGCAGGGCTTCAGTTACTTAATTAGAAAGGTTGTTTGTCGAATGCCTTGTTTATTTGCTCATGCCTTACCTCCCCCTCCCAGCATCACTCTTATGGCTGTACCCAAGACATGACTTGTGTGCTACCTCCTGACGTATTGTTAACCTCTGCCTTGAGTTGTCTCACAGCAAGCATCCTGTCGTGCATGAGAAGACGTGTTTTATAACAGAGCAGGATCTCCTCTGTACTACTGCTTCCTCGGTGACCATGTCGCCCGCCCTCCCTGGATAGTGCGGGACCCCTCCGGAGCCGGGCCCTGCGTGTCGGGCGGCGTTGGGGCGGGGGGAGAGGAGTGAACATCCTCTGTCTGCCGTGTACGTGCGGGGCGGGGAAAATAAAGATGTCAGTGTCGAACCCTCTGCCTCCGACAGCCCTTTTACTGGCGCGCCGTCCGTGAGCCCGTGTGTCCGTGCGGGGGCCGGAGGGGCGGCGGGCGGGGGTGTTCATCCCATCCCATCCCATCCCCTCCATCCCACCTCACCCCGGCCCTGCCCTCCCTCGGCCCGGCCCGGCCCCGCCGCCCGCCCTCCCTCGCGGCGCGAGGGCCTCTGGGAAAGCGGCTCCGCCAGGTGACAGCGCTCGGCGCCGCCGGGGCCCCACCGGGCCGGGCTGAGGCGGCGGGGCCGGACCGGAGCGCCGGGCAGGGCCGGGAGCCCGCCCGCCATCCCGGGGCCATGGAGCGGGCGGCGGCGGCGGCCGGGCCGGCGGTGGAGGGCGGCGGCGGGAGCCGGCGAGCCGTGCGGGCGGGGGGCGCGGCGGCGGCGGCGGGCGCGGGGTCGCGGCAGCCCAGCACGGAGACCCTGGACAGGTGAGCGGGGCCGGGGCCGCCGGGAGGGCGGCACGGGGGGCGGCGGGGCCTGCGCTCCCCGCGGCGCCGGGCAGGGGAGGCGGCGGGAGCCCCTCGGGCCGAGCCGGGCCGAGCGCGGCCCCCCGGCCTCGGGGCGGCCCCGGCGGAGCTGCAATCTGGGGGCGGCTGCTGCTGCCGCTGGCCCGCGGCGGGAACCGGCTGTTGTCAAAGTTTCCTCTGCGGTCGCTGTGCCGGCAGTGCCGCCTCCGGCGGGGCCCGGGCTCGGCCCGCGGTGGGGGCAGCGCCCGTGCGGACAGCGGGGACACCGAGCCTGCTCCCGAGGGGTGTTGTGCGTGTGTCGGATCTGCGGAGGGGTGGCTGTCCCCGGCACCGCTGTGTGCCCCCGCTGTGCGCTGTGCTGTCACTCTCTCGGTGTGCTGTGAACCAGCCCCCCCCCTCCCCCTGCCCCCCCTGCGGTGTGTCCGGTGTGCTGTCCGTGTGTCCGCAGGTGTGCGCGGTGTGTCCCGGCTGCCCGCGGGATGTCACCGGGACGGTGCCAGGAGCTGGGTGCCAGGTCTTCTCCAGCAGCTGCTGGCAGAGTCATTCCTTCATTTAGAAGTTTCCAGCTGAAGGCTGACTTAGGAGCTCAGCCTAAAAATCTTTAAACAAGGAGTTGAAACTAACAGAAATCCCACCATTTATTTATGAAAAATAAATAAGCGAACTCTCTTTAGAAATCAGCACCAGGTTCCAGACTGTATTCCCTTATTTCTCTCTTAGGAGAAACCTGGACTTTTATGTTGTTCTAGTGAAGGTGGAAATCCAATGTCCATTTTCTATCACCAGAAACATGCACCTTTGTATTTCTTATTAATTGTACTTTCTTATCTTAATTCTCAGCTTTCTTCTCCTAATCCTGTTCTGCTCTGGGGAAGGTGTAATGCCTATTGGCCATATGGTTTATTTAGTTGCCAGTGTGTCTGTAGCAGGCCACGCTAATGTGAGTGACTGCAGATGAGACAGAGTGGAAAGGCAGTACTGGCGTGTGCCCCACTTGGCCGATGATGGGAAGGCAGCGGTGTGATCTCTGGCACACTGACACTTCCCGACACTGGTCCTAGGGGATGGTCCTGCATTCACATGCGTTTTCCTGCTACTATTTTAACTCTGTTGATGTAGTGATCCCTGGTGAAGATAAGCCATAGAAAAAATAATCCTTTTCTTAATTAACAAGTAAACGCTTATTTGAAAACAAACATAGGCAAGCCCTAAAGAGATGTGAGAAAAGGAGAAATAAATGAGATCAGAAAAGGATTATTGTAGGATTTAGCCCCTGTGCTTTTAATTGAAAAACTTAGTGAAAAGTTTCTCTAAATGAATCTGGGCTCCAGCTCAGCACTAACCCAAGAGTTATCTTCGTTGTTCAAAGCAGGACTATCATAGATCTATTCTAGTTGCAAAGCGACATTGTGAGACCTAGTACTGTATAGAATGTGCAGATGGAAAGAAAGCTACTAAAATTTATCAGGAAAGTTTTGAAAGAGCTTTCATTTCAGGTGTGTGAAGTTGTCACCTGGCGGAGTCAGTGCAAGGAAGGACCTCTAGTTAAGTAATAATTGGTCATCTAAGGCTGTTACCCCACCCTCCTAATGTCGGAGGTCTGGTGCACCCCTGGGTGTGTGTATGTATATTCACTTCCATGTCACAGGATACTCACAGAATCCAAAGCTATTTTGTGGATGAATTAAAAAAAAATTAATTAACATTGCTGTATTTGGCTTACGAATAATCATTCAATCTGTAGAAGAGCCCAGCTAAATGGTTTGAATTAAAATGGCAGTTATCTAAGGTGTCAGCTGAGGCTGTAAGGGAGCAGTTCCCTCTGCCATTGCCAGTTTTTCATCAGATACTGTCATGTTTGAACAGACCCAGTGCACTTCAAACTGTCATTGCTTCTCACTCTCAGTACTGCTTTATTTGAGAGCAGCACTGGTTCAGGTGTCTGTGCTCAAATTGCACTGTCTGGGATTTAGTGCAGTTCTGCTGCTCAGATGCTTTAGGTTTCTTTCAAACACCCACACCACAATTCCTTGTTGTGATGTGGAAAGGCCTGCCCTGAATGTTCAGGGATTATTTTATGAATTAGAAAAAAAAATACAGCTAACTAGAAATTTCACTTTAGAAAACACCTATTTTCGACATTTAATGTTAATGCGGAATGCAACACTAGCATAGTTTAAATTCTTTAATACTAGCATAGAGTAATTTAATTCTGAGGATTTTCAGAATACTCAGGAAATATTAATAAGGACGGTAAAAGGAGTTTCCTGTTACTTGACCAAACTCATTCAATGGATGGCTTTAAGAAAAAACATTTGTGAATGATGAAAAAAATTACATTGGATACAGAACATAACATTTTTATAAGTTCATAGGATCCTAACCTCAGTTTTAACCTACTGGCAGCTCTACATCTCTGATTTGATCTAATAAAATTCTTTTTCCTAATTTGATCAGCAGAATACTTGCATTCTGCCCACAAAGCAAGCTAATTTTTTATGATGTTAGTGATCACTTACAGTGTTGCTTTCTGGATGTGTTCAGTTGCTATGCTGTTTTCAATATACATTTTTAATTGCTGCTAAATAATTTAAAATTTCTGGTTTTTTAGCCCGACTGGATCCCACGTGGAATGGTGTAAGCAGCTGATAGCTGCAACCATTTCGAGTCAGATTTCAGGGTCTGTCCCATCAGAAGGTGTGTCCAGAGACTACAGGGTAAGTGGCTTGAGGAATACATTGATTTGTTTAAGATAAAAAAAGTGAATGATCAGGAAAGTCCTTGCTATCTTGATTAGCAGGTGGTAAGTACTTGAGTGATCACTGAATGTTTCAGAACTAGAAACATCTTATTATGGCGTGGGAGTCCTTTGAATCTGCTTTGTGTTTTTCTCCATATTTGGAATAGTGGCATTGAAGTCTTCAGAACAAAAATTAACAGAGAAGTGAAAGGGAAATTAAACAGTCCGTGCTTTGCCTAAAATGCCAAAAGTGAGTTTCTTTTGATTACTGTATAATAAAATTGGTAGAGTAGATTAACAGTTAGAGGTTGAAATGATTTTTAGTATGTGTCATTCAGAGTACAGAATTGAGCTCTCCAGATTTCGCAAAAAACAAATGCACGTCTTTGCTGCTGTGCAGAGAACATAAATGACTATCATTTTTCATGGGGTTTCACCAGAGACAGAGAATTTAACATCAAACAAACAAACAAGTCACCTTTTTCATTCCCTGCCGGCAGCATTGCTGTCACTAAAGTAATGACTGCAGTGTGGTTTACCTGACAGTTCCATTATGCTGCTGTGCCCCCTGTTCTTTCACGCTCACTGGCCGTTCCCCCCATGCAGCCAGTCAGCTGAACTGTCAGGAGCGGAGCAGGGGCAGTTCTTCTTCTCTCAACAGAAGTCCCTCATGTTTCAATTCTCTTTAAGAAGAGCAACCTGCTGCTGTCTAGATCCCTTTTCCTTCCTAGATTTGAAACAGTTTTATGGTCTTCTTGCAGAATGGCCAGAGAAAGATTCTATCTTTTTTTACGTCTGGTTTTTTTTTTTTCTGTTTTAGCTGGATTTTAATTCTAATGCTCTCTGTGATTACAAAGGTGGTTGTCTGGAAACAGCGTATTTTGGATTCAATGACAGCAGGACAGACTCAGCCCAAGCCTGAAGATAAATCCACAAAATGTCTTGGGCCATAGCCTGCTTAAAAGTTTACCTCACAGAGTTTGGGACTCTTGGCACAGTCCAGCAGCTTATGGAGCACAGCTCTTCCATGCTAGGGCAGTTCAACTGCAAATGCTTGCTCCAGGTCAAGGCTGACATCTTTGATAAAACACCCTCGGAAACTTTGCATTGCGGCTGTTGATGCTGTATTTGCCCTGTAAATTAAGGACTTCATTTTAATAAAACCCCAGTGTGTAAGCTTGGTGTTCAGTTTATATCTGAGTTGGAACGCATTCCTCTGGAATAAAGAGCGCTTTTTAATTCTCAGTAACCTTCTCTATACTAAACTCATCTTGGATATTTTTTGACAGGAATAAATCTTTTAAGGCCTAATTAAAATTCTACTTCATTCTCTGTTTCCCAGGAATGAAAGAAAAGAATATAAGCCTGATGGTTTAAATTCAGATTTTTTTTGTGGATAAATTGTATTTGGCATCATTGCATTCCTGTGGTTTGAAATCCCCTATTTGTATATAACTTCACTGAATTCTTTATCCTGGAATGACTTTAGTTATGCTCACTGCTTGTGAAGCAGTGTCTGTGCTTTAGGAGAGGGTTTCTTTTGCACTTCGCTTCTGCAGAAGTTCAACGATACCAATAGTTGCTTAGTCAGTACCACCAGCAGGTTGAGTTTATTCCTTATTGCTGTGGAATTCAGTGCCCGTATGTAACTTGGATTTCCTTTGAAACAGTTTCCCTTTTGATGCACACTGACCACCTTCCTGGGTCTTCATTACCTTTGGTTACCTTGAATTGTTGCATTTAGAGACTATTTTACAACTCAGAACCTTCAGTTCTGACCAAATGTGTGTGTTTGCTTCTGGAACTGGTCAGGAAGTTCTGTTGCTTTCTGCTGGATTTACCAGGAACTCCCTGCTTTATTCTTTCTTTCATCCTTTCTTTTAATGTTTAAATGAATATGTTTGCAAGAACAGTAAATATATCTATTCTTGTTTCTAATGGTGTTACTCACCTTACTCTGTGTGACTCAACTTACCAGAATGTAATTTAGGGGAGGGGGGAATCAAAGTGTAGCAGAGGGGCAGCTGATGGAATGATCAGAACTGGAGAGCACTGGGCAAGAGCTCTTGCTCATTAAACCCTTCTGCAACACGTTCTTGCTCTTAGTTTGAGCTCTGCTCTGTGTCTTCTCCTATACACTCTCTGCCTGCACAGTGTTCTTGGCTGAGGGCTCATACAAATAAAAATGGCTTAGGTTGTAGTGGCTGACTACAGACACCCTGGAAAGTAAGTTAAGAAGAGTTGTCACTGTCCTGTTTTGCCATTCGAATCCACAAGGTATGGTGGTTATACTTCATGGCTGTTAATGCAGGCTTATTATCTTCCACCTAGAAGGATTACCAGGCTCTTTCTTCTCTTCTTTTCTCACAATAGCACATTGTAGCTGCATAAAAGGAATGAATGTTTCCAAAGAGCTTGGCATTTGTTGCATCACTGAAATGAAGTGTCTGAGATTTTTTTGAGACCAAAACAATCCTGCAGATGAGCGTTGCTAGTTCTGCATGGTTTTGCTCTTCCAAAATCTGCCTGTAATGTTTGGGAGTGGAGTTCTCTTGAAGATCTGGTGAAATAAGATGTAATATCTTTATCAAATCAAATCTGTGTGTTTCAGTGGATAACATTTTATATTTTAACTAACAGGTGTACAGGAGGCCGGTTATACGGGTAAGATTACCTTCGGCGAGCAGTAAACGGCCTCCTACCTGTTTGTCTTTTGTGCTGTGTGACAGCTTGGTGTGTCAAGCGTTCCTCTTTACTTCATTAATGGGTTTTATGAACCAGTCAGACCATTTTGCTATGCAGTGCAACAGCTTCTTTGCCATAGAAGTGCTTTATATACGTTACAACGTTTTCGTGAGCAATAAAAGTCAGTGTGTAAGAGAGCAGTATTTTAAAATTATGTTATGAATGTGCAATACTAACTTCAGTTTTATTACATTAATTTTGACAAAATGGATGCTTGAAACTGAGGTTTACATGCTTTGGACTGCAGAGTACTGTGTTAGCAGCTCTAACATGTCTATGCTAAAGAATACCAGTGATAAAAGCATTACGTCTGTGTCTGTCCTATTTAAGTAAGTTCCAAATTCATGCTTGCCCTTGTATGTGTTTTACCTTACTTGTTACCAAGCTGTAGTAGGACTGAAAGTTAGTTTTGGAGTTAGGCACTAGTGCAATGACCTGCATTTTTTTAATGGTAATTTTGAGACTAGGTCTTGCCCATTGTTCACTGAAGATATAAAAAGGGCATGCCTTGTTTTCTTGCCCCTCTTTCTTAGTATCATTTATGGAGTGAGAAATGATCTGGGTAGTGTTCTGACATTGTTCATGAAACGTGTCGAGCACTTTTATTCAAACAAAGACCTCTTGTTCAGTCTGAAACCAAGAGATGAAGTCTGAATGATTTCTTTTTCTCATCTGTTGTTTACATATTTGAAAATTATGTGTTTAGTCCAATCATACAAATCCACAAGTTGATCTCTTTTTTCTTTTGAATAGATAGCTCTTGAAGTAATTGGTCTGAGTTGAGTAACAAAAATTGGTTTTGTTCAGTGGTTCATAGTTCTTTGTAAAAGCTTTGATCTTTGAATGGTCTGCTCTGCTTCTCTGTCTTTCATTTATTTAAAATCTTTTGGTGTATTTGCTCACTGTCCTTCTGTTTTTTTTCCAGAAATCACAATACTTACTTTGATTTCAGAAACAACATAATTATGACCTTAAACTTAAGTAATTGCTATTTAATAGAATTTCACCCATAACTAAATGTTAGTAGTCCTTTATAATTTGAAGGAGTTTTTTAATTACTTACAACTTTTTAAACTCATGTAGAGTTAAAATTATCTGAAGAGATCTGAAGTCCTTCTCCTAAGCTGTTCTTTCTCGAGGGTTCTGTAAAAATGCTGTAAAAAGAAAACTTGACTTTAGCAAAGATTTGTAAATTCAGACTGAGACTGATTTTACAGTCTGAACAAGTGAGAAGTTCTTTGCATGTGAACTGGGAATAATAGACTGTCATGAGCACAACTTCTCTCCGGTTAATAAAAAAAAGGAGACGGAAGAACATTTTTGGCTGAACGTATTAAAACAATTCCTTCATCTAACCTTCTGACATTTGTGCTCCTCTCTGGACTGCATAGGGACCTTTATGTTTATTAAAGAAATTTAATTAATATTCAAGATCTGCTGCCAAGTGATGCAAAAATAAATTAACATGAAAGTGTGAATTGTTCGCATATTTTGCTGGGAGGAGTAATTTTAACTTCTGTAAAGTTACTGGCCAAGTTTCAAGGAACACCATAGAAGTTGCTGGAAAAATATGTAAAACCATAAAGCTGAGAGTTCAGTTAAAACATGTTTTACACAGTAAAGCATTTTTAAAGTGTTTAGATAGATCTGTTTGATGTCGACCTATTTTTTCTGTGAAAGATTGCATGAGATTTCCCATAATGCTACCATTGCAAGCTCTACTCAATTTCTTCTATTGATAAGCATGTGGCGTACTTGAAATTAATTTTCTTCACTGTAAGGTTGTTTGTCTTAAAAAGACAGCACGTACTTTTATGTTCTTATCTACCAACACTGAGTCTTTTGTGAAAAAGGGAGTGAATTTTTCATTTTGTGTTGTGCCAAATAACACTCAAAGGATGGTGCTAGTAGCTTGGATTCCTTTCTGTGGAAAGTAGTGTGTGCCAGGAGTGGAAGATTTTGAAAAGCTAATTTGGAGTTAAAGTATGTGCTGTCTTTTTAAGGAAATTGAAAAAAAAAAGGAAACAAAACAAAAAAAAAAAGATTCTGTCCTTTCACCTGTTGTCTGCATTTTTTTTGCTGTTACTTCTCTCTTGCCCTACTGCTGCCTCATGCAAAGCAGGAGATTCAGGATGGACACAATGGCTATCATTCTGAAGCAGAACCTGATCAGGTGGCAAGTTTTACTCATCTTTCATTCATTAACTGTGTAGCAAGGTACTATATATTAGTACTTGTACAGTGCATACAAATCTTACATTTCTCATGCAAGAGAATCCCTAAAAAAAAAGTCCAGTGTGTAAATGGTTGTGTGCTAGAGTGGGTTTTTAGGTAAAGTCATGTAGTCTGAAATGTAATACTGCATGTAGGCCCCCTCTCACAGAGCACATCCATCCTCAGTTTGTAAGCAATGGCTAATTCTCTACACATTATTTTTTATGACTGGGTGCTGAATGTAAAATTCTTTTCGTTTCCAAGGAAGTCTAAAGCCAGAGATCATTTGAAGTATCTTTAGAAGTAGTTTAGGGGTAGTTTGGAAGCAGACATTTGTGTGTACGTGGGTCAGAGCTGCAACACAAAGGGAGAGTTACTTGTTTGCTCTAACATAGCCCATTATATTTATTCTCCTTTGAGGATGTAGAAAATAGAAACCTTAATGTCTCCTAATTTTGACCTGAGAGAGATCACTTTCTCACATGGTCCTTAAAAGTCCCACAAAGCCTTTTATTCTTAATTAAAATCCTTAGTACATTTTAAATCTTAGCTGCCAACAGAGGACCCAAAAGATCAATCTTGTATAATTCAGGAATGAAGCCATTTACCTAAATGAAAATTTATGGAACTAACCCTTATTTTAAAATTGCTAATTGCTATATTTTGTTATTCACTCTTAATCTGACCTTCTGGATCCAAAATTGCTATAATGAACCCATTCCATAATCTGTGGCACTCTCAGTAGGGTGTTGATTGAAATAGAGCATCATAGGGTGCTTCTGACTTTTTGCTATCTAAAACACAAAGTTAAAATGTTAAATAAATAAAGTTTCTACCATATAATTCTTTCAGATGAAGGTACTCAAATATTAAATAAACAACATTAAGATTAAAAAAAAAATAAAAAAGAGCTTTAAAACATTCTCAAGTAGATAAAATACACAAAATAATACCTGCATTTAGCAAAAGACTAACAAATTATTAATTACAAATTGGGGCTGATCTTATTGTTCATATTTTTGTATGCTATATGTAGCTAGCATGTGAAACTAATTGTTGCATAAATGCTTTGTTACTAATATGTGGCTAACGTGCATGTCTGTGCAATATTTATAAATACCAAGTTTCGTGTTTGTTCCTTTTTTTTTTTTTTTAAACTGTGGTAGTGTTTGGTACAGTTGTACCTTGTAGAAAAAGACACACTTGTTGTGTTCCGGTAATCTGGTAGTAAAAGCACTTTGCATCAAAATGTATCGATGTGGTACAGATGGAAAGTGAGATTTACTCATGACTTTGGATTTCTGCCAGGCACTGCGGGATGGAAACAAACTGGCACAGATGGAAGAGGCTCCACTTTTTCCTGGAGAATCAATCAAAGTTATCGGTAAGAGTACTACTGAGTGCTGCACTGAATACTATTAAATTGCTAGTTTATCTATTTAAAAACAGAATATTATTTCCTTTTTGACTTCCCTTATTTAGTTTAACGCCACTTTAGATTAGCTGATTAGATGTGGATTTCTTTTCTTTGTCTTTTAAATTCAGATGTAGGAAGGAGGAGTCAGTTCCAGAGGATGACTTGCTCAATATAGATAAATCTTTTTCAAGGGATAGTCTGTTCCATAGAGGTGGATGGATTGTATTTCTGCTTGGGGATTGCAAGGATACTTGGTAGATTCAAAATCGTGATAGCAAGGAAGATGAAGTTGTGGAAAACTTGGTTTCCATTTCTTAATGAAATTTATTTCATTTTGGCCTGTGACAGCATGCCCTGCACAGGCTGTGCAGTACTTGTGTAGCAAACACCACTAGCAAATAAAAGTGAAAATGAACACATGGGCATGTAACTGAATTATTTGGAGGTTGGTTGTGTATGGATCAGTAACTGCCCCTTTGGATGCTCTCCCTGGGGTTGGTGGGGGTGCTTGACACCCCAGGGCAGGGACCAGAGAACGCCTGCAGGGTGCTGGTTACCTGCCTGCCCTCACTGCAGGCCCTGCTGGCTGAGCCCAGCCCCGGGTGCTCAGAAGCTGCTGAGCTGCAGTGGGACTGGGGAATTGGATTGCTGAGATAAAGACAACTCTCAGTCCTGACAGCCTCTGAAGGAACTGAAGGCTTTCCTACAGAGGTCGAGCATCAGAATCCTACGGACCTGCCAAAATGTTGCTGTTTACTAATAGAAATAGGTAGTTTTGGAAGAAATGTCTGTAATTGTAAAACAAGGCATTAATTGATCTGTTTTCCAGCTAAGGATGTTATGTACATCTGTCCATTTATGGGAGCAGTCAGTGGGACGCTCACAGTGACGGACTTCAGAATGTTTATCAAAAGTGTTGAGAGGGTAAGACTTCACTATCCATCTGCCTGTTGTTTCAGGTAGGAATGTTGCTGAAGTAGATTTCAGAAAGTGACATATGAAGTGTAAGTGAAGAATGATGTTTCCCAGCAGTCTGTTAAATGGGAATTATTGTTGGTTGTAATGAAACATATATGAATAATATAAATTTGTATTATTTCTAATGTGATGAAATTAATTTATTTTGTATACAAATTTCAGGAACCACCTTTTGTTGTCGATGTTCCCCTTGGAGTCATAAGTAGGGTAGAAAAAATTGGAGTACAGAGCCATGGAGACTACTCGTGTGGTATAGAAATAGTTTGCAAGGTAAGGCATGTTAGAGATTTATTAATATTAAAGTATTTTCATTTAATTTTTCTGTAGAAAGAATCTGCCAGCCCATAGGCTAGTTTTCTGTCTGATTAGTTCCCTATATTTGAACCCTGCTTCATTCAGATAATATATTTCAATTCCTCTTAGGATACTTGCAGTCTTAGACACTTCTGCCTTTTGTCTCAAGAGTGAATTCAAAGGAAAAGTGGCTATTTTTATACCTAGCAACTGGAGTGACAGTCCTGCTCATCTGACATAAATGCTTAAAGAATTCTGTTCCAGTGTGGGTTAGGTGATAGCAGCGCTGCATATATACCTTCCTTCAATCAAATTTCTTGTAACTGCCTTTTTTATTCATTTATCTGTCACAGAATAAAATAGTGTAACTTACTGTTGGCAGGATATGAGAAATTTGCGGCTGGCCTGTAAACAGGAAGAGCAGAACAGATTGGAGATCTTTGAGAACATTGTAACGCGTGCATTTCCTGTTTCCAACGGGCTGGTGAGTCTGAAGACGGAGAGGAGGCTGTCACTGGCCTCTTAGTGGAAAGTGCAGGGGAGGAAATGCAAGGCCTGTCTAGCAAAGTTTGAAATGTTGATTCATAAAATCTGCTGCAGAGTGGGCAGGGTGCTCTGACCGTGTTTCCTTTTTGCATTAAAGCGTAAAACATCATGCTGTGTTCTGCTACTGGTGAAGTTTGTTATTTTGTACATAGCCCTTGAGATCTAGATTTGCCTGTTGTTGCTGATTAAAATTACATATGTATTAACTCTTTATTTTCTGCAGTAGATAAATCAGTCTAGAACTTCTATCTGAAACAACAGATAGGTACAATTAGTCTTATTATTACTTAGGTGCAGAATTCTATTTCATTTGCTCGAGTGGATAAAGAACTGATTGGGAGGTAGAAAACAATTTCCTCATCCTGGCATTGCCATTGATGTGTTCTGCCATCAGAGGCAAATAACTTCAACTCTCTCTGTTTCCTATCTTGATTTTGTTAACTTTAGGCTTGTACCTGATGGAGGAAAGTGTTTGTCATCTTTGTACTAGCTCACTGTTGTCCAGTCTTGACTGAAGGTGTTTGAGGTGTTTCAGAAGTGTTAGATTTGCAATATTGGAATATTCACTGTTTTGGAGCTTATTGGGCACACAACCTGTCAGGCAGCAATTTATGCCTTTGCTTTGTTGTCTTTAGCCTCTTTTTGCATTCAGCTACAAAGAAAAGTTTGCTGTTAATGGCTGGAAAGTGTATGATCCAATGGCAGAATATAAGAGGCAGGTAAGTTATAGAAGTACTTGGTGTATTTTTTTCCTACATCTCCCCCAGAGCCATTTAAGCAATAAAAAAAAAAATTAGAGAAAACTGAATATTTTCAGCTCTCGCTACATACAGAAACTGTCTACATCTCATGTATAGATAATAAAATGCAAGTGGTCTGACTTTGAGTGTGTTGAGCACCTGCTAAAGCTGATGGAGATAACAGGTGCTGAGTACTTGAGCAAATTGTTCTAACTTAACATGGTTCTTAAATCCTCATTTTCCAAGTGCTGTTTCTACAAAATACAGACTTTATAAAAAATTGAGTTTGAATAAGAAGCATTAAGTAGAAGAGTAAATGTGGTTCTTCATTGTAAATCTGTATTTTCCTAGTTGCAAAAGCGTTTTTATTTCGCTATATGATCACTTTTTACCTGAGTGTGCTGCCTAAACAAATGGTTATTTTGCACATCAGTTTTAAAGGTGTAAGTAGGAAAGACTTTCAGGGTACTGATTTATGATTCAATATGAAGACCTAAGTTTATAGCTTATTTAGAAGAAAAATGTGGGCATGCCTCTTTTTAAAAAGTACATGGCATATGAAAATTTTCATTGCCCCTTACCCCAGATATGTAAAGCTCTAACGTGAAAAATACAAAACTGTTTTGCTTTCATACAGGGATTGCCCAATGAGAGTTGGAAAATATCCAAAATTAACAGCACCTATGAGCTTTGCGATACATATCCTGCTGTTCTTGTTGTGCCAACCAGCGTAAAGGACGACGACCTCTCAAAAGTGGCAGCATTTAGAGCAAAAGGCAGAGTTCCAGTAAGTGAAATGTGTTACAGCCATTATGCTTTGCTTGAGAATAGACAAGATGTGCAGGTAGCACAAGAAGCCCTTTAAATATGTTGGATGGTGATGTTTTCATGCTGTAGATCTGCTTAGAAAGGCAGCAGACTTCCACGTGGAAACAGTTTTTCTTCCTCCATTGCTTTTTTGTTGTTTTGTTTTGTTTTGTTTTTTTTCTAATTAGTAAGATGCAGTAGTAAGCTTAGTTGCTATTGGAAATAAAAGCTAAGATGTTTGGAACCACTTTGTATTTCAAGCTCAGATTTGGGATGAGCAGTCAGTGCTACTGTGCTTGTCAATATGGTTTTGCATCAGCCTGTCCTTAAATTTGCATTCGTTGATTTGCCAGGAAATAAAGCCATGTGGTGAGTGTGAATTGTCTAATTGCTCTCTCAGCCTGCTGCTTTTGTAGTAACGTAGTAAACTAAAATAGTTTTCTTTTATGTCAGGTGTTGTCCTGGATTCATCCTGAGAGCCAAGCAACGATAACAAGATGCAGTCAGCCATCAGTAGGCCCAAATGATAAGCGCTGCAAAGAAGATGAAAAATACTTGCAGACAATAATGGATGCCAATGCTCAGTCTCATAAACTTATCATCTTTGATGCCAGGCAGAATAGTGTTGCAGATACAAACAAGGTAGGTTGGGAGCATAAGTAGCATTGGTAGTTCTATCTTTATTACAGGGCTGGAGATTGAGTAAGAGATGAGGATGTGGTGCTGAAAACTGATAAGAAAAGGCAGGGGAAGGAAAGTAAGTTGCTTGTAGCATTTTGGAAAGGCTGTGCAGGACTTGAAGGCAGCATGAAGATATACCTGAGAAATTATGCAGTAAAGCTCACAGAAGAACAAAGGTTTCATTAGTAAAAAAGGGGAAGATATATGGATTCTAACCTACTACAGTTAAAATTTCTTTGACCTAAAGAAAAAAGTACTCTAGCTTTTCTTAGAAAAACAAAAGCCAAAAATGTGTTTATATGTTTTTGTTAGGGCTGACATAATCTCTTCTCTCAGCAAATGCTAAAACCTGACCAAAATAACTCTCTCAGCCTTATACTGAAGTCCTGCACGTGTTCTTTTCTTTGTCTGTTTTTACTTTTTGGATGACAGGCAAAAGGCGGGGGATACGAAAGTGAAAGTGCCTACCCAAATGCAGAGCTGGTCTTCCTGGAAATTCACAATATCCATGTAATGAGAGAATCCCTGAGGAAACTCAAAGAAATCGTTTATCCCACCATTGATGACACTCGGTGGTTATCAAACGTGGACTCCACACATTGGCTGGAATACATAAGGGTAAGATGCTTTTGATGAAAAAAAATCGATTGCCTTTTTAAACCATCTTTTTGTGACTTACATTTCTGAAAACCTTACTAAATGGTCACTTTGAGTGCAGCGTTTTAAGCATTCCATAATGGCTTTGTATTTCCAGTTTTATGTATTGGTAGATAATGAGTTAATTCCTGATAGCACAGTATCGTATTTACTGTTGGACAATGTTTTACTTTCTTGAGAAGGAATGTTTGTGAGCAGTTCAGGGTTATCCCTGTTCTTTGGAAGAATGCCCTGGGAATTTCAGATTATATTTGAGCAATGGCCAAAAGGACTTGACTGTGGATTCTGCAGTCTTTTTTTACCCCTCCCTCCTTCAGTGCAATGTTGCTGTTCTGGTGATGGGCACCTACATTTCCATGGGCTGTTTATAGTCAGTGCTCTATCGAGTTATCATCTGCTCTATTATTTAACATAATACTTAAATAAATCACTACCACACTCAGTTTCACTAACCTTTGAAATTATTTTGGAGTAGATTATTTCATTACCGCATTCACTCCCCTGTTTATGATGAATATGGATGGATTGTAATTTATTTTATTAGCAGCTGGCTGAAATGTCACTCATGCAAAACATGTTTGGGGTTGTTCATCAGTTTTACACTCTTAAGTCGTGCCTGCTGACAGCTGAAGGAGAGCCAGTAGAGGGAGCAAACACAAAATTAAGAGTCAAATTTAATAATATTTTGGGAAGAGTTTAATTTTCTTGTTCTCTTGAATTTGAACTGTTTCAAACAGCACAAACTGCAGCCTGATTTCTTAAAAGCTGCCGTTCCTTCGTGAACAGTCCTGATAGTATCTCCCTGGGCTTTTATCCAAGAATTCCTTGCCTTCCTTGCCTTTTGACTTGGCTTGTAATAGCATTAACAAATCCACAGCTTTACTGTAACACATCTGCTGTTCTCTGGGCTCAGACCAGTGTGACTGTGTCCCAGTTTAATGCAATACATTACTGGAAATTCAATTTCCTACCCCCAGGCACTCACAGCACTTCAAAGATGGTTGAGGAGTGTCTGGGGAGGCACCAGGAACGGTCTCTGTGTGTGAAGGCAGTAGAAACAGGAGTAGAGTTACTTGCTGCTTTTTGCACACCCAGGGTGTTTCCTTATGCCCTCCAGGATATTTTCTGTCTTTCAGCATAGAGCTTAATTATTTTTAAACCAATTCTCATTTTCTAAACCAATCCAAAGCCAGTTATTCATTAGGAGCCCTCAGTGAAATGGTTACTAAGTTTTGAAACATCTATAAAGGATAATAACAGTTTGTGGAGGAAGCTGTTTTCTAAAGGCTTTTGTCCAAAGTTGAATAAAGTGCTTCACCTACTCCACATATATTTGCTTAATAGTAACTCTGTTTTCTGTCTCTTGTTCCCTGCTTATTGCCTCTATCTGTTCTGTCCTTTTGAAGACTGGTCTTGTGCACATCTTCTCCAGCAGATGCTGGCTTTCCTACTTCCCAGAAGATGGTTTTGCATGCCTGGGAAGGGAAAAGTGCAAGTATTTAGCAAGATTCCATTTTCTGACATTGGAATGCAGAATAGGAATTTCTCCTGTGATCCTATTTTTAGGGTTTTTTTTTTCTCCCCACATATTTTTCAGTGCTGCAATAGGTCATGTTAGAGACAAATCTTCACAGGAGAGAGTTTATTTAAGTTTTTAAAAAGCCTAGAGAGTGGCATCAGAGAACGAGAGAGGAGGGTTTTTTAGTGGGCAGAAGAATAACAAGTTCAAACGGGTGATCTCAGTCCTGTCTTTTGGTCTCCAGCATGCTCCTGAATCCAGGCTATTGATGATCTGTTCAGGGGCTGAATATGACATATCCTCCATGCACCAACAAATCAGAACAGACTCCCAACCTGTTTCTGGGTTTCTAGGTTTGCTTGAGTTGTGTTTTGATTCAGATTAGCTGGATGGTTTGTCCCTTTCTCTGAACTCAGTAGTTTCAGTAGAACTGAAAACGGAGGAAGAAAGTGATTGATTAATATGAACTTTGAAAACACTGAACCTTCAGCCTTTAGAATAGATTACAGCTTTTTTGTCTTTTCATCATAATACAGAATATCAATTAATTTAGAGAAGGGATTCCCAGGTTCTTTTGTTATGTGCTGCTAATAAGGGAGAGCTGCTGGTAAGAACTCTCTCCTGGACAACAGAGTGCCCACAGCTTTTGTATCTCCCGGAGTATTCATGACACCACTTGGAAACCTCTAATTTAAAGCAATGTCAAAAAGCATAACATTATAACTTTTTTTTTTTTGGGTAGAGTTTTGGTTAGCACTTGACATGCTTGTTTCTTGAATTTTGTTTGTTGCAGATGTTGCTTGCTGGAGCAGTGAGAATTGCGGATAAAATCGAATCTGGCAAAACCTCTGTAGTTGTTCACTGCAGCGACGGCTGGGACAGGACTGCACAGCTCACTGCCCTGGCCATGCTGATGCTGGACAGCTACTACAGGACCATCAAGGGGTTTGAAGTTCTTGTAGAGAAAGAATGGATAAGTTTCGGACACCGATTTGCTATGGTAAGCTGTTTTTTAACAATGGTTAAAAAAAGTCACGTGGCTTTTTTATGAGGAAGAGGGATTGTAACACACTGCTTCATCTTCAACCAGCTTAGGAATGGAGAAACAAGGAAAACAGTTAAGGTGTCTAGAAGGTAAAACTGCTGGAACCATTACTCTGATTTAAGGTTGAAGTGTTTATTTAACACATGGGCTAGTGGGGAATTAGAATAAATTGTTGTGACATTCTGTGGGCTCAGACTCTAATGTGGTTTAGGAGAAATGACGTGGTTATGGCAGGTGGATGTGGAATAATCACTGTTTCAGTACAGTTAAAGTAAATGTCTACCAGTTTTACCCACTGGTAGAAGTCCATGGCTGTGCAGTAGAAGATGGGGAAACACCTGGCACAGCTTTGTTGACCAAGGGTCTCTCCAGCTCTGCTCAGCAGCAGATGCATGTCCAGAAGTGAATATTGGGATGCATTTTTAGTAGCTGGAAAACACAGGTTAGTGTTATGGAAGATTTGCTTGTCTTGTTCACCACTGGAACATATTTAGGAGTTTCTGAGCTTTACGGTGTTGGGAGGGTACTGTAAACACCCCAGACTGAACTGAAGTGTGCTTTGACTTCCAGCGAGTAGGACACGGAGATGATGATCATGCGGATGCCGACAGATCTCCGATTTTTCTTCAGTTCATTGACTGTGTTTGGCAAATGACAAGGCAGGTAAGATGCTTAAGAGGGTATTTCTGTGTGGTCTCAGTCTTTATCTTGCAAATGTAATTCATGTAGGAGAACACATTCCGTTGCAGTAGCGTGTTTGCCCAAGTTGGTTGTGCTGTGGCTGCGCTGTGCACACAGAGGGAAAATTTCTGCTCAAAAATGAGGTTACAAGGAGATAGAGCAGAAGTATTGTCTTGAAACCAAAATACCAGCAATTCTTTTGGTTTGACTCCTTTTCTTTTTACTTTTCTTTCCCCCTTTCTCTTCTGTTTGTTTGTTTGTTTGTTTGTTTTTTTACTTTTTTTTTCCTCCTAGAACCTAACATATATCCTTGCTGTTATGGTAAAGTGTGTGATTTGTTCTGAAGAGAGAAGGGTAACAATCTGGTTCTGTATGATCCTACCACTTCCAGATCTCTTACCTCAGTCTTGTTGTTCTGAACATGGTTCTTAAGAACTTACATCACAGTTTCCAAAACTTGTGTTCAAAACAGTCATCTTTGGTGCTTTGTGAAAGTTCCCTGCTGTTACACTGGGCCTTTGTCCAGAGTGTCGTGTAAACTTTCTCTTTTTATGTATCTATATTTTAGCATTAATGTGCTGTTTAGTATGGCTGGAGAAAATAAATGTTGAATTCTGACACACTTTCAGAGGAAAGCTAATAACAATAGCAAAGAGAAGCAGTTCTAAACACCTGGTAGGAACAAAAGTCCTCTGGGGAGTTCCTTAATTGAGAGCAGCCTCTTCTATTTTTGTGATCTCCCTTGCTGCCTCTTATTTCTTGCTATAAACAGTATAGTTCCCTCTAGTTTAAAAACCAGAAGGGGAAGGGGGCAGGGGGAGAATCTGTGAAACATTTTACCAATACCACATCTGTTCAAAACCTGAATCCAGAAACTGTTCTGAAATTCATGGACAGCAGTGGCATTGAAAAATCATTAATGTTACACAGGGAAAGATAGATAACAGTTCCTACCTGCTTATTTTTATTTTTTAGTTGACTTGAACACTTAGAGAGTAGATGTGAGGACTGTGATTACCTTGACATGGACTTTAGGAAAGCAGGATTCTGTTTTATCCTTGTGTAGATAGATCAATTGCTCATAAAACAGTGGTAGTTTCATGCTTTAGAATTCATGGTAAACATATGTGAAATGTTCCAAAGCTCAAGTAAGTGTTAATGACTGCATGAGGGTGTAAAGGCTCGGGTTTGGGCACGGGCTCAAAGCAAGCAAATTTGCCCTTTTGGGTTCTAAGAGTTACATTCTTAAAACAGTCGACTTAACACAGTGAGAGAATCTCTAACATCCCACTAAGATACAAATTTCCAGACAGCTTCAGACAATGAAATTTAATCCTTGAGAGCCTTATATTTTCCCTTGGTTTTATGGTCTTCGTGACACACAAATACAATAACAGAGAACTTGAGAGAAGTACATTGACATCGGATTTTAATAAAAAAACATATGGTGAAGTGATTTCCCTCCTCTGTTAGTAAATTCTGGTGATTTTGAATAGCAGATGTCAAATTGGAAAGGCCACATGTGAGCTGATGAAATACTGATGGCCTGTTAAAAATGAAACAGAACTGTAAAATTTGCATGTAGCACTGCAGCATCAGTAGTAACTTTCTACCTTTCATGCACAGAACCCTCACAGGAGGAAGGTCTGTTTAAAGTTGGCAGACAGTTTCATCCTGTCTGTAACTGGGTGTCAGCTGGTGCTGGAGATGCATTACTTGCATTTTTCACTGGATTCAGCAGTGCACTCTGCGTTCAGCTAACGTGATCCAGTCCGTCCTGCAAAGTGTTCCAATGTGAAATGTTACTGTAGCACAGAACGAGTTCATTGATTAAAAAGCAAGTTTATTTTGCATGTCTCTGAATCAAATGCCACTTGGCATCATCAGACTTAACAAGAGAATTCCGTTTTTAAGTACCTCCTTTACAAAAACCCCTAACAACTCCAGCAGCATCAAGTGGCAGATTTTAATGACCCGTGTGTTTTCTCACAATTAGTGGATTTGACAAGGAGTAAATTTTCATTTGGGGAATTTTTCCACCTGAATCTTCAAACAGACGCTAATGGGCTTGGAACTACAGAGGAAGGCATTTTTAGGTCAGTGATTTTTCAGCAGCAGTAATAGAAGCTTTACAGTCTTGATACATCAGCTCCAACAGTACAACTCTTGTATCCAAAGACAGGCCTTCAATAAAGTGCTATCACTTATTAATAAATTAGTTGGAGTGCAACCACTGATGTATGGAATTTTGAATATGCTTCACTGGATTGGAATAGTGGCCATGTCGGAATCCGTCTGATTAGTATGGACCTGTCACAGCACAGAACCCTGATGTGACAAGGCTCATTAAATGCTTTCAGTTAGAGAGGGTCCCTTTAGGAGGAGGCTTTGTCTTCAAAGTTTTTTCCAAATATCATTTTGATGCTTTGCAAATCATTTTTGCTCTCTGTATGTGATTGCTGCTTTGGGCTGGACCCAGCAGATTGAGGTCTGAGACCCAGTAGATTTTATCCTGGCTTGGTTTAGCACACCTGCTTGTCAAGTTCTGTTCATGCTTATTTAAAATCATAGCTGTTTTTGGTAACATCATTGTTTTGTAATTAAGTTCTGGCACAATTTCCTAGAGAGAAGGAAGTGCTGCTGTAAGTAATAACTTCTGAACATGACTCAAAAAAGAGAAATTGATAATCTTAAGTTCCTCTGTGTTTTCTGAAAACAAGTTGTTGGGAGGTGAAAACAACCACTGATTTGTGAGAGAACCCCCAGTGTGAGCTGTGCTGGTGAACAGTGTGCAGTCTGTAGCAGAGTCAGAAGAAGGAAGGTTCCCATTCACTTTCTGAGTCATGATGTTGATAATTTCCTTACTCAAAATTTTCAGTCAGAAGTTGGTATATATTAGCTCAAGAAGTCTTGGAAAGAGAATGTTTTAACAATGTTTGACTTAAATAAATCTTCTTTTAATAGAACATTGTTTAAAACTTAGATCTCTCTGGGTTTAATACAAGTACACCCATTGTGTGTTATTCAGCTCTTTACTTTCAACATGAATAAACATTTTCCTTTCATAAATCACAGATGACACTAAAGAGGAATTTCTGGATCAGCTAGTTCACCCACAGTCCCAATTGCTGCGTTATTACTCCTAGTTATACTTATTGTCTTTTATTTAAAGTAGCTCTTGAGTCACTTGCCAAGGTGCTCAGTATTCTGCAGTGTCACCTAACAGAAACCAGTCCTCTGCATTTCTCTATATAGCAACAAATTCTGCCTCATGAATCTGTAGCTTTGCCTTTTAGTCTTCTATAAAGATTTAGTCCTTTAGTGGGAATGAAAAAAATTTGTTTCATTTGTCCTGAAAATTAGTCTCTTATAACACTCTCTTTCATGTTAATGAGAGAAGTGCAACTTCTTAAGTTTTCCTTTAGTCTTCTCAATTTTTTTATTCTAAATGTCTATCATTTTATATCTGTATTTGCAACCCTTGTCATATTGAACACAAAGTTATTTTGACACATCAAGCCACGTGTAGTCCTATCATAAAATTTGATTGAAGAAGGACTTTTTCCATCTGAACGGTTAACAGCCCATGCAGTTTGCAGTGATTTCTTCCTTTATGATTCTTAGAGCACTACAGATTAAAAGAAACATTTTGAGTGTTTTCAGATTTCCAGCTCTTTTTCCTAGAATGTATCAGGTAACCTCTGCTTGTGAGTAAAATACCTAATGGTGCTCAGGGGAATAACAGTTCTTTCACTTCAGATGTACAGGATTTACTTTCCAGTACAAAAGAAGAGGGATTAAAGGCTTATTGTGTATGGCTGGTGGTAAACTCAAGGGGTGAAATGGAGAAAAGTAACTTACTTGGGTAGAAAGTTGAAGAAAAATTTTAAATATGTGTTAGCACAGTGTATGTGCAGTAGTCTTTATTATCCAATTCATCTCATATTAGAAAAGGAAATAACTCTTAAATGCCATCATCTTGTTTTTTCTTTTTTGCCCTTTTTTTTTTTTTTCCCAAAAATGTTCTCTTCTCTTGTAACAAGAGATAGAAAGTATATGTTTTAGAGGGTTTGGAGTGAGAACAGAATACTCTTAGAGCATCTTAAAATGGATTGCTTTGTATCACCAGCTTCACATTAGCTAATGCTTGTACTCTAGCATACTTGGATAACAAATGTAAAGTTTGTCTCTGAGAATTATTTATAAAGAAGTACGTAGGTGGAATGTATTGCAGGAAGAGTTACTGAAATTCCTGAGTTTTCCTTGAAATAATCCCTAAATGAGAAAAAAAAAAACAATCTTACTTTAATCTCGTGGTTATTTCTTATGTCCGAGTTTCATCCTTTCTACACTGCTTAAAATATGGTTTAATTTTGCCAATTCTTTTATTTCAGTTTCCTGCAGCCTTTGAATTCAATGAATTATTTTTGATCACCATTCTGGATCACCTGTACAGTTGTCTCTTTGGGACTTTCTTATGCAACTGTGAAAAAGAGAGATTAAAAGAGGTAAATAATTAGTGTTACGCACATTCTTAGTTTGCTGTTTTTATTCGAGAATGCTCAGAATACAAGAGCTAAGAACATTTGAGCTGTGGTGTTGGGATACATTTGTTACGTAGCCTTAAAAGACAATGTGCACATGAAATTTTCATGATGTGAGAAATATATACTGAATGCCCTGCTATTAAATGAGGTGGCACTTACATTTCTTTAGTTGTTATCTGTTCAGGGGGTTAAGAGTTGTCTAGTAAGTTGTCTTGCAGGTATTTTTAGCCAACATACACAATTTTTCGAATAATAATAATTATCAAATTATATTAACATTTCTTTCACTATTTCCAAAGGAAATCTTAGAGCTGACTTTACAGGTCACTTTAGGACATAGGAGTTATGCTTGAAGACTGTAGAAATTTAAATTACCTAAACGAAGTGAACTCAGTGAAATACTATAGGTTTGTGGGGAAAAAATTTTTAAATTTTGTTAATATTCCAAGTACACTGTTGCTTACTTCTGGCTTTGTTGGTTTAATACTTCATGTTTTCTAAAGCAAGTTGCAATTCCGTACTACATTTAGCTTTGCTGTTTTCTTTTGGTTTGTCTCTGCTGCTTCTGTAGGGGAAAAGTTGCATGCAAATTCCACAAGATGGAGCTGAATAACATGTTCTCAGCAAATGCAGTGTTTCCAGACAGCTTTCTTTCATAAATGGTCAGATGTAATTCTCAATAAAGAGATGCAATTTGAGACACAGCGGTAGTAGAAACAGATGCCTTACAATGCTGAAGGAGTGTAAAATTGCAAGATGATTCTGATGCAAGTTCAGGTTTACAATCTTTGATCTAACCATTATTATGCTGATTAAATTTAGGGTAATACAACTTTCAGAAGTGCAAATAAAGGTAAAATAGGCAATTTAAAGCATAGTAGCAACTGATAGGAGCAAGCACTATGAGTGGGAAAATTGAGTAATTATTTTTCACAGGTGCTGTTTGGGATCTTGTAAACTACATATCTCTTCACTGATTTTTCTTGTCAAATCTAATTTATTTTTGTGTTTGTTTGTTTAGTTGGTGAGTGTGTAGCCATATCTTTAAGTAGCTGTAAACACTGCTGTAAATGATGAGCAGTCCAAGTTGTAATTAATTTTTTTGCCATTTTTTTTTCCCATCAGGAGGTGAGCACAAAGACTGTATCACTGTGGTCCTACATAAACAGCCAGTTAGAGGAGTTCACAAACCCTTTCTATGTCAACTATGAAAACCACGTCCTGTATCCTGTTGCCAGCCTGAACCATTTGGAGCTGTGGGTGAACTACTACGTCAGGTGGAACCCGAGGATGCGGCCCCAGGTATGAGCTTCCACGTGTCTTTTATGTTTTAGTGAGGATCACAGAGATAAAGAGAAATTACTGGGTTTTTGTAGTGTGGAATGCAGCATTTAATTTCAAAAGGGCTCGTCTGTTGCATGTATTTCAGCTGGCAGGGGAAAAGGTGGTTGTACCAAAAAGATGTGGGATGTGTTCAAACTTGGAAAAACAATGTTTTCATTGAAGTCACCAGTAAAATAGGGAGTTACAGTATTACTGTATTGGCTTGTGAAAGGTAACAGATTAACAGTCTTTGTTGTCAGAAGATTACTTTTCTACCACTTCTATGATACTTCGTAACCCTTTTTAATACTTTTATTGCCCTTAACCTTCTTGTAGAGTTTTGTGTACCTTTGTTTTTAATCATGTTTTGCCCTTTACCAACGAGCATATGAAATATAGCAGCAGTTTCTGGAAGAACTGGACTGTATACCAGCTCATTTTGCAGGCTCTCCAAACTTAGCGCCACAGAGATGCTTGTTTTCAATTGACCTTTACGGTTTCAAGCTGGCACACTAAAGATTAAACACTCGCTATACATGCTCCTTGATTCATCCAGTATTTGTTCTTAAAAGTAACGTCTGCTATGCAGATAAATCTCTAAATCTTGTCAGACAAATACTCCATATGCTCTCATGCTTAGAAGTCTGAAAGAAGAGCGTTCAGATTGTGTCACAGCCGTAATATATCTGAGAGTGCTACACCATCTCTTTATTAAGGTAACATTCCAAGGCACCCCCCAGCATATTATGATAAATTACCTGTATTAAGTGACTGCTCGAAAGCTGCTTTCATCTTAGAGCAGTTAGAATGAGATGTGAGTTTCAGATTTATTAGACATCCACAAGTCAGAGGCTGTTGTAAAAGATGATGTTCCAAGGTAGATTTCAAGGACAGTACACTGGTAGAAGTCCAGGTACCTGAGAAGTACCCTGTAAGGTCCTGGAAAAGTCTGGAATAGTTGCCTTCTCAATGAGGTGTTTCGTCTGAGCTGCTTTGTTTCTCATAACTCGTTAAAACTTTGAAAGATCTTGTATTTTAAGTTTTATCGTTTTAAAAATAAAATTGTCAACTGCTTTTTAGCAAAATAACTTCTTTAGCCTGTTTGCTGATTACCATTTTGGGTGGTTTATGTGCATTTTAGTGTAATTGGCTGCAGTGGTGTCAGTTTATTGCTTGTATTTGATTGAGATCCATAGGCCCTGAGAGCAAGCAGTCATAAACACACATGAAAGCCAGTCCTGGTCTGGAAGAGGGGAGGGTGGGGGAGAGATAACATGAGAAAATATCAGAGCTTTCATCTGCTTAGTGACAACCCTGCTCACTGCCCTGTGGGAGAGCGCTCTGCAGGCACCTTGGCACGTGGGGCCCATTGGTCTTCACTGGTGTGTGAGAGCAGGGCCCTCAGATCAGCAGCTGAAGGTAATAAAATGTGATGGTCCTGGTAACTGCCTTAGCTTCACTGCCACCTGCTTTTCTTGAAGTGCTTATACAACTGTTCCAACTTTTTAGTTATACCACACAAGCTTTGTCTTGTGGAGATAGATCATCCCTCTCCTCTTGTCCCTGGCCTGAATTTATGGGATATTTGTGACAAATATTTGGAAGTGTTTCCCATCTACTTGGATAAATTTGCTACGGAAATTACAATCTTTTTGTTGCAGCATTGTGTTCACCAGTCTAATTATTAAAGCACAAACTCATACAAGCAAGTAAATAAGCTGTCTTTGTAATCACAATATACTAAGTGTGCTTTCCTCTGTGTTTCCATTGTCTGGTGTCACACCCTGTTAACTGATTTAGTAACATTCAGACCCATTCAGTGACAGAAAAAAAGACAATGACCCTTGTGACACCCAGCAGGTCTTCACTTATCTTCAGTGAAAGAATTTCTTAATCAGTGAATTTATTAAAAGAATGGGCATCCCTGCATACTGATAAAAGGTGATTTTGTTGAATACCTTTTAATGTGTTCTCTTGGTTTTCAACTACATTTAAGAGAAGATGAAATAAATTTAATGTGAATGAAGAGCTCTCTGATGAACAGCTCAAGGCAACCTCACGTGCTGTTTCATCAGCTGCAAAAACATCTTTAGAAAACCAGGAAATGTTCATTGTTTTCTAGGAGCTCACCAAAAAGGAGAAATGCCCGATAGGTGAATTTAAAGGAAGATGAATATAATCAGAATGGATCTTTCATACCTGTTTTTGACCAGCTTTGTGTTAGGGGAGAGAAAACTCGTAAGAACAGAAGGTCAGGTTTTAGTTTGAGGCAATATTTTAGGTTTTACAATTTCAGCTTGATTAGTGAGCTTGAATCTTTAAATGGACTGGGAAAAGTTAATCATTGCACTTCATTGCCTTTTCTATTGGAAATGAGCAGATATAACCTTTAATTTTTTTAATTATAGAATTACTGAATGTTAACTTGATATAACCATTAATTTTTGCATTATTGTACTCTGTCTTCAAATATCTGTGTCTCATCAGACCTTTACCAGTGTGGTAAGGTCTGAGCATACTCTTAATTGCACTAGGACATACAGAGTTTAGGATCATTCTTATGTTCTGTAAAGAAAAGATTACTTAGAATGATATATCTTCTGATATATATATAGTTCAGTCTGAGTTTTGTGGAGCCTGAGATGGTGGTTTTGGTAGTGTTTACTTGCATCAAGAACCCCGTTTATTTTGCACTTAGGTGACACACAGCCTCCTTCCATAGGGTTCAAAGCTCAGGAGCCTGAGAAGTGAACACTGTGGAAAATTCTAGGTTAAATGTGGACATTTTTTGTAGACTCCCCTTTTGCTAAATTGGGCTTCAACAAGGTCATCCTAATTCTTCAGTGAAATAAAACGTTCTGTGGTCTGAGTTTGGAGGTGTTACATCATTATTGACTTCTTGTCCCGAGAAAATTAGATAGATTTAAATTCTGTCTTACTTGTGTTCATTGACTGAGAAGACTTTTCTCATATTTGTCCTTCCCTTCAGTTGGAGAAACGTGTGTTTGTTTATGACATCTGGAAGACAAGTTCTTCCATTCTCTCACACAGAGGTGTGGGCCCTGTGGGTACCTGCCTGGGCTTTCAGATGACCCTACTAGTCTGGAATACATAAGATAATACGACGCTTCTGAATTTTTTCTGTTGATATATATTTCCCTTTCCTTTTCTATGTAGTCATTCTGACCTCTTCTTGACACTGGTTTGAGGAGTTCTGGCTGCCAGATGTCATTAGGTATCTGCTTGGGCAGCTCTGGAAGGTGGGGAGAGCACAGCAGTGATATTCCTGAGGATGACTTCTGAAGGGGCAGTGTTTTTGGAATAATATACCCTTATCATTCAGATATGCAGAGCAAGAGTAAAAGTTCTGGTCCTTTCAATTCAAGCTATGTCTTGCTATGTGAGAGGCAAGGAAAAGAATGTATTTTAGTCACCAAATTTTGCACAGTCCATTAGGATGTGTTTAGTTGTATTTATGCCTTCTGGGAAATGGCATTTTAACCCTTGGAGGTCAGGGCTTAGTTTTGTTTTGGTTTTATGTAGGGGTTTTTATTCTTCTATGCCTGCTCATTTTTTCTTCAAGCTCTATTCTGTAAATCTGGCCACAGTGTTAGTGATCATATCACAGGAATCCCTATAATTTTTTCAAATTCATTCTTTTCTTTTTGTGTGGACTGTCATCCAGAGTAAAAGGCATCTATAACCTAGAAATCCAGTTCAGCTACTGAATCATCTGCTAAAGGCAGTCCTGGAGCTTCTGTGAAAATCCAGGGAAAGTCTGTTGGTAGATTAGCAGCTCACTTACAGAAGTGAAAGGAAGAAGTAGGAATAAGTAAAACTGTTTGTTCAGTATATACAGAAATTACTGTAAAGCATATAAATAGCTTACAATTGCTGGTTTTATTTTATGCCATGTATAGAATTGCAGAAGGATTTGATGTGTTGAACAGTTGAGTGATCAGATGTCAGCTGAACTTCGGTGTCAATAAACACAAAATATTGTATACTGAAAACAATAAGTAACATGCTGAGTGTCACTGGGAAAATTGCTGAGAATAAACTCGAAAACATAATTACTGAGATGCTTTATCCTGCATATAATAGGATAACATACAACTTACTGCATGGAACTTACTGCCTGGCAGGTGGGGTGTTGATATTATTTGTCCCTGTCTTCAGTGACATTGCTTGCTGTGTTCCTCTCTGAGTATGTTGACAGTGGTTGTAACATTATTAAAAGTTCATACATCTGATTTTAACACCATTTTGTGGCAGGACAGAGCCATTGTATGGCTCAGGAACTGCTTGGCATTGCTGGTCCCATCTTTTTGCATGAAAGAATGAGGCAGGAGGTGTCAGAAGGAGCCACCTTGTAGATTAGATAGCTGTGTGTTCCCTCACAATGGAGATTTCGTTCCTGCAGTTAGTGAAGTGTTTCTTGTGAGATGGGGCAAAGTTTCATACAGTGCCTGGATATGGAATAAAATAGGGACTAACTGCTTATCCTGAGTGCTGAAAGACTCTGTAGTTATTTAAGGGAAAAAATTTGGTATCCTGTAATGAGCACAGCATCAGAACATGCACAGAATGAGAGGAACTAGTACTGTGCAAATAATTTAATTTTTCTGAGTTTCTAACATATTTTGAAGGGCAAGCACTCAAATAATTGCTCTCATCTATCAAATGTCTAAATCTAAATGGGCTGTAGGTTTTAACAAGCAATGGCATCAGCTTGTGTAGCGTGTACAGCTTCCCAAGTCTGGTTGAATCTAGCATTTGTTTGCAAAAAATCTCTGTTCCAATTCCCACCTGGTAGGATTCCTAATAATTTCTGTTTGCTACTCCTTGCTTTTGCAGAAGGTCAGGAGGTTTTGCTTGGTTTCTCAGGAACACACACGCCTACAAGAAGTGTGGAAGTATTGATTATTATTGAAAACCACTGGCTTCATCGTTTGAGATGGCCTTTTGCTGCAAGTATCCTGTTAACTAGGCTTTAAAAGCAAGACTGTCAGAGTTCCAGCTCTCCATGAAGATGAGCAAAAAAGCTCAAGTGAAAGATATTGTTGTCTTTCCAATGCACAGAGTAGGTTTTTGGAAAACTGACAGTCCTAAGTCAAGCAGTGAATTTAAAATAACCATTTTCCTCTGCAGCCTTTCTTCCATGTTGCTAATATAGATAAAGTGTGCTCGCTGAACAAGACAAAATGCATTCACTGTTGAACAATTTTCATCTGAATGACTGTCCTTGAGCTAGTACAGTAATACACACACTAGATATCCATCCAATTAAGACTTGGCAGTACTATAAGTGAGTAGCTATTATAATTTCTCTTACACGTATCCTTGTGTTGACAAATTTTGCTATCCAAAAGCACTTGAGGATCCTGAAGGATTCCTTGGGAATAAAAACCTGAAAATCAATACTGAAAGTGAACTGTAGTAATTCTGTGAAGAGAAAGGTTTGAATTTTTGAGGAAATGCAGCTGTCTTCTGTCTAGATGGTTTTTATATGGGATGTAGCATGTACATTCTATAGCATCAGTGTAGTTTCTGTGTGGAGATAATTAAAAAAACCCCAACATTATCTTTTCTCAGCAGGCATAATTTATTATAACTGTGAAATGATGTGTGCTGAGAGTTACACTACACCAGGTCCTGATTTTGATGTGGGTAGTTCAGTTTAAAAAAAAGTTTCATATCAATGGCATTTTAATTAATAAAAAGTGTTTTTTGCAGTATTCTGAAGTATTTTTCAGCTCATTATAGGCAGTAGATACCTTATATTTAATAAATGTAGGAAAAGTATCTGCTTTGGAATGACAGAGGCAGCAAAGGTAGCTAATGAGGAAAGTAAAACCCCACCCATTTTAACTGGTTAAATTGCAGGGCCTGTTCTTTTGGAGTGAGGAATGTTACTTGGCTCACTCAATTTTGCAGCATTTTTCTGCTTCTTACTGGCTGGGGACGTGGTTTGAAGTATTGCAAGTATCATTAGCAGTGGGAGAATGAGCTCACATCTTACAGGGGAAAGAAACTACACGTACCAGAGAGGAGAAACTCCCTGGGGATCCAGAGCTGCTTGCAATACCAAGGGTCTTAGATACAAGTGCAGATTTTGTTTGGGAATGATAAACTTCTAATCTGTTTTTGGTAAATTTTATGTGATTAAAGAAATCTATTTCTAATAAATAGTTCAGAATTTTTGTGATGAGGTTAGCCCGTTAACCCACCAAAATCTGTTAAAATTAATGTAGTGCGTTCACCTTTACGTTTCTACTTCAGTTTTACAGGAATATTTTGTTAATTCGCGGAAATGAAATTTATTGTTTTTTCAGCACATTGAGGTAATAATTTGAATAGCACACGAAAAACACCCTCAAGAGCAATGGCCAGGCAGTTTTCCAGCCCAGGCAAACCACAGATGTGCTGCAGGGTTAGGTTTCATCTGTGCGGGCTCCTCTCGTGCAGCAGAAGTGGGTCTGTGCTTTTTCCCTGGCTTATGGAGAGGAGTAATGGACCTGGCTGTAGCAGCCAGGTGTTTGTTGCCTGGCAGCATCGCTGTGGGGATGCTGGTGTGACAAAGGAAGGGCTGCACACTCTGCTGAAATGCGTGGAGTGGAGCAGCACAAATAACTTGAATGCGGCTGGGTGATGGGTCCAGAGTCATCTTTTGAGCTTCCACTCCTAATTTGAGAGGCAGGATGAGAGGGTGGAAAACAGTACAGCTGCTGTCAGCTTCCCAACAAATTCATGTCAGGCAAATCAATTACGGGATTTCTTAACAAGTCTGCAATAAAAGCTTGCCTTGGAGACACTACTTGTGCTGTGCAAGCACACACTTCTAGGGTTAAGGTGGTAACAAGATCTTTTAATAAAACGATCTTCTCCAAACTTCTTGTTCCTTACGGAATCTGTCACTCTTCCCCTTCCTTTTATTCCCGACAGTGGGGAAGTGAAGGAGAGCCTCGTTCACAGCAAGCCATTACAGGTGTTATTGTGAAGGTTGTTGGACCCATTTCCTTCTGAAGAAGGCTTTGTTTGAGAGAGGAACGATGTGCTGATATAGAATGGTGTGAGGTGACAAAAATGGAGATAGTCATCTGTAAGAATTTGCATGGGGTGATAAGAGGAGACACTGACAGCAATAGGTCTGCCTGGGAATAAGTCTTTAAGAAATGTAGAAATGAACTAAAGTTCTTTTATTATTATTATTTTAATGTTTTTTGTCACAAAATTCATTTGACGGTGCTTCATCCTTTTACTTTTCCTCCTCCTTCCAAGATGGAAAGAGGGTTCCAGAAAGCTTCATCATTCCAGTTCTCTTTGGGTCCCTGAATGGTTTAATTAAAAAACAAACAAACCCCCCAAAACACGTAACTTGAGGTTGAGGGTTAGGAGTTTTGTTTTGGGCATTTTACCCCATTTTCACTCTTATCTTTTCATTTTTTCCCTTTTGATTTTGTAAGGCTGTTTTTTTTAAACAGGGAAGAAAAGACAGCTCCTCATGCCAGGCTGATTTTCAAGTCTTACTGTAAGAACTTCTATAATACTTCAGCTGATTCTACCACTTTTTCCTTACCCCATGAGTATGTAATTTTAGCATGAACTTTTATCACTAAAAAAATCAGTCACTGCTGCTAGAAAATGCTCAAGACTTCTCTAGACTGAATCTGACTTCTTACTTCCTGAAATTAAACTATGTGTTGAAAGTTCAGTGTGTGAAACCTATTTCTGGAACTGTTTTACATCAGTGTGCACCTACATGATGCCGTGTTACTGGCAACCAAAAAGAATCTTTCCTGGGAAAGACTTGAAATAGAAAACCCCTCGTGTTTACACTTCCATGTGAAATGGCACGGTGGTATTTATGTGGAACCGTCTTGGAGTGTTTACATCTAACACGCCCTTATTAAAACATGGCCAATATTTTAAAGGTGACCCTTTTTTTTTCTTTTTTTTTTCCCCCAATTATAAGACCCTCCTCTGCCTTGCTCACAGCTTTGCTGGGCTCTCATGATTTGTGTTAAGTCACCAAGTATGTGTGTCTGACTGAATTGTTTTGTAAAACTTCATCCAAGAAGGATCAGTTGCTTATGGGAATGTGATTTTAAAAAATGTTTTCCCATATGAAAATATGGTATTGTGAACTTCTTCTGTCGGGGAGAGGGGCTGTTTTTCTGTAAATATTCCATCTCTAGGGCAAACGTGGGATTTTAGTAAGAGAGATTGTGTTTCAGAAACATGCCTGCTCATATCCTGGAAGAAATTCATCCAATTTAGAGGTCTGAGGCTGTAACAATCTCAGTGAATTCTCAAGGACTGAGAATAAATAAAAGGACTGAGAGAGAGAATCTGAGAGAGAGTTGTCACTAACTGGAAATAGGAACTAGGACTGAATTATACTCCAAGTGCTGGAGATGTTTGCTTTCTGTTCAGCCCATGGAATACACTCTGGGAAAGCAGGCTGGAGGGGACATGCCTGCAGATGAAGGAAGAGTTGTCCCGTGGGAGAGGGAGCATGATGCTGCTCTACAGAAAGGAAGTTTCTCCCTGCCTTTGCCACAGGATTCCTCTGTTGTAAGGGAGCTCACCTGGAGCAGAGAAACCGTTCTGTGTGTGCTCCTTATTTACTGGGTGTCCTGTTTGATACCCACTTGGCCCAACTGCAGAATTCCCAAGTTCTCTGTTAAACCAGTTGGAGATCCAACAAAATTAGGGAGCTGCCAGCTTCAGATCATTGTCTGTAAAAGTGGAGTGTTAGTATTCCCATACTTGATTAGGGTGCTGCAGAAATAAATTTGGTTTTTGACATGAGATGAAAGTACAGAAGAGGAAACATAAACATCTAAAGTTCAGAAGAATGAATAAAAGATGGGGTCGGACATTGCAAAGAAAACTAAATATTGAATAACTGCTCATTAATTAAGTAGCATCAAACTGTGCACTGAGTAAATGAGGAATACAATGGGGAAGGAAGTATTTTATTGTTTATTTAACCAATGATGTATGGTGAGGCTGAATTGAGTTTGGAGAAGTCATCTTCACTCTGACACCTCCTAATTTTTTGAGAGCATAATTTTGCAGTCTCCATGTTGAAGAGTTGTGTGTGTGACTTGACTAGACACAGACGTTTTAAATGTCATTATTGTTATTTAGCTAATTTATTTAAAGGCAGTTCTGCTCTTCGAGAGGGACCTGTGGGGACAACGGCACTTGCGTCAAAGTTGGAGCGTGTGACTGTGGAATGAGGTTCTGGGAATGCAGGAGGAGGATTGAGATGTGCAGCCACGCTTTTCCTCCTTGAAGCACTTTCACAGAGCGTGCCAGATTCTGCAGCAGCCTTTGTGTGGCATATCCTGAAAGGGTTTGTAGCAGGTTCCCCGAAAGCTGGTTGTATGGGACTGCTCTCTGTGAGTGCTGGAGCCCTGTGCAGTGGAACTCAGCAGCTTAATGCCCCTGTGAAAGCTGTCTGAGAGAAATTGGCCTGCTCTGCTGAGCCGTGATTAAGCTGTGCAGAAATCAGGTGTACAGATCTCCCGTGACCCAGGGCTTGTGTGACTAATGATACCAATGGTAAATCACTCTGCTAGGGGCCTCAGTGTTTCGGGGAAATGTCTTCATAAAGAATTGTGAAGTGGGAGTCTGTGAGGACGGGATCTTTTATTCAGGGGAAAAAATGAATACAGGGGGTGCTAATTCCAGAAAGTCTCAATCTTCACTGAAATCTGAATTTTCCGTAGTGTATATTACAGGATCTTGGATGAACTTCATCACCAGACTCAATTTTGCCATGTTTTCTAAATGTACACACTTTCTGTAGACCGCCTCACAGAAATGGGATTGGCTTTCTGGAGGGTGTGCTCTGTGTTTGATTGGTGAAGGAGGCTTTTCTGCAGAGTTTGTGTGGTGGATGCAGGGTAAAATTGCAAGAGAGGGAATTCATAGCACAGTGAGGGCAGGGCTCCAGGGTCACTGGGAACTTGGTGGTGTGCAGCGATTGTTCTGCTGAAGACTCAAAAAGTTATGCTTTTAAAATTGCTGGAGATGACATGCTGGATGAATTGATGACTCCCAGGGTACTGGGAGCAGCACTTTTTGAATACACTGAAGTTTCTGTTCGTGGGCTACGCCACAAATAAGAAAGAAGTGTGTGTGGCCAAAAAATTGTTGACCTAAAAGGACTGCTGGCACTATTTTATTGTTTTAAGTTAGAGCCAGAGTTAGAAATTAAATGGTATTTTCCTGTGTCAGAAACATGAGTGTTGGGTTTTGAAAAAATGAAAATCCATGGATTTTCCTGGGCTTCCTCTAAAAAGCCAGAATTAACAAAAATGTCACTTGTGACTCAGTTGTGTGTTGATGGCAGGAAGAGAAACCCTTTCTGGTGTTTGCTACCTCCTTCACATAACACCATGTGAAAGTGGCACACTCAGATGTTCATCCCAGCCCTGTAATCACTTCCAAGCAGTAGGAAGCAATGGGTGAATGCAGTTCCCTGGACCTGGCATTCCTGAAGCCCAGGGTATAAATACAACATCCAGCAGTCCATTGGTTTCCCAGTGCTGTTTTTCCCCATGATTGTTGCACCAGCCCCATTAAATTCTTTTCCCGTCTTGCTCTTTCCAAAAGCTATAAACAATTAGAGTTTATACAGGACAAAATAAATTAAAAGCAATTTACAGTCAAACTTTTTTGGCCTTTCTGTGGAATTTGGAAGAGGGGGGAGGTCCCTCTTTGCTTGTCTGAGATAAAAAAATCCAGCTGTGAAAACCCGGTGTGGCTTGAATCTTCCTTTGGCCGTGATACAGTTGAGTGTTTCAGGTGAATGCGAAAAATGCTGAGAACTCTGGTGCAAGTGGTGCATCTCTGGTGTCTGTTGGTTGGGTACTGTCAGAAGCAGAGGCAGAAACCTGCACAACCCACTTCTGTGAAAGGTTTATTGGAGTGTGACTCTGGGAGGTCCACCACGAGCACCACTCACTTGGCTGCTGCACTTTTCTCACTGGAAGGGGTCAGGCTCTTGGAAAGATGCCTGGTTAGAAGAGTAACAAGATGCTCCATATGGAGCCAGCTTTGTGAACTCTCCTCTCATTATATAATAAGTCCTGCCCCCTCAGGCAGGGGAAATAGTTCCCAGGAAAGGCATTTTAAGCTTCATCTGACAATGGTATTGATAAAGGACACAGGTACATTTATTGAAATATGTTTGATATCCCATCAAGACCATTTGCAAACACTCTTCTGAACGGATTTCCTGTGAGCTGTGTTGTTAGAAGGGGACAGTTCCCTGAAATGCTTAATTTCAAATGACTAAAGAAACACTTTTCCTAAATACTGATGGTACTGAGAGATGTTGGATTCCTTGTATTGCTGAAGGCAACAGCAGCAGCATTGCTGGAGAAGATAACTCACTATGAGAGTCAAAGTAAGCCTTTTCTTTCTTTACCTGGCAGGTTCCAATCCACCAAAATCTTAAAGAGCTCCTGGCCATCCGGACAGAGCTTCAGAAGAAGGTTGAGGATTTGCAGCGGGAAGCTGCTACACGTTCCATTTCTTCCTCCTCCGACAGAGGTTCATCTCCCTCCCATTCTGCCACGCCAGTGCACACCTCTGTGTGATGTGGAACAAAAGCCATGTGAAAAAATCAGCATCAGGTAATTCAGAGAGGAGGGTGAAATGCTTTTCCCATCACAAAAGGATCGTGAGTGACTTGTAATTGCTATGATCTACATGCCTTATTCTGTGTCTGATATTATCACGATGAGGCCAAAAAGAGCTTCAATAGATGTGATGTATTTTCTTGTTGGCAGTTCCCACATGTGTTTTGACATTCTAGCTAAATCACCAATTGTGAAATTAAACTTTGTTTTGAGCAACTAACAATTTAACCATCCTAAAAAGGAATCCATCTGCCAAGCAGACAGAAAAATGCCTCTCACATTGCCTAGGGTACCATGCCTGGTTGAGAGAATCAGATGAAATGCCACATGATGCTTACACAGAAGGTTTTTCTGAATGGGAGCTCCTTATTTCACTCAGTAATATATATATATATTTTTTTTTTGCTAGAGCGATTTATTTTTTTTTAGGGTAATGCACTTGGAAATTGATTTTAAAATAAATGTTTTCCAGTGTAGTCAGTTTTATATTTTGACTAAATATGCCATTAAAAGTGGATGAAGTTAAGCTGGATTTATCGAGTACACCACACTGACTTGTATGATGTAATATATTTGGTAAAGCATGTATTTTAGGTTTTTTAATGCCTTTTGTACAAGTTGAAATAAAGTCTTTTGACTGTTTAGCTTATTGTTCAGTTTTAAGCCTCCTGGGCGAGGGGTAAACTTACTCATGTCAAGGTCTTGTACAAAGTAAAACTTTGTTTTCTAGCAAATGGTAATATTTGGGGTTGGAACGACACCCAGCTGTGTAAATTGTATAGTCTGTATAGCTCCACATTGTTAAGAGTGTTTTGTTTCAGAGTGTACACACAAATTGCAAAGCTGTGTGCGTTTATACCCATGTGTATGTGATGTTAAACATATACATCCTCCCGTGGGTTTAAGCTGTGTGTTCAGAAAATGGATCCTGCCTGTCCAAAATCCTTTGAGGACCTTAACTTGCAATGACTTTGTTTGACAAAGTTTTTGAGTAATATGATAATAATTGGTTTTCTTGAAATAAAGCCTCTTGGCTTTTTTGTTTTTTTAAGTTCCTACTAGCATTTCTTCCGTAAATGAATAATTTGTGTTTTCATGTAAGATATACATTCCCAACTTGCTTTCATCTCCCCCCCAGAAATACTCATATCAGAGAGCTTTGATTACTGTAACATTCCACATTCTAGAAAATTATTCAGTGGCCTTCTTGGAAGGCCCAGAAATGGGTGCATGCTGCAGATTTTTTCCTGGATTGTTTTCTTTGCCGTGTTTCATGAAAATGTGGTTCTTCTCCTTAGGACACTTAAAATATTGCAGCTCTGCTTTTTGACTCGTGCTTGTATTTGCTCTTGAGTTGTGCTGGTGGAAACCAAACCCCACTCTTAAGAGCCAGCCGACTCCCTGTGCTGACTGTGGGTTTAGTGACTGTGAATATTCACTTGTTGCTGCACATTTGTTCCCGATGCGCGACGGCGCTTTCCTGTCTCATTCTCTGCAATAACTCCACACAGCACGTGGTTAATGAGCAAGGTGAGCTGCTGAGCACTTTCCTGACTTCAGCTTGGAAAGGCTGAAGTGCTGTATCCAGTCTTAAACGTTTACTGTGCAGTGCAGGGTATTTCAGCGTGTCCTTTTTACTGTAGTGATTGCTTTTTATAATAGATATTCACCTACAAGAACGGAGTTTAAGAAGGCTTGCAGTGTTGCATCTCTTGAACCTCAGGCTTTTTATAAAGACATGAAAGATGTTTTCCTGTAAAAATGGTTCTGCTGAACAGTGTGCCAGCAGTGAATTTTACATTGCCAAAATATGTTGAGATGGTATTGAATTAAACTCTCCCATACTTTGGATTTCCTTGACATTTTAACTGTATATTAAAGTAAAGCACATTATCTCTAAAATGCAGTGCTAAAGAAAATCTTTTGAAGTTTTTTCTCTTTATTGGTGCTAATAATCACAACACTTTCTCTGTAATTATTGCAAAAGTGACGACTGGATTAGCTGGGGCATTCTGGGATTTTTAAAGCTTGGATTCCTAGAGCTAAACTCAGAATTTGGTTTTGCACAGAAGAACACCAGTTATTTCAGCTGACTGGCTGCGTATCCACCAGTTTCAACACAGCTCAGCGAGTCTCTGATCTGCATGAGAGCACTGGGGGAGGGTCCTGGTGTTCTGTGTCAGCACAATGGATGGGTTTGTATGTACTTAGCATGGAAATACTCAAAGGTGTTCTATAGCTCATATGTGCCAGTTAATTGAAGAGGTCGCTGTCACCATACTCAGTCTGCTTCCTGATAATCAGATTTTTTTCCTATTGATTTAACAACTAATTCTGTCATTACTTTTTTTATTGTTTAATAAGGCAGTATGGAACTAGTTAAGGAAAGAGCAGAACCCTATTCCCAGTCTGATGCACTTTGGACAGAACTATCAATTTCTGGTTCAAAAGCTGGAGCTTTTTGCTTTGGTTTTTGGTTTTGACTCTGCTGGATATAAAGGGAATGTGCAAAGACAGCAGGCAGTTGTGTTTGGCCCGTAGCATTTTCCTGTTGTCAGTGATGTCATTGACAGTGTGAGAGGGGGAACAACCTGAATCCAGTGTCCCAGAATGGGATGAAGCCTTGGTAACCAGCTGACACATTTTTTGCTGGTAGAGTAAGTCAAGTAAATCATCAGCATCAGACACTTTGCTATAATAGTCGTTTCAGAGCTGAATTTACATTTCTTTCTCCTTTGTAGATAAAAGTAATTTTTTGTTGTTTCATTAAAATGGAAGAAGGCTTTTAAAGCTGGTAAACACTCCTATCTGCCTGGTTCTGTTCCCTGCAGAGGCAGCCTTCTCAAGGAGTTAAAGCTTTAAACAAGAAGTGTTTCATTGCTTTCATTTTCCAAGAAAAGCTGTAGTAATTCATATGCTGTATTGTAGTAACACCAAGAACAGCTGGTTCTCCATAAGCTGGAAATAAGGAGACAACAACTCTCATTCATGTGCATTAAGCCCCACAGCAGAGGACGCAGTGAAAGGGGCAATTCAGATTATTCCCCAAGTGAAGCATTTATGGTAGAAAACAAAAAGGAATGTCCATTTGCTGAGAGATCACATCTGCTGAAGTAAGTGGGTATCGTAGCGAGCTTTTACCTTGCCAGATCTTGTGCAACTGGGAAGAAAAAATTTTCTCTCTGCAAGAAGCACGAGTCAGAAGTAGCGAGTTTGAAATACAAACCACATGTTTTGACTGTGAGACTGAGCATTGCATCATTATACAAACGTCAAAAGCTTAGTTTGCACTGCATGGGAGATTCATCTACTGAGTGTGAAAATCCCAAAAAAAACTTTCCTAAATTTTGCAGGAAACCTAGGGCAGCAAAGAGGACCAAAAACCAAAACCCAGCCATGCTGAGTGCAGCCAGGGGCACGGGGCACTGCCTCAAGTGGAGCTGCTAAGTGACCTCAAGGGGAGCATGTGTGTGTGTGCACGTGTGCAAATACTTCATTTTTTACCATGAAAGTTTTCATAATGGTATTTGTTTTGTCACCAAGTCCGATTTGGGGTGGTTTTTTAACATCTTTGGTGTAGTCACAGAAGAGGTGATGCACTGTAAGGATATGGCCCACCACTTGCAGTTTACTTCCACCATGAAAAACAGAAAAAAATCAAGCCTAAAAGATCTTACTAGTCAACTTGGTTTATTTGGTGTTTTCCAAAGGTAGTCAAATTCTGATTTCCCCCCCCATGTCCCTTACATGCACATTAACAAAAGGAATCATTTTTCCTTAGAGAGTAACATTCAACCCCCATTTGGTACAGGTCGCTTCTGCAGCAGCAAACAATCTGCCTGCCTTAAAGTAAGAACTTCACTCAGAAGAAAAGGATTCTCTAATTTCACAATCCTGTTGTTTCTGAACTTCCTTTGTTCTTGAGCCTCACATGTTGCAGAAGCAATTTTTAAAGCCTCAGCCTGTCGACTCATCCTATTTTTTCAGAATCTGAAATGGTATTATGGACTAATTCCACTTTTATCACAACAAATGAGTAGTTAAGGATGACAATAGAGCACTTGTAAGGGTTACTTAGTGGAGTTGCATGAAAATGACTCAGTTTATAGTGCCAAAAATCTGAAATTCATGTCAGAGTATTCTCAACTGAGGAATCTAAAACAAAGAAAGTTCTACAGTACTGCCAAAGGAAAATGCAAGTAATTGAGAGAATAAACAACAGAAAAAGAGCCAGCTGAATTCTTTCAGTTCTCCCTTTTCTCTGTCATTGACAAACCTTTTCTGAATCATTTTATTGCCCTTTAAAAATAGCTTTAGTTAAGCTGAAGAGAGGTCATAAAAAAAGCACAGGTAGCACAGAAATTCTCAGGACCTCTGTATATAGAGGTTTTGGACGCATGAAAAAAATCCCAGTTTTTCAGTGGTTTGTGGCCTTTTTGTTTTTAAAGTTCATACCATATATACAGAATTTAAATGCAGGATTTTTAAAAATTCCATATGCAGATTAAAAGAGAACAATTAATAATTAAACTAGAAGTCAGTGCTGGGTCAGCTGTTCCAGAACTCAGATCACTACTAGGAAAATATAGAGGAAGCCTCTCAGTTGCTATAATGCCTAAAACATGGATGATGTATAAAATCCCTGTTTCTCACAGACTGGTCTGGCAGTTCAGATGGAGAAGGGGACAGACAGCAATAATTTGAGCCTTTGCTGACATTTTGCACTAAGACTTTGACTTTTGTCCAGTTTTGAAGAGACCCAAGTTTAATTTCCTTACTGCAGCATTTGCCAATATTTTCCTGTTTGAAATCCCAGAGAAAGGGATCTTCAATCCTGTTAATTTTAAGTTTTGTGAGTGTTCTCCTTCACTGTGCCCGCACATTGCACCGAAGTCAGAGAAAAGCCATGGGCAAAGGAGCAATTTCTGAGTCCCAAAAACTGGGTTGGGTTTTTCAGTGAAACCCCTTGCTGTTTTTTTGGTTTTTTCTTTGTTTTTTGGTTTTTTTTTTTCCCCTTTTTTTTTTTTTAACCGCAGAACTGCAGTTTTTTGAGTTAGACTCGTGTTTCCTCTATGTCCTGATGTAAGAGGTTCCCAAAGGAGCAGCAGGGGCTGTGTTCTTTGAGCCACATTGCACTCTGTTGCACTCTCCTCTGGTCACACAAGGGAGAGCAGGGGAAAAGCCCTTACATGCATCTACAGGAACGTGGACATGGGCAAAGGGAGGAATGGAATAGTGGCCACTGGATCTAAGCTGGGAAAGCGGCTTCGAGTGATCATCAGTGCCCTGCTGTAACACTTCATCTGCAATAACTTCCAGAAAACACATTTCATGCTACAGCTTTCGAATGTGTTTGGGTAAGAACAAGAAACAGGTGCTGGTGCTTGGGACTGGAGATTCACAAATCAGCTGTGCCAGCATCCGAGCGCCTGCGTGTGATGATCCGAATCCTGCAGACCACACTTCCTCCACAAAAACCTGGCTCTGGGAGTAAGCACAGAGTGCATCTCCCATCTCTGTTTCCTCTGCTTCCATTATCTGAGCAGACAATAATTAAATAATTTTCTTTCCTATTCTAAACGCCTCCATAAAACAAAGCAGCAGCAGTTTGGAGTAGTATTGTTTTAGCCTAAGTGTTCTGAGTAGTCACGAGGCACCTTTTATAAACCACTGTAGCTGTTCTGCTAGAGCTAGTGTAAGGCTTTAAAAATGCAAGTGTTAAAAGGAGCATAAAGAATTGTGCAGCTATTGCAAAATACTTAACCAAGTTACTAGGCAATTTTCCTTCCAAGTGGAGCTGTTAGGCAGCGATGCTCCTGGGCTGATTCACCTCCTGGCAAGGCCTTATGGAAGTCATGTCTACCTGAAAGCTGTGAATTTGTACATCAAACTGAAAAAGCTTTTTTTTTTTTTTTTTTTTTAATACATATTCACAAAATATGGGGTTTGCAAACCAATACAAAATGCTCACATTTCAAGTTTACATATAAATAGTGAGTACCTCTTAACACCACGTAAAGTGAAATCTCCTTCACTTGAGAACATGCTTTTTAAGTAATCATTGATTTGGACAAGTGTATTGGAAAGTGGCAGTGTCCACATTTTAGCAACAATAAAAAAGGGCTGGGAAGAAATTGAGAAATCTAAACAAATTTTTGGAAGCTGTTTGGCAGCTCTGCAGAGGGCTGTGTGTGCACTCTGTCCTGGGCAGCCCAGTGTCCTGCTGAGCACAGCCCAGTGCTTCCCAGACAAGCAGGACAGTGATGGAGGACCTGTCCTCTCAGGAGATTCTGCTATTTTTTAAAGGTTAGTCAGTGACACAAAGGGTGAAGCTTAAATCCTTTTTCTGCCTCTGGGTGTCTGGGAGCACTCTCAGTAGTTGCTGATAAAAGGAGAAGGGGGCACTGCATCTTGTTACGCCTGGCTTCTGTTCTGGTACTGAGCATTACAGGTCTTAACAGATACCTGCTTTGTTTATTTTCTTTGGGGTTAAATCTGTCATTTGTTCTTGTGTGACTGAGATCTGAACCTGTCCCTGAAAACATCCAAACACACACAGCTTTCATGGTGGTGGCACTGAAGGTATCTCATGTCACAAAGACAAACTGTACCGCTTCTGCTCCGCTCTGATCTCTAGCACGGGGGAGCATTCAAATGGCATTTGCTAAGAGTGAACACTGCACACGCTGCTTTTACCTGGATTTGTGACTTGGCATGAAAATCAGGTCCTTTGATTTGGTTGAGAAGCCCAGCCCTGCGTGGTGGTGGTGAAGCACCCTCAACTCTTGACTTCAGAGCAGGGAGTCACCTGGCTCAGCCCGAGGCCCCACATGAGGACCTACCGTAGGCACTTCATTTTTAGGTGGAGCTACACTAAGGACTGCAATCCACCCTCAGGAAACGTGCAGCTTTCAACCCCGCCGTTGGAAGTGACGTGCCCAGAGCTGATGGCAGAAGTTGGCTGGAGGCGCTTTGCAGAGGGCTTTGCGTGGTTTGGCTTTGGATTGCTATTTACAGGCACTTCACTGTCCTCATACCTGTAAGCTCTTCATTGACCACGACTGAAGTACCTTCTGTGGGCTTCCCTACAGCTGCACACCAATCCTACAATATTACTTCGATGTAAACATAAACCTCTTTACAAAAAATAAACACATGCTACCAGTCTAACCCTAAAGCCTAGAGCAATAAGAAGCCAGTTCAAGCCTAAGTACACATTAAATAGCTCTGGAGTCAAATCAAACAAAAAGCTAAATTACAAGCATGTTAAGATCTCCGTTGCTGCTGACTGATTATTCCCTAGCTCTGGGTCACGCTTTATATCTTCGCACTGTCTTGTTTTGGTGGTTCTGCTGACTGCGTTTCCAGGACTGAATATTTAACTAGGGAGAAAGAAAAAAAAAAGCCATGAGTACAATAGCACATGATGGAACCAGGGCGCAAGCAACGGGCGCCCGGCACTCGCTGATTGTATGTGACATTGGAAAAGCCTTTGCAGCAGCCTTGATTGTCTGTCACTGAAAGGAGGATCACGCTTCTCTTGTGCAAGACACTTGATGGCTGGATACATGAAAGCTAAATATTAACTGCCACCGTCTGCAGCATGAGCTCCTTGGGCTCTTACCATGGCTCTCCTTTGTGAGCAATGAAGGGGGGAAATCGCTGTGGTGGGTGTTTCACAAAAAGCTGCAGCACCACCTAAGCGGTGCCTTCATCAAGGGGACACAGCAGCTCCGTGCTGCACCAGGGACTTTATAAAGAAGTCCCTGGGTAAAGCAGGTTTTGTGGCCAGATGCAGGCAGGGGTAAGGGGGGCAAGGCTCTCACCTTGGGGCTCCTCGCTTACAACAGCTTCCATGTTTTCTCCTTTCACATACTCCGCGTTAAGTCCCTCTGCGAAGTACAATAAAGAGAGTGAGATGGGAAGGGTACAAAGTAAAAATTATTTGCTTTGATGCCTTAAAAACTCTGGTGATGGGCCTGCGTTGCTGTAAAAGCCAGGATGCCTTTCTGCAACCTCCTCTGCAGCGACAGCAGCGCAGAAGCCTCAGCAACCCACAACCAGTGCTGAGAGACTCGCTGGGTTTCGAAGTGCCCGCAGACTCTCCTGGCAGACACAGCTCCCAGCAGCGGCTCTTTTGTCTGAGGCTCCTGCTTCATCTTTATCACGCGAGGCAGCACAGCTAATTCCTGTGCTAAGGCGCTCAGCTCGGAGTGCAGGGAGGAGGAGGAGGAGGAGGAGGAGGAAGAGGAGGAGGAGGAAAGTTTCACGGCCAGGACTGCTGTGCAGCACCACAGCGCAGAGATGTGGCATGGCCTCATTAAAAGCTAAGTTATGCAGAGCTTCCAGCAGCAGTTCAGAGCAGGGCTGTGGTGATGAAGCAGGATCCCAGTGGGGTGTCAAATCCCGAATAAGTCCCTTATTTAAATGCAAAGAAGTTCCCAACGTTTGCAACAAGTGGAGCCTGGGCTAAGGAGCGAGGCTGAGCTCTGCTGGGTACAGGGGTGGCTGCAGGAGGATGGGCAGGACAAAGGGGGTGGCACTGCTCGCTAAGGTCTGGCTCGGAGCTGCAGGTGAATTAAGACAGTCTGGGGTGTGCCATGGACCTGAGGCTTCTCCTCTGCAGCTCCCTCTGAGGGATGAGTGAAGGGAGAGACAGAGATCGGAGTGCTGTGCTAATTGTTGCATCCATTAGGGAGGGACCAGAGAAGGGGAGGGGGCAGTGCCACTTGCAGGCAATCAGGCCATGCAGCACACACTTTTTAGGCATCTGAACTTGTCTGCCCATCTAAATGCAGCACGAGGTGTGGCAGGGACTGGCTGTGCCTCATCACCAGGTCTGGATGGGGTTCACTGGTACCTCCCAGTGCAGGGGGGAGGCACAGAACGGTGCCAGGGCCAAGCCAAAGCAGCGCCACAGCCCAGGGCACAGCTGGTACCCGGCAGGTGAGGTGTAAGAAAAAAAGATGGGATGAAGAATTCTAGGGAGCACTGTAAATGTCCTTTAGAGGAATCAGCAAAAGCTCCTCAGAAGTGACTCAGAGCCGAGGAGCAGAGCCACAGCCTCGGCCCCACAGGACGGCTGGGCAAGAGAAACAGCCCAGCCTGTTCCTCCTGTGCCAAGAGAGTGGTCGAGTGGTCACTGCACACCACCACTGCCTCCGCCCTGACATGTGTTTTGCTGGGATAACACCAAATGCAATTTATGTTTTTCAATAAAAAGCCACTTTTGCAGCGGCTGACGGCTCTTAGATTTCTGTCATGCATTGCAATGTGTCTAAGGCCTGACATTAGCCCAGCATGCCATGTCTGATGGCTTAAATTAATCCTCCTTTATAATTAACTTTAATTTCCTGCCGCCTTTCTGGGGCTTTGTGTCTCTCAGCTTCCCCCTCATCAAAGCCTTTACTCCTTTTTTTTTTATTATTTATTCTTGCCAAAATAACATTTAAGTGGGGGGAATATATAAGGGTGTTTCATTCCATCACATTCATTTGACTTTTCCTGCTGATCTAATTTACCAAAATGCTGTTTGTTTCAGGCACAACTGGGAAAATAGCACGACTCCAGCAGAAATTTCCAACCCCAAACACCCTTTCCCTAGAGCAAAGGGGACTCACAGGAGATTTCAATTCATTAATTTAGAAGGGAGCTTTCTCCAGCTGTTTGCAACCCCCCTCTCCTATAAGGGGCTGCAGGAGCCCACCCTGGCCAGGTATGTGCTGCAGGCTGAGGCTGTCAGGACACTCCTGCAGTGCTTGCACTGAGCAGCTTTGCAGGGCAGCTCGTGCAAAAAGTGTTTTCTGTGAATAGGAAGTTTTGCTGCTTAATTTGCACTTAACTGCAGCGACTGCCACGCACCTGCTGAGGGTGTGGTGGCTGAACTCCCTCCCGGGCTGCCACAACTGTAGACACTCCCACTGCTTCCTCCCCTGCTGCCTGGTGAGTTTTTACTGCCTCTGAGATTTTGGAGGGTTTTTTGGTTTATTTTGGGGTGGGGGTTTTTCCATATTTACCGTGTTTGGTGTTGATAGTTTGTTCTTAGCCTGTGACTGTCGGTTTGGGGTGTGAGAGGCCATGTGCAGCCCCTGGGGTGGCAGCAGGTCCTGTGGCTGTCACTGCTGGTGGGTACCTGCTTGTGCAGAGCCTGATGTGGTGGGGGCTCATAATGACCTGTGCTTGGGGCTTTGTTCTGCCAGCCTGCGCACTCTGGGTGCCTGAAATCCCATCTCCAGGCTGGAAAACAGCAGTGGGGTTCAGGGGGAAAAAAGGAGCGTGCTTGCTCTGTGTCCCCAGGGTGCTCAGGGAGGGACTTACGCTGGATGCTGAAGCAGAACTTCTTCTGCTGGTAGGAGATGTAGCTGGAGATGGCCCCGATGAGCGCCATGGCCAGGCCGCTGGCAATGCCCGCGATAGTCCCCGGCTCTGCCACTGTGGGACACAGAGAGAGGGGGTGCTGTGTGATGGGGGCACCCACACCACCCATCCCATCCTATCCCATCCCACAGCTGTCCCCCCATCCACGGCAGCACCTACCTCCGCTGTAGCTGTTGTCGCTGTTGTCACTGGTATCTGCAGAGACACAAGCCTGTCAGCGGGCATGACAGCTCCCCTCATCCCTGCCCTTTGCACCTCTGCTGCTCTCAGTGTAAGGACAACACCTGAGAGGCTGTCAGAGCACTACACAGCACATGGTGCCATCACAGGGAGGTGACTGGCCGAGCTCCATCATGTCAGGGAACCCTCACTTGGCTTGAAGTGTATTTCACGTTCCCTGAAGAAACTGGAGGGGAGGAGAAGCTGCTCCCACTGGAAGCCGCGGCCCTTGCCGAGTCACTCACATCCTGAATTTATGGAAGCAGGTCGGTGTTGTATTAATGCCTCTGATGCGTCTTGTCCTTGGCACAGGGATTCATTAAGTGTTGATTGGGCTTGTGGCATTCAGCTCTTTACGCGGCTGCTTTTAATATTTAATACTGAGGATCCTCGCGACCGCACAGGCTTATCCAACTGCTGATGGTCTTCCCCCTCGTTCCAGGCAGTGGTGGTTGTGTGGTGGAAGGCAAACGAAGGTGTCTGCCCTCGAGGTGATAGGGGAGATACAGGCCCCATCTGCCCTGGTGGCAGCTGGAGCTGCAGACCCGCCACAGGGTCAAAACCAAGCACCTCCAACCCGCAGCACCAGGTGTGACCGTGGAGGCCAAAATCTTTTCCCCTTGGCTCCATGGCTGAGACCCTTTTTGCCCCTGCCACGGAGGTGAGTGCTGCTCTTTTCTGGGGTCTTTGGCAGATTACTGCCAAATTACCAGTTTAGTGATTGCTGAGCCTGAGCTGCGACTGCTAAAGCAAACAACCACACGTAGGTCACCGCTTACCCTTCTTCTTGTCTGGGCTGTATCCGCCGTCCACGATGCTGGCCAGGTCATCATCTGAAAACCCTTTAAAAGGAACAGGAATAAATGGGGGTTGGCACCTGTGGGAGCCGTGGCTGTGCTGGAGGTTGATGTCATGGGCTGCTCAGACCCCACTGAGAACTGGGACTGGGGAATGTGCAGTTCTGCTTCTCTCGCGATTACCCGACGTTAACAAAATGTTTAACCCCGGATTATTTAAAGGCCATAGAAGAGGTAATAACTGACTTTAGGTCTAGCTCAAAAGAAATACCCCTAAAGCAAAGTTTAAATGCTACTGTTTTATTTTTTTAACTGAAATAACTGATGTATTTCAGAGTTCATGAAACATTTTGGTACTTGGGCTTGGCTGGCAGTGGAGTAGGCAGGAGGAAGTGGTTTGTGAGTGCAGTTGCCATGATGCCAGGGACCAGCGTGCCCTTGCCCTGCCTCTGGTGAGACCCTGGCAGCACCAGCTGGGCCTGGGGTCCTGCAGGCAGGAGCTGACCCTTATCCTTCCTGGAGGGACAGAGCAGTCCAGGGGCAGAACTGAGTAAGCAGCATGTCTTGGCAGAGGTGAAAGTGGGCATGTTTAACCCATGGAGGAAAAGAACAGAGAAACATGGTCTGTGAATCTGCAGCTGAATGCGTGGTGCTGTTGAACACCTCGGCTCTGGCCCCAGAGGGAGCCCTGGTGTGCAGCAAGGCACGTGATGGCAGAAGAGACCCAACACTTAGCCAGCAGAAGGCACCTTCTCTGATACTAAGCCTTGGGAAGGGTTTCCTTTGCCTTAACAGCCTGGAAGAGACTGCCTTATTCATCAGCTTACCACAAAAAAAAACAGATTTATGGGCTTAGTAATGAGTGTAAAAAGAATGAAAGCCCTGACTATGCCAGAGGCTGGAGAGGTCCCAGGCAGCCCAGGGAGCAGTGGTGCCGGGGGAAGGCGTGTGCTGGTTTGCAGCCAGTGCCACGTTCCAGCGGTTCCACACCTCAACCTTTCCTGCAGGAGCCTGAAACCTCAGCAAGCCCAGAATACCAAAGTGCAGACAAGTCACCTAGTTAATACAATGTAATAAAATACCTGACTGTTAATTACGCGTGTTGAGCAGGGTATACGGCCATCCCGACATCAATAAACCAGCCGTGCAAAGTCTGTTTCCCAGCCCAAGCGCTCAGGGGAACAATCCTCATAGACAAATGATTCATTCACTGGAGTATTTCAGAGATGGAAAAAAAACCCCTCCCAGCCCATAGCACGTGTTATGCCGGGGCTTCAGCCTGCTCTAGATTTACACCTTGGCAGTGACTGTGAGCCCCAGAAGCACACGCCTTCGGTTAAGGAGCTGTCAGGGACAGGGGAACTCAACATTACTGCAATTTAATGGGTCAAAAGAGACCCTGGGAAAAAAACCTGTGGACAGAGAGGCAGCAGGTCATTAGGAAGAGCCCTTCTCTGCCAGGGACTCTTGAGGCAGGGGCTCCTTCCCTCCTCAGGGCCGAGCTGCCTGTGGAAAATCCCCAGGCAGGGCAGGGGCAATGGGTGAGGCAGGACCTCAGACCAGGCAGTGCCCGTATCCCTTTATCCCACCCCTTAGTGGAGGTGGTGAGTCTGGCAGTGAAGGGCTGGGGAGGATCTCCCACAGGTTCCAGGGAATAGCAGGACTGGTGGCAAGCAGGACAGAGAAGAGAGGTCAGCATTACCTTCACCTGGCCTTAGATCTGGCCTCCCAGGATCTTTCCTATCGTTCTTATCATCCAAGGCATCGGCCAAGTCAAAGTCCATAGGATTCTTTTCTAGAAAACAAGGCTAGGGTTAGCAGTGTGACTACAGGCTGAGGAGCTCTGCAGTTAATTCATTAATCAAGGAAATGTTCAGCTTTGCCAGGGCACTGTAAAGAGATGAAGTCTCTGACAAAAGCATCTCCCAGTTCCACTATGCAGCCTTGTGGCAGATCTTCTAAACCTATCCCATTCCATGCCCCTATAGTGGGAAATGTCATATCCTTCCTGCAGAAACAGCCTCGCCATGGCTGGATTGCCAGGCAGTTGGATAAATAAAGCCAGCAGGAAAGGTCAGAGCCAAACAGGCACTCCAAGGCCCCAGCCAGTGGAGGGGAATGAGGTGGCTGCACCACCCTGATGTGCTGGCTGGAACAGCCTGTGACTTGATTTCTTGGAGTTATTTTCTTCCACAAATGGTCCCCCGAGCAGCCCAGCTCTGAGAGAGGCTATTGCCTCCGCTAAATGGCATCAAAAACCACATCCCAGAGCCAACTGAGCTCCTCAGCCCTCCCACCAGTGCTCACCTGAGTTTGTTGCGATCCAACACTGGGGTTTTTTTTAAGCCTGGAAGCGCCTTTTGCCAAAAGCCTGCCTGAGCAGGCGGCAAAACACCCGGCTGACAGGGTGCCCAGAGCCTGTGGGGTGGGTGTGCTGGTGGAGCCCAGCCTGGCTGTGCTGTGATGGGGAGGACGGTGAGCTCACAGCCTTCCAACAGGCACAGGAATGAAAAATGGTCCAGGAACCACTGAGACCCCCAGGGAAGTGCAGGGTAATGCTGAGATGCCCTGTAGGCTGTGTGGGTTTTGGTATTTTCTCAAGGTGTCTCATGTGAGCAAACAGACTAGAGGCTGGAACACAAGGGCAGTGCCACTGTCATGGCACATCCCAAAACCTCTGCCTGTGCCAGCAGCAGAGCCAGGGCAAAGCTGTGGGGGCTGTGGAGCTGATGCTTACCTGGATTACGCTTAGGAGGGGCTCTTGTAGTTTTTGGCTGCTTGGTTGTGGTGGTGCGGATGACATCCCAAAAGCTGTTGTCTGAAGAGGGGGGGGAGGAAAATAGACCAAAATTACGTTGCCTTCTAAAACACAGGTTTGGGTAAGTGCTGGGAAGGGAAAGCCCCTCCCTGCAGGGAGACTGAGGCTGCATTGGGTTGGTTCAGTGCTCTGCTCTCAAAGCCACAGCTTTGGCAGCCTTGACACAGGGGGCATCCCTGCCCACGGGTGCCTTGGGGATGCTCGAGCCCACAGGGCATTACCTGGATTCCCTGGCCTGGGGTAGGGCTTTAAAGTCGGCTTGGCTGGTTTGGTGGTAGTCTCCGGAGGTGTGTCAAAGAAATCAGCCAAATCAAAGTCTGCAGGAGAGAAGGGACTGTCAAACCCCTGCTGTCTGTGGGGACAGTGTGAGGCTGTGGGCACACATCCTGCCCAGCAGCTCTGTGGGTGCTGTCACGAGGTGCTGCACCACTGTCAGGGGCTACTGGAGCTGGACAGGGCATCCAGCCACTCTGCTGCTTAATTGGGACCTATAGCAGAGCCTTCACACCAGCCTGGCCACCGTGTCACTCTCCCCATCCAGGCTCTGGCTGCTGCCCACCCCCAGCCCCAGCAACCCCAAAATAATGTGGGAGAGTCCTGCCAGTATCCTGCAGCATCTGCTGAGAGCTGGTGCAGATGAGAAGGTGCTGTGGCTGGACACGCTCTGCTCCCAGTGCAGCCGCCCGTGAGTGACCCCGAGCTGAACAGGGCATGCATGGGAAAGGGGCCAGGGCACGGAAACCCACTGCAGGAGCCCCTCAGTGCCATCGTTCACCCAAAAAGGACCCCTGGGGAAGAAGAAACTGGCTGAGAAGAAGCCTCAGCATGTGTCCATTTCCCAGGGAGAGTTTACTGGATCGAACAACCTCTCGTTCGGGCTGCAGTCCAAACGCTGAAGCCCTGCGCGTGCTTCTGGCACTTGGCTTTTCTTTTCCCTAGCAAAGACCATGCTGTCCAAGGAGTCAGACAGCTGATTTTGCTTAGATTTGTGCCAAGATCCTCATGCAGGGATGAGCGGATTCACTTCCCCTGCTGCAGTTTATTTCAGGCTCCTCTGGCGGGGTTGAGCAACGCCGGGGCTCCTGTGACCGCGCTATATTTAAATAGCACTCTTTGGCCAGGACTGAGCCAGAGGAGCTGCTGGCAACAGAACTCGGGTGAATTTAAGGGAGCTTCCTCAACTGTGGCACTGCTGGGAGCTGGCCAGCCAGCACATCTGATGTGCACAAACAGTCGGACAGGCACTCACCAGGCTGGGACTTTCCACAGAGGTCAGTGATATCTTGGAGTAAAAAAAAAAAGAAAAAAAAAAAAAAAAGGGAAAGAAAATATCCTCTGGGCTTCCTTCTGGAAGGAAAGCTAGCAGGTGCCATGCAGCCAGGAACAAAAGCCCTTGTGTAGCTGAGCAGTGATTTGTGTCTTTTCCATTAGGATACTGCAAAGTGTGCGAAATTCAGCCTTGGCTGTAAATGCTCCGCTGCCAGTTTCCTTCAGCACGGACAGAAATATCAATATTGCATTTCTCTGGCCGCACAGGAGCAGTGCATGTGCACACGCTGGGTCCAGCTTTCCCTACGGGCAAGTGAAAGGGTCCAAAAGCACCTGCTGAGAGCACCACCCAGCCACACACAGGAACCTGCGGGGGCTCACAAAGTTCAAACCCCACTGGGAAGCAAACTCCGTGCCGGGCTGAGATGATGCGCATGCAAGAAGGTCTCACCTGTTCCACCTGCAGGCTTTCTGGGGCCCTTGGGAGTGGCTGTGACAAAACAGATGGGGAGGAAAAATGTTAATCGTAGGCGTCAGTGAAAATGTCACCTCTGGATTGAGAATAAATGGCAAAGATTTCACCACAGCTTTCCAACGTCTGCATTTGTGGACTTGGGGCCCAGAGCCACGAGCACCCCACACACAGTGCACAGCCACAGGGAGCAGGACTGCCCATGGATGAGGACAGAGCCCAGTGCTCCTCAGAGCACTGCTGTGTTGGGGTGAGCACCGCCTCAGGCAGCCACCATCCCATCCCATCCCAGCTGGTGAAGGGCAGGGAGCTGTGACAATCTGTTCTGGATTAAGGCTCCTGGAGACAGCAGCAAACGGGACAGACACAGTACAGAACAGCGTGGAAACCAGGAGCGAGTTGCCAATGTTTTGTTGTCCCCTGGCAGGTCGGTCAGTTCAATGACAGATAATTTCCAGTGCCGTGTTATGTTCAGGAGGTTCCCTGTCAGCTGGAGGGATTTCAGTGACACCCTGATACTCAGATCCCAGCCCCCCGACTGCTCCTGGGCTAAAACAAGATACAGACAGCCTTTGAGGGGGAAGGGAAGAGACAATATGGAAACCACTACCTATTAATAGTGGCTGGCATTACCAAGTATATGAATAAATTATGAGCAAGAGCTGTGGCTGCTCCATTCCCATCAATTTCTGTTAGACTGGAGTGGTGCTGCTGGGTTTCATTTCCAGCGTGTCAGTATGGTTTGATGTGACCCAACTCCAGACCCTTGATTTGCTATTATTCTGGGGCTGACACAATGACTCCAGAGTGGGATGCAGCAGCTGGGGAGGCTGCAGGGATGGCGCTGCCTCTTGCCTCTGCTGGCACTCCAGCCTGGGGAACACCACTTTCCCTCTGCATGAGGTGTCCATTAGTCATTTCTAACCAGGTCTTCTCACATGCTGTATTAAAGAGCTTGCAAAATCCTAGATGAGTTGAGTCAGCCCTGTGACCAAGTCTGAAGCCCCACGGTCTATCCTGTTCCCCTCCTACTGAACCCGGCATGCAACAGGAGAGCTGCACAGAGCGTCCTGACACTGTTCCACGTCATCTCCAATGTAACACAGAACAAGTGCCTGTGTGTTGTTCGACTAGCACAGGAGGTTAAGCTATAACCCTCTTATAGCTTTCACTTAAATGCATGTGGGTGTGATCCCAGAGCCCAGCTTCGCTCATGGAGCACTCCCTGGCCGGGCACTGAGTTTGGGGGCAGTCAACTTGAGCCACGTGGGGAGGAATGGCCAGCAAGGGGTCCTGGGTGCTGGTGTTTGCAGCTCCACCACAGAGTCTCCATGGCTGGGCAGCAAAGTGGAGCCAGAGATGTGTCTGGGCTCAGCTCTTGGTGCTGGCAGGAGGTGTGTGACATATCTCAGGGAGGGAGATGAGCTTCCTCCCCTCAGGTGTTGTTAGGTTCTCTCTTATGGGTTTAAAAAACACCAAATACTGAATCTCAGCGTGCCAGCAGCAAGGCACCTCTTTTGGAAGGGAGTTTCCTTTGACTGATAGGCTACAGTGGAACTTAAGTGAAGCAAAGCAGCAACCTAAATTGCCATTTGCTTTCCCGGACACCACATTACAGTGGCAGTGGGGAAGGACCCGGTGCTGCCCCTGCCTGGGCAGGCACAGTGAGCTGCCCTCACCAGCTTGTAACTAACAGAAGCAAGGAAGCCAGAGGGACGTGTTCAGTGCCACTGCTATGTCAGAGCACAGGTGTACTGTGCCTCTGTGGCTCCTCACAGGAATCAGGAAGCGAAGGGCACCTGGTCAGCAGCCAGTTTCTCCAGGACTGTCCCCCGTCTCACCACAAACCCAGACCCTGTGTCTCCCAGGCAGAGATGATGAGATAGCTGTATCCTCCACCACCCTCCCACCTGCCTCAGATACCAAAGAACAACTTGCATCTATTAACATCTATTTGTTTACCCCTCTTTAAAACAATACATAAATGTGACTTACGTCGCTTGGTGGTGAGGTCAAACAGGGCGTCTTCTAGGTTGAAGTCGTCATCGTCCCCATGACCTGGAGACAAAGAATCAGCACTGGGTGTACTCACAAAGTAAACCACCTTTAAATAAGGCATGGCTAGACTCGTTTGCTAAAATTGCTTTAGTTTTTTGCTGGTTTTTTTCCAAGCCTGACCCAACACTGGTGATGAGGAAGACATCGGCCCTCTTCGAATGCTGTGACTGTTAAATTGCAGAGCAGTCATCTTGAGATTTTCCATTTGTCTGCCCTAATGGATGTAGTATAAAGACACATGCTATGCTTAAATTTGTCAAGGAGAGCCTACCAATTCATCTCCCGAGCTGCCACTCATCTGTGGCTGTGCTCACGATTATATGTTTGCCAAACACCATGAAAACACTGGGATAGCGCAGACAAATTCAGTGAAAAACAAAAAAGCCCTTCTCAAGTGCCTTCCAACATCAAAGGCTTTGTATGAAAATGCTGCTGCTGGCTTCCAAGCACGACTTAGCATTTCAGAGGCCGCCTGCATCATTCTGCCTCAGAAATGTGAACCAGGACCAAACCCCCATCCCAGGGATACACCTGACAGGCACAGGCAGATTTTTTTGGTAGAGATGCCTCACCACAACTCCAGTTCCATATCCAAGGGATAACTTGGTGCTCCATCATGTTCTCCTGCAAGAGGGCCAGCTAATCCTTCCTTTCTCTGTCTTTTTTTCCATGGCATTAATTACTGTTGACTTACCCTAGTTCTGAATGTATTTGTCTTGATAAATTCATGCTTTTACATCTCAGAGCATGCTGAGTAATTAATATCCTTTGGGTTTGCTAAGTACTGCAGCACTGCAAGAGAACATTAAAATGGCTTTCCTCTTATTCCTACTGCTAAATGGATTTAGCTATTGCCACCTGAGCTCCAGCACGCTTCATGAATAAATTTAAAGCTTTACTGACAAGGACAATAACAACGGGAAGGCATCAGTCCATCAGAAAGCAGGTATCAGCATTTCGGTGAAAAACTTCTACCGAGAGTGGTCACTAAGTACTGCAACAGCTGCAGCTCTGGTTCCACTTACTCACACATCACATCTCATCTCATTTGCCGTCTGTTAACCGTGCACTCAGCAAACCTGAGGGTGATGTATGTGCAGGGTCTGCGGCTGGGAAGTCGCTGCGGGATTCTCCCCCCCCACCAAAAGGCTCGGCATGAGGCACTGCTGAGAGGGGGTGTAAGGAATGCGTGTCCCAGCCCACGGGGTGTTTCTCACCCAGCCGAGCGATGCCGACCTTTCCCTGTGTGCCTGGAGGAATGGCCGGCAGCGGGCGATGCAGGGAAACCCGTGTGAAATCCACGGAGAGAGCCACGTGGAAGAGCCTCTTTCTCAGCGCAGCAGGGCTGTGCCTGGCACCCTCCGCCTCCCTCCGTGCCCTGCTCCCCCCTTCCCAAAGCATTTCCCTCTCGGGCCTTATTGCTGGTGAAATATCGGTACTGTGAGGCCGGCAATGCTCTCCTGCTCTGACAGGGTCAAGTCATGGGGTTAACAAGTGGTCTGTCGGTGCAAAGGAGCAAAGTAAGGAACACACAAGACCATCCACAGCACTGAAAAACACCCGCCAAGCTCCAGTGCTTGCACGGGGGGGGAAGGGGGGACTGCTGAACCACCAACATCCCTGCTGAGACCCAGCACAATCATTACTGCTGTGGCCAACTGTCCCAGGCTTGTCAGTCTGACAACTTCATGCAGTCTCCCTTTCCCTGCACAGCTTTTTCCCCAGTCTTTGCTGGATTTTCAGGAACCAACAGGGCCCCATCATTCTCCTGTTTTAAACCATGCTTAAAAACAGGCGGAAGGGGAAGCCCACGTCGCGTCTCTGGTGGGATGAGAAGCATTACAAACCCGGCTGGGGGAAATGCAGCGTCGCTGTGATAGCCGGCAGGAGGGATGTGGTGGCAACCCCAACTCACATTGGTATGCCAGGAACCATCCTTTCCCTCGCTCCCTCTGCTCTCCGTGATTAAGTAAATATTAAGGCGCTGACTTGCTGCGCGCCAAGCCCTGTGTTAGCGCATCCTCCCTGAGCTTCACCTCCCATGGAGGAGCTCGAATACAAACTGGGGGGAGTGGACAGCTGTAGGGTGTGTGCAGCTCACCCATTCTCCTGCTGAAGGGCTGTAGGGGTTGTGGGCCCTGAAGGGAATAAAAGGGTCTCAAAAAATGGCCTCCCCTCCAACCTGGCTTTGGGGGTCTCACCAGACCCACTGGCTGAGAAGCATTTACACCTCGCTGGGTTTGCTGACAGCTCCCCTTGGCATTTCTCCCTGCGGGACACAAGGAGGGTGCCACTTCCAAAAGCACTCTCTGAAGAGTCAAATGGCATGTGAGAGGACCCAGGGAGGTGAAAGGTGCTCAGGGCTGATATAATGTCCTGGGCTGGAGCTGCATCCCGGGGGCTTTCCCACACTGGTGGGAGAGATGTGAATGCCACCCAGGGGAGAGTTGGGAAAACTGCTGAGGCACTGAACTGCCCAGTTCCCAGGGCTTTCCCACCGCTGTCCATGGCAGACTGACATCCTTTTCCAGGATTCCCATAGGCGTTGGCAAGGATTAATAATAGATTGCCAGTTAATTGAAGCTCACAGCATCTCTGTTTCATGCAAAGGGTGTTATAGAGACATATTATACCTTTTATGGATCAATAACAGAGCGCTGCCGTCACAGGCACACAAACTCCCCTGCTTGCTCCGACAGATAAGACGGGAATGCTCTCCTCGTTCTTTTATTCCATTATTAAGCAGTAACAAACCCGGCACTTCACAGCCAGACGCTGAAAGCCCCACCAGCTCTTGGTACATGTTTACCTTGCACATGCAGTTCTTTGGGAGGCAGCACTGCTGCTCCCTCCGCTGTCCTTTGCAAATCTCTTTGCTCCCCGAGGGCCCTGACACTGCTCCATCATCACTGGAGGAGTGGGGTTCCCAAAACCCATCCTCAGATGGGAACCCAGGCACAGCGCAGAGTACCTTTACATTAGGGGTTTATACTTTTCAGGAGAAGCCAGGGCACATTCCCACACACCAGCACTGACAAGCTGCTGAGCTGCAGCGGAGTTTGTCTGTAATGCCCACACAGCAGTCAGGGTTGTGCATGCCCTGATGTGTCACCTCTCCCACAGGACATCCCTCCGCCACCTACAACCCCTTACAGGGCCATAATACCACTGATATGCAAACCCATCCTCTGCTGCTTGCTCAGTGCTGGGGAGCAGCATGGGATCTTTACCAGGGTCAATGACTAGGCTAGTCTGGGGGTTTTTTTCCCCCTCCTTTGCAATGGATCCTTGGAGGAACTCTGCTCTCTGGCTTCTGGGAGAAAACACACACCCCCAAGGGGGCACCTGTGTGCCCCCAGCCAAGGGCACTGAAGCATCCATGGGACTGCAGCTCTACACTGGGGGGAAACAGGCAAATGAGATGTTTACCATATTGTTCTTTAATCTGACAGTCCTAAGAGACCAAGCTGGGACATCTCATTGTACCTAATATGAAACCCCCAATGCCAGCGTGGGGAGCTGGGGGAACCTCAAGGCTGCAGCTATGCCAGGCAGAAGCTGCAGAACAGGGGTGAGAGTTATGGCTGAGCCAGTGCTGCAGATTCTCCCGCCTCTTGCTGAGTCCCCTCGCCTTGCCGGGGGTATTTTTAATCAGAGCTAGCTGCTCTTTGAAGGTAGAAGGGTTTTGTGCCTTAATGTATTCTCTCCTCATTATTTTCTGTAGCAGGCAGCTCAAACGCACAATTGTACTCGTCAGCTTTTTAGTTTTTACAATTATATATATATTCTAATTAAGCCCCACTGTTTGACAAAGCTTGAATTACAGTATCATAATTCACACCCAGTATATTGCCAGGCCGTCTGCAGCACTCAGAGCGAGGTGTATTCCATTTTTAGCGCCAGCCCACGGATCTCTTTGTGCAATATATATGTGTTTAGCTTCCCTGGGAATTGAGAGCCTGCGACGGTACGAGATTGACAGCCCGGGAGATTACGGGAGAATGCAAAGCAGGTACAAGGGCAGCAGAAAGTAATTCCAACTGCCTGACTTTCATGCATCTACCTGAGGAGCAACGTGGCAGGTGGGAGAGCAGGAGGAAAGCGGGAAAGTGCGTGCTGAGGTAGCCCAAAGGGGTCTCTCCAGTGACCAGCCTGACCTTTTTGGCTCCAAGTTGTGATGTTGGCACAGGTGGTTCCCTGATGCTGGGGGCACCCAGAGCTGCACTGGGACCTCTGGGCAGGGTGCTGGGGACGGAGGGGTTTGGGTGCAGAGCTGTGTTACTGGGGCTGGACTGAATCCTCGCAGGGGATTTTTCCCGCTGTCTCAGCAAAGCTACGGTCCCAAAGGTCTGTGGGGAGTAAATGGCTGCTCCTCTGCAGGCACAGGTCTGCCCTGCAGCAGCTGAGCCATCTCTGGCAGTACTGGGGGTCCCCAGGGACCTCCCCTGGTGCAGGTGATGGCAGAACATTACCGGCCAGAACAGTGATCCTGGTCAGCAGAGAGCAGAGTTCTGGACTCACCAACGCTCTCCACCACCGCTGTCTCGGCGCCGGCCCCAGCTGCTGCCAGTGTGTGGGAAATTTACTTGCAAGTGCCAAGCTGCTTGCAAATCCCAAATCCTTGACTGCTAAGGCCAAAGCACAGTTCCATGTGCGTAGGGAGAGCAGTGCTCCTCAGAGCTGGGGTGTCACAGTCCCTGGGAGCAGTGCTGGTGGGGCAGGTGGCTAAGGGCAGCTTCACTGCAGCTGCACTGCTCTCTAGAGACAGGCCAGGCTGCCTCCTCAGCACAGACCTCCTCCTCAAGGTATCTTTGCCTTGAAAAGCAGACTGAACTTCCTCCAGCTCCCCAGCTGCTGCCAGGGAAGAGTGGCTGCCCAGGGACATGCCCTGCACAAACAAGCTGTTGGCAGCCCGCTGGGGCAAGGGGGTGGCAGGGCTCTGCTGGGAAGCAAAGAGGGGGAGAAACTCAGGCTTCTGCATCTGCCACAGCAGTGGGACCAACATCTAATGTCAGGGGTACATCACCCCACTCTGGGGCATGGCCAGGCAAGAGCAGGGAGATGCAGCCCCCTGTCTGGGATGGCCCCTGCTACCCGTAGGGGATGAGGGAATGCTGCTGTCCTTGTTCTCTCTTCCCAGCGAAACATGTTGATTTCCAGAAGTACTAATCAAAAATCACTCTTGATTATGGCAAAAACAACCTCTGCTGAATTTTTTTTTTTTAATGCAATTAACAAGGGTATATGGTAATTCCAAGCAATCTCGCTCTTGAGATTAAAGGAAAGCCTGCCAGGAAGCACATGAATAAAGCTTTAAGATGAGAATTTGCATAATGAAGACTTTCTCTTTGTGGAGGGACTGATGGTGGTTGTGTTTGAAACCTATTAACAGAAATGCCTAAAAGCCTCTGCTACAGCCAGGGCGCTGCCATCCTGACCCGTGCAGGCTCCGTCGCCTACGCTGCCCTCCCTGCTCACAGATCCCCACGGCAGTCTCAGCTCCACAAGAATCCCAGTTCTGCCCCGTCCTCTGGGATGGGGCAGGACAGGCAGTGTGGCCCCAGTGTGAGCTCTGCTGGCTGCAGCTCGGGGCGATACACCTCGCCTGGGCTCTGAGCCACAGGACGACGCTGAGGTTCTGTGCGCCGGGGCAGCCGGACGAAGAGCAGGTGTCTGTTGCAATTTGATTTCAAGGCTTACCAGGAATAATTTAAATTATTCGGTGGCAGCACACGATACACTCCACAGCCAGCAGGAGGGATGGAGCCGGTGAGGAAAGTGCAACCAGCAAAACCAGCCTGCATCTGGTGGGCTCCAGGCTCCTTCTCAGCGGACACCAGCAGCCCCATGATGTGGGGCCGGGCCCAAAAGGCCTCCTCCATGAGCAGAACATGAGCCCTTGCTGGGAGCTGCCCTGCCAGGCACTGGACCCTCAGGAGACGCAGTGCCCATCCACCCTGCACCTTGCTGAGTGCTGCATGAAGGTCTCAGCACATTTTTTCCCCACCTGGGGTGAAAGGACAGACCTCCAGGCTTCTTCCAAAGCCCCCGAAGAAGCAGCACCACCCCGAATGCCCTGCTGTGTCCCACAGCCCTGGGAGAGCAGCCGGTGGCTCAGCCTCTGCTGCCGCCGCCACACCAGGAGCTGCCAGCAGGTCCCTCTGCAGAGACCAGACAAAAAAACACAGCAGGGAGGAGTTTCTCATCTGCTGCCATCTCGCACAGCCTTTCTCGCTCCTCCACAGCAAGATTTAAAACCCCAGAGGGAAGCGCCCTCGACTTCTCTCTCCCAACAGCTGCATCTGGTAACCAGCTCACAGAGAGCCTGCCGTATGTACCATGGAGGCTGCAAGGAAATCTTGAAAGCTGAGGGCTAAGGACCAGTGCTAGCCTCTTCTTCCTGAATACTGGCATGTGAACAGACCCCGTCCTCCAGACCTGCCTGCAGGAGGATGACCTTTGTCACCAGGCTGCTCATTCCCCAGCATTGTCCTTCTTGGATCAATGGCAGCTCCCACCACCAAACCCAGCAGCCTCCACCAACACCCAGATGGCTCCCAAAGGGGCAGAAAGCACCCTCAGTCCAGAGGTGTTTCTTCATGCTGAACTCTCATCCCAACATACTCCTTTACCTCAGCGTTTCCCCTTGATTCTTCCAGTCCCACTCAAACTGGTGGTGATTACTGTATTTCCACATTTTATTAAGAAGGCAAGACAAGAAAAGCTATTAGCAGAGTGGCTCAGTTGCTGCCACTCGATTTTGATTTTCCAGCCGGCGTGGGGCTGCCAGCTTGGAGCCTGCAGGAAGGAGCGTGGCAAAGAGCTCTCTCTCCACATCCCAGTCTGTGACAGATCAAACTCTGTGTCGGTGTGTCACCGAGCTAAAGCTGCGAGCACAGGGAGGCCTGCAGGCACCAGCTGGCCACGAGACACTGCGGCTCTGCTAGAGACACCCTAATCCTGGGCTGACGTCCTGAGTGCCCGTGGGCAGCCACACAACATCTGTCTTGGGGGGGGGTGCCCATCCCAGGGCCTGCACCACACGTCACGTCCCATCAGCCACTGCCACGCAGTGTGACAGGGGTTGGTGTGGCAGCAGCAGGGCCAAGGAGGAGCCCCAATGCCTGGGGGACCATCCTGTCACGGCAGGCTGGCTGGGCACGGGCTGCAGCCCCGGCGTTTGTGGCACAGCGAAGGGCTCTTGCATCACCTTTAATGTGATTCCCACCTCACTCTCTGGGGACAATCCCAAGGAGGAGTTTGGATGCATCACATCACCCCCAGCAGCAAGCTCTGTGCGGGGACCACTGAACTGATCTGCTGGATGAAGGTGTCTGATCCCTGGGAGGATGCTGGACTGGAGCCCTCAGCTCCAAGGGAGACCAGCAAGCCCTTGAACCCCACAAAAGCAACCAGCCAGAGGAGTACCCCCACCACTGACAGACAAACAGCTCTGGGAGCTGGCAGCAGCCCTCAACAGCTCAGAGGGAAAAGCAAAGCCCCATCAAGGGCAGCACAACCACAGCAGGAAAGGCTTCACATGAGGGCTTCCCTTGAAATGCCTGGACCAGCAGCCACTGGCCAGGTCTGCCCCATCTCTGGCTCCACAGCATCATCCTCACTCTAACCCTACATGAAACAAATGTTTCACCATCTTTTCCATCCCATGGTCAGAGAGCAGGTAGCCTTGCTCTGGCAACACAAGGTGCCAATTGAAACAGTTTTCCTCAGTATCAGCACTCAAAGCTTTCCAGGTTTCCAGGGCTCTCTGCCATCTCTGCACATAGAGCGGGTGATGTTTTCTAAGAAACTTTATTATGATAACTGAGGTTTGTGCCACAGAGGGCTCTACCACATCAGAGTCATTGCCAAAACCTGCTTCCAGTTAGTCCCAGATGAATTGCATCAGGAGGTGAAGGCTGAAAGGTTTAGAGCACCAATATTTAAGGTTCCTCCCCTTCTGAGGAGTGTGTGAGCCCAGCTGTACCTGTGATGAGGATGGGATGATGCCCAGCTTTCTGTGCCTAGGCTGGGTACCAAGACATTGCGGACAAGGACTAAGGAGGGCAGAAGGAGCTTAGCCTGTGCCAGCCCTCACAGGAGCTCTGCAAACCTCTAACCCTCCCTGGGACTCTGGGAAAATGCCCCAGGTAACTCTCAATACCTCAAAGGTGCATCTGACAAGATAGGGAGTTGTTTTTCCTTTTCACTTTCTTGCTGTTTGCTTGCTTTTTTTTTTTTTTTTTTTTTTTTTTTTTAAGAAAGAACAATTGATTTTGGAAAGGATGTGGACAGCATAATCTCTTTATTCCCAGACCCCAAGCCCTTTGCAAGTGGCAGAGGGGAAATTAGCACTGACCCCACTGCACAGCTTAGGGAATGGTTAAAGGTGACTTTTTCAGTGATGGAAAAAACAACAGTGTCACTCTGGGCTCAGGTTTTCCCTGCCAGATGCAGTGTGCAGGTGTCTGCTGGATAACTGGATTACTGCTCTGGCAGCAAGGGAAGGGGAGATGTGGGGGTGCTGTGACCCTGATGCTAAGCAGGCACCAGCCTGTTTTCCCACCAGAGAGGCTTGATCCAGTCCAGTGTTCCTGAGAACCAGCCCTGCCTGGGAAGGACAGGCCAGGAGCACGAGGCAGGATCTGAGCTGACACCACTTTGGGGGCAGCCTTGGCACCCCCTGTGCCTGGGTGTGCTGCCCCCAGCTTTTACCCAGCCTTACTGGTGTAGGGTGGGAAATCCCAACTCACTTGGTTTGTGATTCTTGGCGAAGGTCAAAAAACTCAGCAAGTTCCTTTTTCTCCTATAACTGTGAGTGCAGGGCTGAACACTGCGGGGTGCGCTGGTTTGTGCTGGGGCAATTTTCTTCACAGCAGATAGTACGGGACTATGGTTTGGATTTGTTCTGAGAACACTGCTGATAACTCAGGGCTGTTTTCATTACCACTGAACAGTCCCTGTGCAGAGCCAAGGCCTTTCCTGCTCCTCACCCCAGCAAGAGGCTGGGGGTGCACAAGGAATCGGGAGGGGACACGGCTGGGAGAGCTGACCCCAACTACCCACGGGATATCCCAGAACATATGGGTCGTGCTCAGCATATAAAGCAGGGGAGAAGGAAGTGGGGTACACCTGGACTGATGGTGTTTGTCTTCCCAAGTCATCACTACATGTGATGGAGCCCTGATGTCCTGGGGGTGGCTGAACACCTGCCTGCCCTTGGGAAATGGTGAATGAATACCTTGTTTGCTTTGCTTGTGCATGTGGCTTTTGCTTTACCAATTGAAGTGCCTTTAAGTCAACCCACAAGTTTTCTCACTTTTGCCCTTCTGATTCTCTCCCCCATCCCAATTTGGGGAAAGTGAACGAGCGGCTGTGTGGGGCTGAGCTGCAAGCTGGGATTAAACCACAACAGCTGCTTCCATGTTTTCCTGCCTGCTGTCCACCCAGAAAGACTACAGTGTACGTTCACATTAGTCACTTGATTTCTGCTTACACATTAAATAATGTCTATGAATTTGCCTAGGGCCAAATATGCCTGTTTATCAACCAGACAAAAAATTGTCATGAAAGCATTTTCTTCATAACCCAGTGCAGAACAACTGATGACAGAAGTCTGTGATGCAGGAGCCCAAAGAAAACTGAAGCGAGAGATTAAATCCTTATCACCTGATTCCCCATGGAAAAAGATTGTTCTCATCAGATAAAGATCAAGAGAAGATGCTGTAGTTAAAAGTAGGTAAATAGGGAATTGTGTGGTAAAAATGCTGGTTCATCACTTGGGACGTGATGCTCCTGTCATACTGTGCTATTTAAAACCAGAAGCAGAGCAGTAGTGGGAATGAAGACTTGGGCAGTGCTGACAGATGGAGGGAGGCTCTGGGAGAGCATGGGGGGCTCAGCCTTCTCCTCCGGCTCAGGGCATCTGTCTGCCCTCTCACTGCAGCTGCACTGCGGGGCTCCCACCTGGCTGCTGCTATCCCTGCCTTCCCACAGCACCTTCCCGTGCAAGCACGGGGTGTCCAGGTCGGGTGGGGGGTGGTTGAGACTCCAGCCCCTGCTGCTCGCCGTCCGCACCCTCCTCCTCCTCCCTCACTCCCGCTCTCCCCCAGTTCTGGGTGATTCGGCTCTGCTGCTCCCGGAGCATCCCAGATCCAGGCAGTGCTGCCATGGGAAGGAGCCAGCATGGAGAGACAGCAGCACCAGCCAAATAGGAGGCAGCAGCAGAGATCTGCTGGAGGTAATTTTGAGCAGGTGGTGCAGGAACTGGTGGTGATTTTTAACCACCCAGCAGGCAGCTGTGAGACCACCCCTCTTGGCTCACCCACAGAGCGGGAAGCTGTGCCACATCCCCCAGCCTTCTGCACCGGCTCATTTTCAATAAGGTGAGTTTGGTTCCTTGCTTTCATAGAGCTGTTTGGAGAAGCCCCTGAGAGGTGGAGTTTGGGGTGTGTATCAAGCTTTTGCTACCTCCTGTGCATAGCACAGGCTGTGTCCCCATCACCAGGGGAACAGGTGCTGTACAACCAGAGCACTCTGTGGCATTGATGGGGCATGAAATAATTTAAACATAAAACTAGGAGCTCACTGAGTTGAAAGAGAAATCCACCAACAGGTCTCTTGTTCTCTCTGACTGTACTTGCGGAGGAAATAGCACCAACACTTACAAACCCAACTGTCTGTAAACTGTTACTTTAATTCAAGCGTTGTGGCTCTCAGATTTTCTCTGTGAAAGTATCTAAATAATTCAGTCAGTTAAAACCATCACTATAAAAAAGAAACAAGGAATAACACGCTTTCTTTTCAAATATATGTTTAACCTCACTTAAAGACACTCTATTTTCTGCAAGAGGCCAAAGACCCGTTTGGGGAACTGTGGGTGTTTTTAAAAGTACCCATGAGCTCAAAGCTTAGTGGTGTCCTGCGGAAGTAACAAATTCCAGTTTCCTGGCAAATAATTGCACAGAAACTGCATGGCATGGGCTCAGTGTCTCTTGACAGCGCGTGAGACAGTCTGTCACCAGCAGCAGTAGCTGGTGCCCAGTGAGCGGGGCCAGGCTGAACACCCACCCCAGATGAAGCTCCTGGGGCAGAACCCAGGCTGTGGCTGGGTCACAAAGCAGGGATTTGCCTGGGGGTGAGTGGGGACTCAGGGCAGGCTTGCACCTGCTGGAAGGATCACACTGATTGGGATGCTTTGTGTCTGTGGGGAGATGCAACCTCTTATGCCCAGAGCTGCACTGGCATCAAGGTGCATGGGGATTTTAGGTTAGGCATTAGGAGGAATTACTTCACAGAAAGGGTGATTAAACACTGGCATGCCCCCCCCTCCCCACCCCCTCCGAGAGCTGCTGGAGTCACAGTCCCTGAAGGTGTTTAAGAAAAGACTGGATGTGGCACTCAGTGCCACGGTCTAATTGACACGGTGATGTTTGGTGAAAGGCTGGACTCAGTGATCTCAGAGGTCTTTTCCAATCTAATTGATTCTGTGATTCTCTAGCCAAAATAACTTCCAGGGTGGGAAAATGTGCTGGGCAAAGGGGAAGTTTTACCAATTCTAGGTCTTTCTACCTCTTCAGGCTCGGTAATGGAAATTATGCAAAGCTCCAAGAGAAAGGCTATGTGCCAGACGGCAGGATGGGAAGGTTTTTGCTCCAAATGAGGAAGAGGGACTTTACATTAGTCTGGTATTAGCTTAGATCAGATTTTATTGTCTGGAAAGATGACCCAAGTCCTGCAGTAGCAGGGACACTTGAATGGAGGTGGCTGATCACCACAGAGATTCATGCTCCACCAAGCTGCTTGCTTTCATCCCACATGGAGATCATACAGAAACCTGACACACAGATTTTCCCCAAGCTCTTGCTCCTAAAGCTTACTTCTGACAGCAGACAATGCTTCATGGTCACAGATTACTGTGCTATTCAAAATCTTATCACATATCTAACATCTCTTCTGCAGCACAAGCACCTCCTTTGCCACTCACAGCTGGGGCTGGAAACGTCTTCTGATTGTTTAGCGTTTGCCTCCTGCCCTCCCAGAGCCAGGGCTGTGGCTACGCCAAAACACCCAACCCGGAACACATCCTTCTGAAGGGGGATTTCAGTAAGATTTTTCCAACTTTGCCAAGTTCCTTCCATCCAGACTTCTTTGCACATGGGCAAATAGCACATTTCAAAGGGCAAGCAATCTGCTGAACAGCATTCTTCTCCCAGCACTTTTGTTTGCTGGAGCCAACCCTGTGCCAGCCTGCAGAGCCTTCCAACAGCAGTGATGCTGTTCTCAGCGTCCCTGCTCCCTGTCTGAGCCACTGCCTCCAAAATCCTGCCAATGCCTCTGGTTTTGCTTGTTTTGGCTGTTTTACACACATGTGCTGTGACAGCACCGGATCCCCACAGCAACTTGGCCACCTCCCTCTCTGAAGATGACGCTCATGTGGTTGGGTATCTCAGGGAAGAGGAGCTCGCAGTCAGCATCAGCTTTCTGCCTGTGGCCCCAGTTCTCCTTCCACACTAAGTTTCTGTGTTTCCTAGACAAGGTTGAAAAGCATTTGAAAAGGATTTTGGAGTCACTGCAAGGCAGTTTTGTAAATCTGCATTAGCATTAACTTCATCCCCATCATGCCAGCAGGCTGAGCTCTCAGATCAAACCCAAATCTGACCCTGAGCAGCTCCGCTGAAATCCCTGTGAGTGTACAGGCAGCGTTCACCTCTCTCTTTGCCACAGCTGACGGGCTGGTATCGGGACTTTCTGTTTTCTCCTCAAAAGCGCTGCTCCCTTTAGAAATCACGTTCCTGTGCTCACATCCCAAATCACAGCTAGCGACTCCAGCATCTGGATCCCCAACTTTGAAGTTTCCTTTTCAAAGTCCTTTCATGTTCTGCGTTTTGATGTGCCACGTTCATCTTCTCCCATTTTCCTCTATGCAAGCTCTTCCACCGATTGTGAATTTCAATCGGATTACAAAGGAATTATTGCAAAGATTTTCTCCTTGCCATCAATGCTATGTAGTTTATTAAACATATGTTTTGTTATTAGAGTGGCTTCAGAAGCACTGTTTAATAAAACCCCAGTTTTTCCTTTAGTTAATTGTAAAGTCAATGCCTTAAACCTCCAAGACATATTTTTCCAAGGAGAAACAAATTTGTTTTTAAACCAAGCAGTGCTAAAAGTTTATTCCAGTCAACTCAGGAGATCAATAGACAGTTCTGTTTTATGTGCTTTAAGGGCTGAAATGGTTGCAACAGATGTAAGGAAAAAAATCACATTTTTGTAGAGGGGAAAAGAAGCCCGAGAGTTAAATGGCCGTTTCCAAGCACAGATATCAGGCTGATAGAAGAAAAAATTTCAAAATACAAGCCGAAGTATGAAAATTAATTATTTCCACAGCTATGTACACAAATATCTGGGCACGGCACATTTAATTAATGCGTATTTGTTCACAGATCAGAGATAATTTGTAAGAAAACCAATTTGGCTTCTCCTGCTTTGTCGTACGCGCTAAAGACACTATCAAAGTAAAAATTATACTTTAAATGTATTACTTTGACTCGTTGCTGATACCTAGTAATTATAACTTTAATAACATAATAATTTATTATAATAAAGATTTTTAGCAGCTTTACACAATACTGCTATCTCCTTCAGTTTCGACAACAACGCCAAACCAAACCTTCCTCTTCTACTCCAAGTAATTGTTCCCTGAAACTCTCCCAGCACACCCATGGCGAGTGACCCTGGCAAGCCATGGGCACAGAGACGGAGGCTCACTTGGCACCGGCACCCGCTTTTCTGCCAACTGCATCCATGGCTGCCCACTGCAGAGTCTGGACACCTGAAAAAACATCTGGGAAAGAGATGGCTCCTTTCTGCTTTCTCCGTGCTCTCGGCTGGGCACCGTGTCATGCCGAGCCGGTGCAGAGGAGGCGCCTGCAGTGACTGCAGCCATCTGTGTAACAGTTATATATAGCTATCTACACTGTCTGGTATTACTTTCACATTTAAGTGATTATTGTAATTGCTGGTGGGATATTGTAGGCACACTCAGGAGGAGAGGTGATCTGTGAGACGCTGTCTGTGAAGACACAGGTGACAACATGAAGAGTGGCTCGTCACTGCTGAGACGGCAACTTTGGAGGATGCGCCCAACTGCTCTTATCGTCGGTTTGTAACGTGAAGCTTTTCTCCAATCTTTTCTCACACAACATAAAGCATAAAATCCTGCACGTGCCCCTTCTGCCTGGCCTGCCAGAGGTAACCTTGTGCTCCCTGCAAGAACACTGACCTCAGATGTCTAATTTGTCATCTTTCCATGAAAACACATCAGTGCACTCCTGTACTGGCTTATCACGAGAGGACAGGAGAGGAGGGGAAAAAACAACTGTGGAAAGCTCCTTGCTTGACTGTCTTACTGTTTTGCACAAGTATGTGGTTAACCTTGGATGACTCAAACATAACTACTTTCTGGAAAAGCCAAAGATCTGTGCATTTACAACATCATGCAACGTGCTGGCAATAGGGAATGTTTGCCTCTGGCTGCAGCAAAGAGGCTTTGCAGGGTGTTTGGTTTCCTCCACCACCTCAAAGTACTTTAATGCTTCTGCCCCAGCCACACTGTGGGAATAAGCCAGAGTTAAGTGGCACTGGAAAACAGTCTGGTGCCGTGTGAGCAATGCCTGTTTCCAGCCCTGCACCTGCAGCCAGATGGGTTGTGGAACAGAGGGAGCACAGGAGCTCGGGGGTACAGACGGATCAGCGCGGCTGTGTCCAACAGTCCACCCGGCGCTGAAGCATGCAAGTGAAGGGAAACGCAGTGGAATGTGATCAAAGAGAAACCCTTTCTTTTTTCTTTTTTCAGTTAAAAAGTGGAGTTTGTTCCTGCTTTACTGGACAGCCACAGACAAGACACGTCAGTGTTGTGTCAGCAGCGGATCCGGACCCCAGCTGCAGGAATCACACTAAGTACCGATTTCGTTGTTTGTTATCCTCAGTTCTTGGTAATTTGTAAACCTTCAAGCTTGCAAGAGACTGGGCTGCCCACCACCCACCTTGGGCAGTGCTGAAGCAACTGTTTCAGAACAAGCAGCAAAAAGAAAAGCCAAGGAATAAAGGCAATGAAGAAGTGTGGTTTCTATTGATGCTGTACTGAGGAGCTGGGATAGAAAGCCCTATCTTAGAAACCCACTGCCTTCCCATCACCTGGTACTTTCTCATGGGTACAGGATGACGGCAGGGAGTCTGGCCTGGTACCCGAAAGGCCACTTAAGTGCTGAGGTGGGTAAGGGCTCCCAAGTCTCTGACAGGAAGCTACAAAGCTGCTCCAACACGTTTGGGAGAGACAGAGGGAGGAGCAGACACCCACTCATGGGTTGGGAGAGCCATTACCGGGATATTGACACGCCGGGGGAGGAACCAGAGGCCACGTGGAAAGGCTGAAGCCGCGCACCAGCCCCTCTGTTCCGTGTGTCCCGTGTCGGCAGGGCTCTGCACAGGAGAGTGCAGAGAGTGCAGAGCCCAGAGACGCTTACCCTTATATAGTGATTGCCACGGAGAGGCAATTAAAAGCAGCTCAGAGAGGAGACGAACTTAATGTTGTTCAATTACCTGTGAAGCCTCACGCTGGCAGAAATGATTTATGGACGTTTCAGTGAAATTCATTTTGATACAAACACAGCCAAGGATATTTAAGAGCTGGACCCTGCAGCCCAGAGCTCCTAAATGAAACAGAATGGCATTTTTGTTTGCTCACATTGCAAACGGCACAGAATGCAAATAGCTTTAGTGTTGACTAAGCAGATTTTTTTACTACTTTAACCTAAAATCAGGAGTTTATGCACAGTCTCAGCTCAGCCTGTCAGTCTGATATCCACCAATTAAAAATGCAGCAGCTAACCTGGTCAGCATAAGCAACTCTGTACTACACTGTTACCCTTCCAGGTGCACGAACAGGTAAGTACCGAACACAAACTAATTCCAGGCTGACTCATAGAAAACCTAATCTAGTCCAACAGCAAAAGCTGTTTGGGTTTCAGTTCACTATTCACTTTGATGATGACGTCCTCTAACCACTCTGTGTTTGCCAGGTGCCTCCTGGCTAATAGCAGAGGTTTTTTTTTTTTAGAAAAACTTTCTCGAAGCCTTTTACATAACTGCCTATTTTCTCTGAATAACCTTTAAAAGGGCTTTTTTTTTTTTCTATTCACACAAACAGCTTTTTAAGAGTACCTTTTTTTTTTTTTAAGGAAACAAAGAGTTGTGGTGAGCTTTGCATTGATTTTAATTCCTTCCTCGCCCTCCCCCACAAAATAAAGGGTATTTTTTTCCCTATCTTCCTAGCTGCTGTTCAGCTGGGACTGATTTCTGGGTTAGACTATTCTGCTCTGCAGAAATAACAGTGGGACTAAAAACGAGTGAGGATACAACCAGCAGCCCGACAAATTTGGGTCACACAGAGAATCCGCTAATCCAACAGCTCAGTGAGCACAGAGACAAACCCAAACTCCTTTCCCGATGACTCCATGAATCCCTCTGCTTGGGATCAGCTGAGCCCCAGGCTGCTCCAGCGCTTTATACCTGCAGCATCGCACATTCTAAGCACCGCTGTGACACTGTCACCCGGAGGCAGACGCTCCGGAATGAGTTCGTCACCATCGCTGACACCTAACGCCGGGCTGGAGCCGCCCTATCTGTGGGTACCGGTGCGGGACCGGCCCCATAGCGAGTAGGGGCGACAGACGCAGGGGTGGCGGCGGCGGGCAGACCCCAGGGTGGGGGTCGGAAGGAGGAGAGCGGACAAGGATCGTCTTCGGCCCGGCCCCATGCACAGGCTGGCACCCCGCCATCCGCTGCGGAGTCGGGGTGCCCTGCGCAAGGCGGGGCCCCGGGGGTACCCGGGGCGATCCCCCGGGGGTGCACCCTCCCAGCCCACGACGCCCCTCGGGGAGCATCTCCCCGGCCCCGTGAGACCCCCGGGGGGAGGCTGCGCGCTGGCGGGGAAAGCATCCCCCGCGAGAAGCCCCCCACGGCGGCGATGGGGGCGTGGGGGCGTGTGCGCGACCCCCGCGCCCGCTCCCGGGGTGCATCCCGCGGGGGGTACCCCGGGCGGAGGGGCGGGGGGTCCGCCGAGCCTGGGCCGGGCCCGACGCCGCGCCCCCCCGGGGCCCCCCTTCCCCCCGGGCCGCCCCCTCCCCGCGGTGCCCGCGGCCGGGCCGTGCCCTACCTGCGCCCAGCAGCGCCGACAGGGCCAGGAGCAGCCCCAGGAGGCGGCGACCGGCCATGGCACGGCGGGGCTGCGTCTGCCGCGGGCTCGGCTCCCGACTCCGCCGGGGCGGGACGCGCCGGGGATGGGCGGGCGCTCGGCGCATCCGCCCCCCGCTCCTCCCGCCGGCCCCGCGGAGTCCCCGCGGCCCCCCCCCTCTCTCCCCGGGGGGATCGCCGAGGATGGAGCAATGGTGCTTGCGTGGGTGCTTTGCGCCGCTCCAGGGAAAATATGGGAAAAGGAGGTGTTGCAGTTTCACCCTTTAATGCCAAGTGTTTAACATGGAGGTTACGTAGCCATGGAATTGTTGGCTGGAAGCGACCTCTGGAGGTCTCCAACCCAAAGGCCCCCTCGGAGCGGGACCCACGGACACCAGGTTACATCAGCCGAAAATCTCGGGGGGGGGGGGGTAGCCGAAAACCTCGAGGGCTGAACGCTGCCCCACCTCCCTGGGTGACCGACGGCTGTGCTGCCCCATTGCCTTGTGAAGAAGATTCTCCTGGGTTCAGTCTGCCCCTCCCACTGATCATAACCCCCAGCTGTGCTGGCTCTGTCATCTTAATAACTGCCCTTGAGTAGCTGTAAACTGCTAATAGATCTGTCCTCAGCCGCTTCCTCGCCAAAGCAAGCAAGCTGCCCCTTGTGCACCAAGGGCTGGACCCTCTTCTCTCTAGGTCTTTTGAACGGGGGTAGGGAATTTTTTAATAGCACGGTAAATATCTTCTTTGTGATATTTATAGTTTGTTTTGCTACAGAATAGGGGGTGAGGATGCAGTCTATTTTATGGAGGAATTCCTGAAGCTTTAGTGGGGACTGAGAGCCTGAAGAAGTGTTTGGGTTATCCTAGTCCCAAGGCACCTCACAGCAGCTGGGAGACAGCGCTGTTCCCGGCTGCTCCAGCCAAGTGTCAGGGCTGCCTTGGGTCCAGAAAGCCCATTTTTGTCCTTACCGGATACATTACCTGAAAAGATGGTAGGCAAACAGACCATGACCATGGGGGAGTTACTGTCCTCCTTAGCAGTGCCTGGGTCGAAGCATGCGGTGGGATAACGGGGAGGGATGATTATTGCTGACTTTATGGCCACACAGCAAACTGCAGGCTCCCCAGTGCCTTGCCTTCCACCAACGCTCCGGGGGAAGGTCTGGGTACGGGTTTCGGTGAGTTAATGTAGCTGGGCAGGCTGGTGTCGTGCCATCGCAGCTGCTTCTGTGCTGTGCAATTCTCTCTGCTGGTGCAGGAACTAAGGGGAGTTACAAGGGTCCCAGATACAGAGAAGGGATGCTGGAGGAGATGCAGTTCAGCTGCTACACGAGGACATTTGTATATTCACGATATTGCCTCTCTCCCTGTTTATACAAAGAGAAACTCAGGATTTCAGTCCCGTTCAAGGCAAATTAAAGTAGCAGGACAGCATTTGTACCTTCCCAGCCTGGTTCCCCAATAACCTCTCCATGTGCTATTTGCATTTCAATGGCTTTCCAAGCCTCTGGTAGTTGTTGGGGGAGGAGGCGGGTAAAAAGGCTATTATTATATTAGCGTTGGATCAGCTTTAGCAAGCCTGAAGGCATGAGAGAGCATCGTGCAGCTGATGCAACCCGTGACAGTATATTGTTTGCCGTTCTGTGTGAGCCCAGGCTGTGCACCGCTGCCTGTGAGTTGATTCATAATTACAAAGAGATGTATGAATGTAGCACTGAATGGGCAGGAAGGCAGCAGCAGTGCTGCGCTTCGAAGCCGGAGGGAAATAGGGCGGTACGAACCAGGAATTCGTATCGGAATAATGCTTCTGTCTCTAAACTTCCTGGCATCCGAGGGTGCCATCCCTGGCTGGCCGTGCCCAGCTGGAGCTGGGGCTGTGTGCAGCAGGCACAAGTTGTGTCTTTAAGGGAGGCTGAGCCCAAGGCAGCTGGAGAGCCTGGGGCCTGGCCAGCAAGTGACTCAGCATCGCCTGACCTGCGCCCAGGAGCCCAGGCTATTCTTGGTTCGGGCGGTGTTTAAGGCAGCCGAGGCTTAAATGCTTCCAGTTTCACCACAAAGGATGTGCTGGGAGGCTGAGCCTCGAACATGTTTCCCAGGGCTGCACTGCTGCCTTCCTGTTGGATCGCTTTCCTCCAAGCTCCACGGAGCTGTGACCTTTCCATTTTCTTCCCTTGAGCTAGATTAAAGCTGTAATCTCTGAGGAGCAGAATAAACAGCCATCGGAGAAACTTTCAGTGGGACAATATTACTCCCCGTTATATTTTAACAGGTATCATGCTCAGTTCTTTTTGCTGCCTTTGAACATCTGCTCCCTGGGCTTAGCACACTTTTGTCTATCCGAGCAAAATATATGGGCAGGGGGAGCACTGATTAGGAAAGGTAATGCTGGGTCACACAAAAAATCTGATTTAGAATCTTTTTCTTCCTAAATCTGTTCAAATAATTTAGCAGGCTCAGAACGTGTAAACCGTTAGATCTCAGAGCCCCTCACAGGCACTAATCAATTACCCTCGGTAAGTGATGGACACATAAAAAGCATCAATTTAGCTGCTACTGAAGTGCTGCTGTTTTAAAAGCAGAACGAGCTGTCATGTAGCAATGTACAGCCTTGCCACACAGTTATCTGGAAAATAAAAATACACAATTTAAAGTGAGCAATTTCAGAGGATGAACTACGTTTCCACCTGTGAGTGTCTCCTGCCTAAGGTGTTGTTTTATAGCCCTGTTTCCAGATACAATTCTTTTCTAAGTAAAAAAAAAAATTGCTAATTTGGGGGTCTTCTAAATTCCTTTACGAAGCTAGACCACATCTGGTCAAATCTTCTAGATGCCTTTTTTTTTTTTTTCTAAAGTCTTGATTAATATGATCCAAGTGGTTCCTTTAAAAAGAAAAAAAGAAAAAGAAAAAAAAAAACGAGCAGCACTATGAGATGGCAGAGCTACAAGCAGCCCTCAGTCTGCACCACCCTGTACACCCTGTAGCCCACGGCTACCAGACTCTGAGATATTCCCTGGCTCTTCTGTCACAGCTGCATCACCGTGGAGAAGGCAGGAGTGTTTTCCCGGGCAATGGGCTGGCGGGTCGCCACGCTGCCGGCTCTGGTCCTGCGCCAGAGCTGAGATCCAGGAGACTTTTCCTCCTTCAGTGCCAGCAGCTGAGCGGAGGGAAGCGGCTTCGGGGCTCAGTTCCCCCCAGCACTCTGTGCTGGCTGCAGTGCCTTGCCTTGTGCAAGTCACGCCTGAGTAGAGCTCCCTGTAAACAGACTTACCTGCTGCTCATCGCTGCCAAGTGCCGAGCACTACTCGCTATAACCCTCTTCCCAGAGAGCCTCCGGTCTGGTTCCTTGCAGAACCGATGCACTGGGGAATATTTGTACAAGCTTATTTTAAGTCTGTCACTTCTCAGCCAACATTAGATGTCTAGACTCCTGCTATAATCAAAGGTGAGAGTTAGGTTCCTAATTACAGCGAATCACACCCTAAAAGATCCCTTGTCTGTATGGGGAGCACGGACACCTTACACAGGTGATTAAAATGTTTCTGAATGTTCCCTGTTGCGTGCTGGGTCTGCCGCTGTGACTGCAAACAAATACAGAACTGCATCGCCTTGTATAAATCAAATGCTTTAGCGGCACTCTTACAGGAGAAATGTTAGTAGTACTCGGATGGAAATTAACTGGAGAGTGCATTTATTTTTGGCCAGTCCCCCGGGAGCACCTGCCAAGCTTTTCCTCTCATTTCAAACCTCACTGTTCCTGCTGCGAAAGTCTGATGGAGCTTCGAGTCTGGGTCAAGGTGAGTGCCTGGCTCTTCATCAGCTGTCTGTGCCATTTAGAAGGGAAAGAGGAAAGGAAGATAAGCAGCAGGCTGGGCGTGAGGGATGGTGTGCTCCTGTGAGAGCATACAGGAACAGTACTGCTTCTGTACGGTTCATGTACAGATGAAATCCACCTGCTGGTCTTCAAGCATCCACGTACAGTTTTAGAATAAAACTATCCAGTCATAAATTAAATAGAGAAAATTAATTCTGGCCTTGCTCATTGCAGGATGACAGCCAGTTCCCTAAACCAAGGCTTACGTGTGCCCGTTTGAAACCGGAGTAACTGGCACAAGCTGTAGTGCCCTTGTAAAAGGTTTCCAAGGCTCATGGACACGCTCAAGCATCGGTGATGGAGACTTCAGCATCAGGTGGGCCAAGCTCTCCCATTTTGTGGGAGCACGACTTGCGTGTGCACAAGGATGTGCCTTGCAGGGAGCCTGGGGGGCCCCGGTGCCGAATGGGAGCTGGCACGGCCAGGCTGCTCCTCTCCCGCTTCCCAGCAGCGTGTGGCTGGGAGCACGCTCGGAGCCAGGTGCTGCTCTGCCCTTCTGATGGCAGGACTTGCAGGCAGAGATGGTTGGGACTTTATCAGAATAACTCCCTTCTTGGATGGAAGCACACCGGGGCATTGGGATCAATCCGCATCATTTGCAAAGGCCTTAGAAACTCATATTTGTTCTCTCGATTCCTGAAAAGCAGAAAAACCTGGTGGTTTGATTTTTTTCTTTTTTTTTTTTTTTTTTTTGTTTCTTTTTAATTTTCCACCAGGGACAGAAGTTGCTGGCTGAGAATCTGAGGTCTGAACCCAAAAAAAACATGACTCAAGAAGCAGCATAACTGCTCTGGCCAAGGTTTTTGTTTTTACTCAGCCTACTCCAGAAGTCTGCAGGATCCAAAAGGGGCTACGGAGTGTCAGGTGAGGTTCAGTGGATCAATGAACAGCTGTAAAAAAGCTTTCCTGCCTTTCCCAGCAGTTAATAACTTTGTTGCACAGAACTTAGTTTTTCAGAAAGACCTCATGTGATTTTTGGCTGACTGAGGTGAGGGCTGGCGAGGAATATGCAGTTACAAATGAGGAGGGTTTTTTTGGTTTTGTTTTTTTTTAAGAGGAAAAAAACCAAACCCTCAGACAAACAAACTTGCTTTCACCAAAATCTTTGCTCCTGTTGCTGAGAGTGTGCAGTGTTACCTGCAGTAATAAAACAGTGCATAAAAAGCTGCCTTATTCAGACTGAGAAGCGTGGAAATTGGAGTGCAGAACAGGTAGTGTCAGGGCAATCAAGGTGTCTGCTTGGGATTTTTTCCCTCTGGCTGGACAGGGGTGATCTATGTGGCTGGGCTGGTATAATGGAGCAGGTATGACTCAGGGCTGATACTGCTTGGGAGGAAAGTGTGTTTGTTGCCAAATTCTGGATGTTTTGTTGCCAAATGCTGGCTCTTGGAGAAGAGAGATGACTGTCTTCTTGGCTTCTAAACCTAGAGGAGACTTTTAGCACAGCGAAATTGTACATGTCCTTTGGGAAGGCTTTTGAGGCCAAAACCACTAAAAAACCCAGACTCTTTCATCTAAATACAGTCCTAGGAAATTACCATCATCTCAGTCTAATGTCTCTCTTGGACAATGTTATTCCTCTTTTGTAAATAAGGGTTTGCTTGTTTACTCATCCTTCTACCTGTAATGGAAAAGTTCCATTAAGTAGAACAGAAGTTATATACAGAAAAGGAAATTAATGCTTATAAAACTCAAGAAGTTTGGGATTATTCTTAAGTTATTGTGTGTAGGTAGTTTGTTTGAGTTTTCTTTAACCGCGTCATAAAATTTTGTAATTTGGCAGTGATTTCATATGAAATATTATTACTGGTTCAAAACCCCATCGAAAAGTGCTCTTGTGTCTGCTTTTTTCTCTGAGACTCTTCTGTAAATGGGAGAGTTAACAACCCCAAGTGCTGGAGATGGGCAAGTTCTTCTCAGACCAGTGCACAGATGTTCACTTGTTGGGATCATTCAGGCTCACCACAGACTAGTGATTTCTACCATGTTAGCTGGATAGATATGAATTTGATGTTTTTAACTTAGTATTATGGGGATAATTTTCTTTTTATCAAAATCTGGGGCTGTATATGAAATGCTGCTATGTGTGACTTAAAATTAGGAAAAATTTATAAAATTCAGGCCCTTTTTCCATGTTTTTTATTGTTCTTGGCCTGGTCACCCTAATGAGTATGTGACCTGAACCCTGCTGGTGGCCCTCAAGGTGACACGAGTGGAAGTGGTCACTCAACCTCTTTTTGAAAGAGCTTATTTGCTGACAAACCCAATTGTTTCTACTGCTGATGCCACAGAGTGGATCTCCAGGTGTAGTAAAACCCCAGGGCTAACAAAAAGCAGAGCTGGTGGGTGTTTAACTGCTGACTTAATGAACAGAGAAAAATCTGACACTATTTTGACACATGCCTGAAGTGATGCTGTCTTACACTCGTGTAGCTTTGGATTTTGTTCCTGTCTTCATTTTAACTCTTTTCCCTCTTGCTGTCGCTGCCATCATAACACTTTCCTCCCGTATTCTTTAACATCTTCATGGGTCTGGGAGAAATTACGAGCCTCATTCTGTCCACTCCAGGTCTGTGACCGTGCGGGACGCACGTGGCAATAACCAGCCCGCTGAGATGCAAACAGTCAGCGCTCTCCAGCAGAGCGGGCTGACACATCGGGCAGCCCTCCAGCTGCTGGGAGGTGATTGCAAAGTATAAACCCTGCCCGTGGCGGAGAACAGAATCAACCCTTTGCTAGCACAAGCCTTGGCAGAAAGCTCGTGAGCGCATGGATTTATTCGAGTCTAACGCAATTTGACTGAAGTTTTGTCCTCTGCTTGTCAGCCCAGGTGCTCTGGGCAGGCTTAGCAAGGAACGGTGCTAAAGATCTTACAATCAAAACAGACTCTTATTGCTGGATCATAATGTAACAACCAACTCTCATGCCCAGACAGAATTCCCACTGATGTCAAAGGTTTTATTTCCACTGAGAAACTGGTAAGCGCTGTGGATTTTGGAATATTATCAACATTAAAACAACAGTCTGGACTGTGTTTTCCCTGCTGTTGTCATGTGAAACACTTAGGGGTGACTATAAGTGTAAGTCTCTGTTACTCTTTCATTTTGTTCATTTGATGGCAGAGTTGCTGTCTGCTCAGTTAATTAATTCTCCTGCTGTGCTCGGGTCTTTCACACAACACTGGGGAAAAAAAAAGGTTTTGGAGAGTGAGACAATGTAGCACAAACCCACAAAAGTTGTTAGAGGGACCCAGGGGAGCAGAGAGGTTTGGAAAGCTGGATTTATTGTTTAAAAATGGTTTTCATGTAGATCACAACTACATGTGTCACTGCGGAGTCAGCGGTCAGAGCAGCTGAATGGGTAGGAGTTTGCTTGACCTGCTTGGAAACCCATTATGAAATTCTGTGATAATTCACTCTAAGCTGGTTCATAAGTGATGGGGAAGCTGTTTCTTCCTATTCAAAACTGCCAGACCTTTTAACTGCTAGGATGAGATTTGTGCTGTCTCCTGTGGCTCCACACTGGGAGCTCCACTGGTCCCTGGGCTCCGTTCATTCCTGCTGTGGTCAATCCATGAGCTGTTCCTCACAGGTAAATAGCACTGATGATAATTAAGTTTTCATTCCCGCATCTTGAGCCAACTGCAGAAGTGTAAATATTGTTATTGCAGTTTTACAGGTGAGGGGAAGACATGTGGGGAGAAATGTAATTAGTCCAGAGAGCTCAGCATTGTGGCCATGCTGTGAACTGAGCAGCTTGCACTGATGGGGTGACCTGTGAGAGGCTGGAGAAAGAGATCCTGTGTGTTATTGCTGCTCTGGGAGAGGCTAGAGGACCCCAAAACCATAGAATGGTTTAGGTTGGAAGGGAGCTTTAAAAGGTCATCTAGTCCAACCCCCCTGCACGGAGCAGGGACACCTTCAAATAGATAAAGTTTCTCAGAGTCCCATCCAACCTGACCTTGTACGTTGCCAGGGATGGGGCGTCTACCACCTCTGTGGGCAACCTGTGCCAATGTTTCAGCACCTTCATTGTGAAAAAACTTTTTCCTTACAGTTGAGGAAATCAGCTCTCTTTCAGTTAAAACCTTTACCCCTTGTCCAATCGCAACAGCTCCTGCTAAAAAGTCTGTCCCCAACTTTCTTGTAGCCCCTTTAGGCACCGAAAGGTGCTGTAAGGTCTCCCTGGATTCTTCTCTTCTCCAGGCTGAACAACCCCAACCTTCTCAGCCTGTCTTTGTAGGAGAGGTGTTCCAGGTTCGTGGCCCTCCTCTGGTCCTGCTCCAGCAGGTCCTTCCTGTGCTGAGGACCCCAGAGCTGGGCACAATACTTCAGGTGCCACTTACTTGGCTCTGTGCAGAACACAGATCCGTGAGTCTTTAGGCTGGCTGTGGGCTGGATTGGGCTGAGGTGCACGGGCTGTGGGCATCAGAGCCCAGGTTGGTGGGCCTCTCACAATACTGTTCCCAGCTCTTGCAGCCAACACTCACCGCAGTTATTTCCTTCTTAGCATCTTTCCGTGGCCTGGGATGGTGCTTGGCCCCTTGCTGCTGGTTGCATGAAGATTATAAAATGGCCCATGTCATCTGGTGTGTCTGTGTGTGTTGTGACTCCCTGGAAAAGCTCCGTGCTTTCAGCCTACTGTCTTCCAGATGCAACGTCTACCATCCCTACTCCTCCCGGCGGAGCCGGTGCTGTCCCTGGTGGGAGTGTTTGCTACATCAAAGCCCGGTTTGTGCTGCGAGTGGATGATTTCTCTGGTATATTTACACTTGTAAGGGAAGAGGTTTTTTTTTTCCCCTTGTAAATATCACGGCACTTCTGTTGCTTCTGTGCTGGCCCATCTGTGCACCATTTTCACTTGTACTGACTCATGTTCACAGAGTAGTAAGAACTGTCTGTAAGTGTTTTAATTTCTTAGTTAGAGTGGGCCCATTTTGCTTTCCAGTTACTTCAGAGGCAGATGATTGCTGGGGTTTCTTTTTCCTAATGACATCTCTGGACTCTATTGCATTTGTAAAGATTTTAATGAAATAGTTTTCGCTTTTCTATTCATATTTTTCAGGACTTCCCATGTTTCTGGGGTTTGTTCTCTACAGAGAGATGTGCTTTCTGCGTGTTTTCTGCATGGCCAGACATCACTGGCCCCTCTGTAAGTAGGTACAACATCTTTAGCCTGTTACAAGGTTTCAAGTTCAGATATTTCAGAGGAAGGAAACTTGAGGTTGTCCATGCAGATTGCATTCAGGCCCTTTGCACTGTGCTGTGCTCTTTTTAATGAGTGTTCACGTACTCATTTTCTCCACCTCTGTCTCTTTGTAGAGTAGACCTCTGTAGAGATGCCTCTATCTGTTTTCAGAGTAGCCAGAAGCTATTTACTAAACTACTTTTGAACATTTTGACTTGTCTTTGCTGCTCCCTGTGCACCCAGGGTTGTGTTCATCGTCTGCAGGTCAGACCTTGCTCTGTAGCCAGGCTGATCACAGGCTCTTTTCAGCAGCTCCTTCTCCGGTGCTCGCTGAGATGTGATGTCCGTGTCCCCTCAGCTTGACCTGCCTCCCAGCTCTCTTCTGGCCTGGTACCTCAGAGATCCTGCAACCAAAGGGCAACAAAAGTTTGCAGTGAAAGCCCCCCCACACCCTGTAGCCACTGCTGGATGCTGAGTGTGTTGCCTTGGCAGTGTGTCTGGCACAGTGGGGAACCAAGCTCGCTCAGCACTGAGGGTAGTCAAAGTTGTATGGATGTATATATGTCTGAGGCTGAAAACAGCCAAACTGTGATCCTTTTTGCACCCTGAGAATATGAAGAGACGTGTTTCACAGCAGTCAAGTCTGCCAGTATTTCAAGGTATTGCTTTTAGAAGCACGGAGATGTGAGAACATTTCAGTAAATTACAAAAAGATCCTTTTAACAGGGGGCAAAGGAGTCTTTTTCCTTAAACATATTCTTGGGAAAGACTCAAGCCATTTCAGCCAAAATGAAAGGGTTTAGCCCAAGGCCAAATCCAGCTGGAGGAATTTTCAACCAAAACAATTAATTATAGATGAAATTATGAGCAACCAAAACTGGAGTGTATTCAACAGTCACCTGTAATTACAGCAGCACTTTCAACTCTGCCTGGAACACTGTCATCAGTGTCAGTGCAAGTTCTTGGGTGACTCTCTCAGGAAGAACTTTCTTGCAGAGCTGTGATAAATCCCAGCTTGCCGTTTTGAGGGCATGGGAGCAAACGTTCCGCATCAGAAATAATCTGCTTCTAAAGGTGAAATAACTGGTGACTTTCAGAGCAGTGTGTTGTCCGTGTTCAGTGTTTACCCAGGGTCAGGTTTAACGGGGCTATGAGGTTCCTGTTGCACGTGGGAGGAAGGGTGTAATGAGGAGGAAGCCTCCTGTGACGGGGAACAGCTCAGACGTGAGGAAGCCGGGGTGGCAGAGATTAATGGGGCTGCGTTCCGCCTGCAACATCTCCATCTGAGCAAGGCTTTCCCAGGAAAATGGAAGGTAACCTCCAGATGATGGAGGTTGTCTGTTGTTAAAGCAGTTCCTTGCTTAGCAGGGTCAACACAACGAGGTTGCAGGTGTGTCCTGAATGAACGGTTCCTCGTGGAGATGCTCGTGCCACACAAACACAGTTTGGGAAACTTGCACATCGGGGAATATCCTTACCTCCATCAGCTGCTAAATTGAGCTGCATGTGAACTCTCTCGGCAGCAGAGGTAGTGCTGACAAACAGTCATCTCCAGTGATGAAAGGAGTGCAGGTGAGAGGAAATTTTGTGGGAGGAGATCCTGCTCTGAATTTCTCGTGGAAACCGTAATTATGTGATTGAGCGTAGAGAGGTATGAGAGTTTCCAGTGTAAGCTATGAAAAACGCTTAGGGAAGCAGCCTATGGATGAGGCTGCTCATTCAGACCTTATCTACTCATGTGGGAGCGTAGAAATCTAAGCACTCTGCCTTATCTCTTCTCCCCTGGGAGATCATTGTTGAGAGAGTCTGACCTCTTGCTTACCGTTTCAAATCAAACCTGGTGTAATAGTGGCTTTGGCCATGCAGTGCCTCAGTCACTTAATGAAATAATCTTGTTCCCTGCCCTTCTGGGTAGATATATGTCTTGCCCAAATACCACTTAAGTGATACCTGGAGGATAGTTGTAACTGAGCAGAGCTGTGCAGAAACATCCTCCCTTACTCCAGGCTTTCCCTGTGGAGGCAGAGCTTAAGATGTTCGAGGCTGTGGAATTTTGTCACTCTACACTGGGACAACTCCTATGTTGAATATGAAGAGAATCCCTGTTTTCCCTTGCTCCCGAGCTTCTGCAGTTCCCTACAGGTTTAAATTAACTTTGAATCAATGTTGATTAAAAGCAGTCAGTGCAAGGAGATTCCCGGATCTGGAATGAATGTTCTCCAAAAACAAGGACACCTCAGTGCCAGAGCAGGGGTATCCATACAAACAACTCTCAGCCAGACCGAGCCAGAATCTGTTTTGCTTTCTCACACTTGGAGCTGGTATATTTTAAAAGATATCAAGCAGTAAATGTGGCAAAGGGGAAAAATTGTTACAGACTGCATTTGGCAGAAAACCAGCAAAGATAAAATACCATACGTTCTGTGCAATGAGCTCCTACATAAATGATTCATTCACTAGAACACAGCTGGGGTCAACATCTTCTATTTGAATAGCCCAAAGTTATGCAAATATTTTTATGTGGATTTAAAAAAAAAAAAAAGAAAAAGACAATATATTCTGTTCCAATTTAAAATGCTCTTTATCTATGTAACTTTTAAGAATCAAAATCCCACAAGAACAGTGTCACTGTGTTATACACATATATACAGCAGCAAATGACAAGATATACCCTAGAGATGCAAACTCTGAAAAGATTGCTTGTTTTCCTTTGTATTGCCAGCCAAGTCTGTGTTACAAATTGTGTGTGGTGGAGATCACACTATTTCAAAATATCAAATTGCTAATTAAAGAAACTACTCAAGGAAACTTTCCAGTAGAACAATATATGCAGTGGGATAATAGTAGTCACTATTTCTTTAATGAGTTTCTTTCCTAACCAAAATTTCTTACAATACATTCAGTGCAGCTATTCAGCTAGATTATTATGAATCACATGTGTATTATTTCTGATTCAGTATTAACATAAAAACTTCTGATGAACCATAGTATTACAAAAACAGGTCTGGTGTATAGAATGGCAATATCTGGAAATGAAGGTCCTTATACAGCAATACAATTTAATGTGTTAGTTCCTAATTTGCAAAGGTGCTGAGAAACTACAGGTCCAGCTGAAGCCAAGGAGGGCAGGTGGGACAGCAGGGTGTCACTGTGTGGTCAGATATGTTGATCCACATCCTGAGCATTGCTCTGCAGTGCAGCATTGCATTCTATGGGATCTGAATCAGCAAAAGGTAATGGGAGAGAGAAATCTTTCTTGGTGGGTGTTCTTGTAACATGGAATGATTGTTCCTCAGCTGCTTTAAAAATTTGTCCTGTAGCCTCTGGTGCTCTGATTTAGCCTTTTCTTTATCACCAGATGCGATGATGATGATGGTAGTGTTGGGATAATGGCTTTGGATAGTTCTTCCACAGCTGGTCCTCACCCTGACACTGGTTACCAAGACTCTTCTGCATGTCCTTGCACTGATTGACTCCCATTCCTTTCCAAATAAGAGCTGAAGGAAACCCCATGGGAATGAATCACTTGGAGGAGGAGAACAGCTTTTTTTACTTACATCGGTAAGACAATACTGTGGTCAGGCTTCATTGTGCCATTGTTTTCTTGGCATCTAAACTTCCCTTGGATGTTTGCCGTGAGAGTTAGTGACCTGGTGAGCTGTTTCAAAATATAACCTGTGGAACATGACTGGGGTCAGGGAATATGGATCAGCTTAATTCCCATGTATCCAAAGCACCCTGTCAAACGCTGGGAAAAATATTGGGCAGTGAACAGGTCAGATTTTACTCACTGGGTCCAGACTTGGCTCTTTTGTCTCTTAACATATAACACACAAGTCAAAATCTCATTCCAGTCACCACTGCCCTGAACGCCTCCAAAATGTGGGTTGGATGTGGATTCCATCTCCTGGGAAAATCATTAGTCAGTGTTTCAAGAAGCAAATAAATGTTGATGGCAGGACTACATCTCAGGAAAATAAATCAGGGAAGAAAGATGGAATTATCAAAGACCAGTAAATTCTTCTGCTTTAACTCGAGCCATCCCTAGGTGATTTCCTTCCTCTCAGTTCAGAAGGCAATCCTGTTGGATCTGAGAGGTACTGACCTGGGAAGCTGTTGGCACCTGAATGGTGGAAAGAGTAGAGAGAAGGAGAAGTTGGTGAAGGGCAGCAAGAGAGCACAAAGTCCCTCAACAGTGACCATGGGCTCCTTTGTTTTCCTTTGTTTGATGATGGCTATTCCTGCACCGCCTCAGATGCTCTCTCCTTTCCTGCCTTGCAGAGCTTTGCTCTTTGCATCTCAGTGGATTTATTCTATTCCTTATCTAATTTTAATTAAAGCTCCTATCTCTCTCTCCAACATAATCAACTGAAGAAAAATGAGCTGGTAAGTCATTGTTTTTACCACTTTGGCAGCAAACGAATGTTATGTCTGGCACGCTCGGCACCAAGTCAGAAAATGAATCAGCAGCTGTTGTGACAGAAGCTTTTTCCTGAATGGGGAAACAGAGACAAAAAGAAAACAGGCCAAGGGGAGGTTTTTGCAGTGGGCACTGCCAGCCCCCCATCACCACGAGGAAAGTGTCTGCCCTTTGCTGGGGAAAGAGCCCTGGCAGTGGGGACAGGAGGTGTCACTTTATGACTGATGTCAGCTGGGTGCTGATGCCTGTGGCTGTTCCTGGGAGGGGAGAGATGGGATGAGGGGGTTTATGGAGAGCAAGAGTGACCCAAATCCTTGCAAGCCTTCCTGAAAGCCCCATCTTGGCCAGGTGGGCAGTGGGAGTTCATGCAGGCACATTGATCAAGAAACACTTACTTGTCCTGGCATGGCACTGTGGCATGGTTTGTTTTGTGCCTGTCCATGGGAAAAGGATGAATTATTTCTTTGTGTCTGGACAGACTTAGATCATATTTAATTATTTGAAGCAGTAACCTTGCGTGTATTATACGCAGCATGAGCAAGGTCTTGGAGGAAAGAGTGGTTTATGGTTCCCCCAGATCACCTTCATCCTCTTGCTTTATCTAATGGTTAACTTCTCTTAAGGACTGAATTTGCTTTGTGACCTTTGGCATATGCTGCTTCTTTTACACCAAACATTTGAGGGCACATGAGAAATGCTTTCAACTGATATTATGGCCTTGTTTTTTATTGCAAACTATTTCTACAGGAGCAGTATCAAAATTTTATCTGCTAAATAAATATTGCTGGGCTAAGCTAATACACAGAGCAGATCTGGAGGCATTACCACAGTGGAACAGACAAAAGATCCGCTGGAGAGCTGTACTGTTCAACTGGGTGATGACTGACACTGGGACTTCAGCAGGTTAGTCTGAGACAGGTAACCAGCCTCTCTATCTCCTTGGAAAGGACTGTTTTTGCTGGAGTGTCTTTAATGGGAATTAACAGACAAGTGAGCCAACTGAGTTGGAGACTTGCAACCTGCATGGTTTCAGTAAAGTCCAAAGGGACAGTGTGTGGTTGCGAGTCAGTGCAGAGGTTGTCCTGGGTTCCTGGAGGCAATTGTCACAGTATTTATAGCTCCTTTCATGCCAAATGGGCAAGCTATATGTTTGTTCTTTACCCATACCTATAAATTCCCTCCTCACCTCTGAAAAACACGCCCACCCTGTCACACACCACCTGTGACGTGGGTTGGAACAGGGGTTTCTTCTGTGGCAGGGCTGGAGGGACCCTCTCTACCCCTGCTTTTCTCTTGCTGAGAAGTGTTCACAGTCCAGCCTATGGCCTCACCATGCCAGAAAGCCCTCCTGCTCTTGATTGTGGTTGTCTGGGGTGGGATGGGCTGTTTTGTGTTAGTGTGACAGAGTACTGTGATTACAAGAAGAGTAAAGATGTGGGTCGGGCCCTTTTGACATTTTGTGTATCGACTGACAAGGCTTTCAGTGAATTTGCACGTTCCTTATTTCCCTTTCAGCTCCCTTCACTGGCTCCCTCACTGCTGTGGAACTGTTGGGCACAAAGCACCTGCAGCTTCAGAATGGTCATCCAGTCAGAGGAGGACATGGTAGTGACAGCCTGTGCCACCACAGCCAAGGAAAGGTGTTTTGGTAGAGGTTTGTTGTTCACTGATCGAGGCACAGCCTCCAACATACCACTACTCTGAGCCCTCAATTACCTGGTTTATACAGGAAAAAAAAAAAACTTGAGGAAGGTTGTTCTAATATGTGTGTGGTTACTTTAACTTTGGTTTTGTTTTATGACACGTATGCCTGCGGGATTTATAGTCCACCAAGAGGAACCCATTAGACCTCACTTTCTAGGAACACTGCTTTTTATTATCTTAATATTTCATTTATTTTCTCATCCTGATCCTGCAAAACTTTTACATCCAGATGCAGTGGTGCTCTTTTCGCTTGTGTGGCAGCAGCTCAAAGGAGCACAGCCCTGCTGGAGCAAGGACAGGACCCAGCAACAGCCCAGTGTTGCCCCAGAGACTTCTTTAACCCTTGAGTAACTTCATCCTGAGCTGCTGAGGGCAATGGGAGATGGACCAGTCCTTCAAAGTAACTTTTCATGAATCATTCCCGAGTGGGCTTTAAGTTGACTGATCCTGTTTGCAAGGCTGAAAAGGAGGAAGAGGTATGCTACTGGCAAGCATGTGCTGTGCCCACTGAGGTAGTGTGGAGGGGCGTTTTCCAACCCACTTGTAAAAAGTATTGTGCCTGATTCTGAAGGTGTACATGCAGCTTGCTTTACAGGATTTACTGAAGTCACTCCTGATTTGCTCTGGGCTGTGATTAAGTGAGAGGAAAATGAAGCTCGTGGATTGTCTGAAGAATCCAAATCAAAGCTGAAGGCAGGAAAGGTGCAGTGAGGTTTCAGGACTGACCATTTGCCCCTACAAGCAGGAGCTGCCTCCTGACCAACAGGCAGAGTCCACCTCCTTCAAACCACGGGCTTGCCAGCGGTGCTGATGGCCCTGGGCCCTGTCGCAGCAGCACCCCAGGCAGGGCTCAGCCATTTTAAAGGCTCTCATGATCAGGCTGGGGCTCCTGCACAGCTGCAGAGCCTTGCCCCTATTTTACATTCACTGAAAGATTTTTGAATGGACTTCAGAAGCCATTAGGAACCCAAATGTCGACTTGCACTTGCAAAATGTCTCTGGTTAATGTTTTCCTACTGACGCTCTGCTTTGCTCCCCGCCTGCCAGAGTTTCCTGTGACCTATTTGAAATATCACTCTCCTAAGTGAAAATGTGCCTCTCTTTTTCAAACTTGCAAAACTCACAAAAATAAATAGCCTAATTTGGCCAGTTAATAGCCCTCTCCTGGGGCTCCTCTCAGCAACTAAGAGGCCTTTTAAATACAACATTTGTGACTGCGTCATTAAAGCTCTGCATGATCCAAGCAGACTAAACCAAAAAGAAAGAAATGCCTTATTTGATCTAAGTTTTCTTTTCTTTTAAATAGTGACACTAGAGACCCATTTATTTTTAATTACACAATTGCTTTATTAAAAGCCTAAATCCTGCAGTCCCTAGTCATTGCTCAGGCAAAACTGCTATCATTGAAGGAAGGACCTGTAGGAGTCAATCCTAAAAATAGGGCAGCTTGCAAAGTCTGCCTTTCAAAATGGGTTTGTTTTATTTTTGAAGGATTTCCCAAGTTAAAGAGAACTTGCCTCTGCTTTGCTTTTCAGCCCTGTGGCAATTTGAAAGCTGAATTTAGGAAAGCAGTCGCTCCAGAAAGTGAAACCACTCTCAGTTTTCCTTTCAGACTGGCTTTGCTGCCCTTTTTACCCTGAAACACCACCCTCTACAGAGCCATGGTAGTATTTACTGGCATGAGATATGCATGAGACTTCATAGAATCACAGAATCTCCTGAATTGGAAGGGACCCACAAACACAAGGATCATCATCAAAGGCCAACTCCTGGCCCTGCACAGGACAGCCCCTGGACCCCACCATGTTCCTGGGAGCATGATCCAAATGCTCCTTGAACTCTGCCAGGCTTGGTGCTGTGTCCAGTTCCCTGCTGGGGCAGTGGGAAGCCCACTTTGAGTCCTGAAGCCCTGCTTCACATGTGGGGAATAAATCCAGCTGCTGGGAGACTGACAGAGGGTAGGATTGATCCTGTGCTACTGATCCTGTGCTACCCAAATGCATTTCTGTCTTTGGACTCTGAAGGTCAGATCTCCTTGCTGGGTTAAAATGATGCTGCTAGAAGTAGGAGTGGGAGCAGGGAAGCCAGCCACATATACTGGATTATATTTCTGGGCTAAACTCCAGAGCCTTCAATTTTATTATCTAATTACCGAACCAAACTCATTCATCTTTATTTTTCAGTCTTTCCCACAGATCCCAGTTTAAATGCAGCTCTGCTATCTGAAGTGCTGCCCAGGCACGCTCTGCTTGGAAAAATTCACAGTTTCTCAGCTTTATTCGCTCAAACTGTGTTTTCTTAGTGTAAAGGATGAATGGCAGGAATCCCAGCCCTGGTCAGCAGCAGAGGTCTGTGTTTGGCTGTGCTGAGGTGAAGGTCGCTGCATTATCGTGGGAAACTGTATCAGGGGAAGTGAGAGAAAGCAAATAACCCTCTAGTTAGAAGTAGGCTTCATCACCAGTGTGACACATCGTCAGGTTGCACACAGGGCTTTGTGGTGTGGCTCACTGTGATACACAGCTTTATCACCCAGTGTAAACACCAAGAGTTAGTAAATAAAAACAACAGGGGGGAAAAACTGCCCTCCCCCTTCCTTCCCCCCCCCCCCCGAAATTAATGAGACATCAGGAATACATCCTTGGAAGATGGAGTCTAAGGGGGGAAAGGTGGTCCATGCTTTTTCTCTCCTGTTCTTGTGTGCCGGGCTAAGGTGTCGCGCAGAACCCCCAGCCACGCGTGCGGGAGGAGAGCAGTGTGCAGGACGTGAGCCCTCCTCCCCTTATGTTGCTGTCTCGTAGATGTAATCCGCGTCCCATGCTGGGGCAGAGACTCCTGGTTAGCATAACCCTGCCCCGGGGAGGGGCTTAGCTTGCAAATACGGTGCTTTTTCTGTGCTCCTTGCCTTTATTTCCTAAGGGAATGCGCGTCCTGGCGGGTTCAGTGAGCATCCAGAGAAGACAAATGGCTAGAAAGTAGAAAACTTCTGCCCAGATTTAACAATATTCCTGTTTGCTCTCCGGTTTGCAGGGGCTGGGCAGGGGGAGAGAGCGGAGAGGTGGCAGATGCTGCAGAGCTTGAGGCTGCTGCCTTGCCAGCTTGCCCTCGCCTGAGAGAGGAGAGATGGGAGAGAAGCCACTGTGCAGCCTTTCTCCCTTGGAGGTCTCTTGCAGAAGGAGCCCTCCTGGCGCTGCTTCTCAGCCCCAGCGTGCAGCCCGCTGGATTTGGGCTGGGGCAAAGGCACAGATGCTTTGCGCTCAGTTTGTCCTCCTGGCCATCAGCTGCCCACTGAAGGTGTGGGTCCTGGGCTGGGCCATGCCAGGAGCTGCTCAGCAGGGCAAGGAAGGCCTGTTGCAGCCCAGGTAGGTTTGTGGCAGGAAGGGTGCTCTGGCCAGGCCTGCACTAGTGGAGATGTTCTGCAGGAGGTGGTGGACAAGCCTCAGTTCTTGCTGAAGGAAGGAACCTCCTGGGATAGAGCATATGGAACAGAAGGGGAAATGGAGATGGGTCTGGTCCAGAGTAGGGAATGAGCAGTGTCAGGAAGAGCTGCTACATCTGGTGATGGAGATGCTGAACCCTTAGTGTGCCAGGTAAAAGCCCATCAGGCTGCCAAGTCATGTTGTGTTCACAGGGGCTTTACTCAGAGATGCTTTTACATGTGACCACTTCTGTTCATTCTGCTTCTCTGGTGGCCATGGTATTTCTCCTCACCTCGTCTCTACCTGCTGTTGTCTAGGCTTTCTCCAACCAGGGACCAGCTGACTTTATCTTCCCAGATGTTTCTTGTGATCTCTCCCCTTCTAGCTTTTATCCCTGACACAAGCAGCACTTGGAACAATTAACACCTTGTGCTCCTAACATCTTATGGTTTACAAGACAGCTGGTTACTAGGGCAACAACTGCACTTTTTTCTTCCAGTGTATTGACTGAAAATCAACATTTTATATTAAAGGAAAAGAAAAATAATATTCTCTCTAGCCACAGTGAGTTACAACACCATCTCTCCCGTAATCAAGATATTGCTGAATTATGGTGCTATAAACAAACACTTCTGATATAACCACAAACACTGTGGGACATGTAACACATTGGCAGTATATTTCAAGTGACAAACTCATTTATTGCAGGGAGTGGAGGGAGGAAAAACACCTTTCCAGAAACCACTGCAAGGAATTACAGCAAAGAATGACCAGAGCTTAAGGATACAGGAACAAAGTAATTCTAACAACCTGGCCGGAATAACGCACTTCAAAGTACGAACAAGATCAGAGCAGTACCAGTAGCTCAGAAGGTGAGGACACAGGACTTGGTTATTCTCTCCCTCCAAGTGGCATAAATCATGATGAATTCCATAGCACTTAATAGAATCACCATGCTCTGAGGCTGGTGTAAGGAAGTAGCTCCCAGGAGGTTGGGGAAGCAAGCCCACAGCTATCCCATAAGCTTTCTAGGCCGGTGTGGAGACTTCCCTGCTTGCAGGTGGGACTCGAGTAACAATCATGAATCATTAAGGTACATAACTATCTGGGAGATCAAAGAGATCAGCAGCTTGAGAGGTGAAATTAGCTTGTGCCAGATGCTGTGGAGGCAGAGAACAGGCTGGGAGCTGCTTGCCAAAGAGATTTCATCTCTTGCTGCTTTCCAGGTGGCTGCTGGGTCACTTTGGTCAGTGGGGTTGGAAGAGAGCCATCATCTGCCTCCTCGACGGACTGCCAGCCCTGGTGTGTGGTGAGTTCCAGGTCATGAGACTTCCTTGCCCAAACTGGGTGATTTTGTGGGCTGTTTTACTATGCCACGATGTGCTAGGCTGTTATGGTAGTGATGTGCTGCCCAAGCTGTTAAATACATGCGAGCTGTAAGTGATGGGAGCAGGACCATGGGTGGAGGAGGGGAAGCAGGATGGGCTGGGCAGCTGTTGGTGTCTCCCCAGCCACAGATGAAAGGACAGCCATGCTGTGCAGTGGAAATGGGAGAAGGAAACAGGGATATTGCCTCTCCACATCCTCTTAGTAAACCTGCCCCTGGAATAGATAATGTATATAACCATCTAGGTGCATACATGAATTTGATCACCTGTGGTCAGGAGCTACCAGTGCTTAAAGCTCATTGTCTGTGTCTTGAAACTTCTGTATTTATACCAACATGCAGAGTATTAACAGGTTATCCAAAGCTTGCATGGGATTTGCAGGACTGACTTCGAAGTAAAAAACTTGCTAGATTCTGACGTGTAAGGTGACATAGCTGACACTATTGGTGAGGATGATCGGGATGCCATCGCTTCTGGAAGGCTGGGTTTCCAAACATGGCCTTACAAGAACACTGGGGTTCTCTGCCTTTGGTTGTGAGTGAGTTTGGGAGTGAGGGGAATAAAGCTTCAAGCAGTCCCACTGTAGAGTTTGTAAATGAGAACAAAAATGCATTGAATGGGAACTGTACAGCTTACAGACTTCTGATGGGTTTGACAGCTCAGCTCAAAAGTTCTGTGAATAATAGGTCTGTGATTTCTGGCAGCCTGTAAGCACTGAACTTCTTTAGATTTCAAAGCAAATAGATACATCTTAACAAAGACCACCTTGTGTCAGCTATCCTTAAAATTATAGCACATAGATTAAAGTAAAATGTGTGTACTTGTCCCTCCTGGGACACCAGGGAAGGGGAAAGCATTATCAGAATTCTTTAAACTCATCTTAACAGTATTGAACCAATTATTTTGTTAAATCTGGGTTTGTTTTCTGCCTCTCAATGAGAACATTTGAAGTCTATCATTTCCATCATTTACGAGTTACCAGTATGCAAGTGTAAAATTTCCAATTGGAACATATGGTATCAGAGGGAACAAGGGGGAAATATCTGATTGCTCACGCTCCCCAAACTCCAAATCTACTCCATTTAGTATTTTGCTCACAGTTCCTGCAGGGGGAAATAAAAGAAATCATCTCTGAGCTGAGACCAAGCACTGAACATTTCACCCTGAATAGGAATCTGTTAGAGAAATGTACAAGCAGCTGAAAAGGGAATAGAATAGAAACTACATTTCTGTTTCTTCACTGAGATTCACTATGGGCAGCTGAGGGCAGAGCCTACTGCTGATAAAACCCCTCTGAACCTTCTTCTCTAAGTTCTGACACCTGGTTTGGTGATGTGCCTGAAGCCCATGAAATACCAATTTTCCCTGTGAAAGGAGAGACTCTCAGTGACTGCACTGGTAGAGGAACAGACGCTTCACCTGCCTTAACCCAGGTAGTTGCCCCATTTGTTCCAAGGCTAGCCATGGATGTGGAGTGGCCTTGGGCGCTCACAGGTGGTGAACAAAAATGTGCCGGGAACTGATCCCCAGCTCACAGGGATGGCTGAGCTGGGGTGTCACAGGAGCCATGGCTGGTGTGATGGTGGATGGACAGTGTGGGCTTGCAGTCCTCCCTCTGCCTGGAATGTTGTTTGTACCCTGAGGTTTTACACAGAACTGGGTTCTGGGGTTTTGTCTGTCCAGGCACGGAGGCAAAGTAATGCTGCTGAGGCAGCCTGCTCCTGCACAATGGCCTTGCCTCCAGCCAGTGCATGGGGACAGAGCAAGGAAAAGGCCAGATACCAGTTGTTCTCCCTCCCCATGGCATCAGGATCATTCTCGTTACAGAGAATGATCGTGCAGAGCTTCCCTCTGTGCAGGATAGCAAGCATCCCCTTCCTTTGCTTTCCTGCACACCAGAGGCTTAGCCCTAAGTAACCAGGCTCCAGAATGCAAGAAACAGGCTTCTCTCTCTTCATCCTGGCAGAATCAGAAAGGCCTGAGCCTGTAGCCCTGGGAATGGATGTGACCAAATCACAAAAGAGGAGCCTTTCACTTGGCAGTACGATGGTTGTACGGTGCCACACGTACAACCAAATCTATCCTCCCTGCCATTCAGACAGAAAGCAGCTTGTTTTGGAGTAACTTCCCTGGGAGGGGGAGGAACAGATGTTTGAACCAGAAGCGTATGTGACAGTTGGGAGAGACAGCGTGGAAACGCACAGTTGAAAGGAGAAGTCTGATGGGAGTGTGATGACAGCAGCAGGACTTCAGTGACAAGGAGTGGGAAGGAGAACAAGCAGGGAGGAGTGTTACTTCAAAAGCTGAGCAAAGTGCACAAGAAGATGTGTCAGGAAAGCGTCAGAGAAAGGAAGGGAGGAAATGTGAGAGTAGAGACAGGCTTTGGGATCTGTCTGCAAGCATGTGTGACCTGTTGCCTGACAAACAGAGAAAGGAAGGCCTTTTATTCCTCTGCCTTCTTCCACTGAGTTAACTCTTCTTGTGGCCAAGCTGGCTGCCAGCTCTGCTGGAGCTCTTCGAGGTCCCAGTTAGAGCTCCTGAAAGATGAAGCTTCCGAAGCTGCTCCACAGCACGGCGGTCTGGGGGTACAGTGTGGAGTGTCTGTAGCAGGGATTGGCCCAGCCTTTCCTCTGCCTTGGGAGGGTGGCACAGCAGCCACGTGCCTTGCAATATCTGGGCACTGCAAGAGGAGGAGAAGGAGCAGTGACAATCTCACAACAGGCTTCGGCTCCGCAGCAGTGCCAGGATCACAAGGGCGAGATGCGGAGGAGAGAAAGAGAAGTGTGTGTGTGTTCCTCCTGCAGCAGGGAGGGATCTCTCCGGCAGTGCCTCAGCCTGGTGACATCAATCACAGCTCTGCAGTGTCCAGTTTTACCTTAGTTCAGCAGATGTGCAAGGCAGACTGGGAGTGTGCCGCTGGAGTGTAAAGCCTCTGAGCTGGGGGAGGGGGGGTCTGTAACTTTTTCCACTGAGGGATTTACAAAGGCAGTTTTGCAGACCCCTCCCTGTGCTCAGACTCGCCACTGACACCCCCCGCCCCATATGCCTTGAGAGATGCAAACTGGTCAATTCTGCTTTGTGTCCTCTTGCAGAGAAGGGAGAATTTCTCTAAGTACGGAGTGAGTCTTGAAATGTAATAATGAAGTGATTGCAAGGTAGATGCCAGCCATGACCGGCTAGGCCGGGAGCTGGGATCTGTCACTGGATGTTGCGCAGCTGGTGACTCTCTCCCACGTCACAGACATGTTGGCATTTGTTTCTTGGTGAGGAATCTCAGCAAATAAGGAGTCAGGCAATGTCACTAATGTGCGTGTGCAAGGGGAAAGTCTGCACCAGGGTGATGGAGAGAGGCCAGGGTATGCTATGTCTGGCAGCTCTGGGGAAGAGGGGTCTCACCATGAAGCAGCAGAGACCTGTCAATAGTATGGGCTGTGTAGGGTTGAGGCTCAGCCAGCAAAGCATTCCTTTGCTTATTTATTTTAAGGAGGAAATGGATGGGCAGGAATGAGGGGAAAACAGTGTCAGGACACCACAGCAGGGCAAGGATGTTGAGTGCTGGTGGAGAAACAGCTTGATGAAGGTGTGAAAACCTGAAGCATCTGCCCTTCCTCACCAGGAGAAGCAATGCAGGCGCACGGTAAGGGAGGAAATTCTGGGCAGCGTAAGGGTGATGCACAGGTGATGTTGGGAGGGCAAAGGTGATGAAGGCCCTTCTGGTACCTGCTGTACTGGCTGACTCAGCTGCAGGACCCTTCTTGGAGCCAGTTAGAGGAGAGCAGCCATGGTCCCTTCTCACTCATCAGTACCTCCAAAGTCTCCCACATATGGAAAGAATTTGGGCCAGTATGGCTTGTACTGGCTGTTCTTCCCCCAAGGCTGTGGTGTGAGGTCAGGTGGTGAGGGGCAGAAGGGGGGACCTGCAGGCTGCCAGGGTGGTTTCAGAGGGAAGGAGCACGGAGAACAACCGGCACCTTGGTATTTTCACCCAGGAGCGACAAACTTTGCAGCAGGATAGGGCTGAGCATGCCCCACATGCTTGGCTTTGTGTAGAAGAATCACACCTTTCCTCCCATTAACTTGCACAGGATCTTGACCTTTGACTTCACTAAGAGTCAGGGTCAGAGCCAAGGTGTATTTTCTAAAGGAACTTGTGCAGGTACTGAAATTAAAATCTCATGAGTGAAGACCTGTCTTCCCTGCAGTCTAAACTCAGAACAACAGAGCAACCTTTAGTCTCAGGAGACGATATAAAACCTTCTCAAGGTCTGTGCTGCTTGTAGAAAAAAAAAATCAGACAGTACTTGCTCCAGCTGACAGTGGCCAGCCCTTGATCGATACGATAAGGGCACTGTGTACCAAATTAATCACGGATTCAACTCCATGCTGCCTCATACCTGGGAAACAGTGCATCACCAAAGCCTGGAAGGATGCTGGAGTATCTCTGGAAAGCAGGCTGCAGGAGAACATGGGTGATTTCTGCCTCGGCCCTCCCAGCCCAGGCTTGCAGAGAAGGTTTCCTTAGGACCAGCAGCCTGACTTCCTCTGGCTTTTGCTGCAGCCACACTCCTCGGGGAGCAGAGCCATATATCACCCGGCATTTTATGTGTGCCTAGGAAAGGGAGCCTGAATCCCCTTCCTGCACGGAGAGCTGCCAGGCTGGGGGCCAACACGCAACCCTCGGCATTTTATTTATTTACTATAAACCTCTTACATAAAGGCTAGGGGATGTTTTTCATTTGCCGTGTTACTGTATGGAATCAATCACTATAAATTTAAATGGAGAGCTGGTAGGAGCACACTTACCTTTTATACAATAATTGTGCCAGCGCCGCTGCCGAACTGCTATTAGGATTATTCAGAGCTTCTCGGGTTTCATTGTAAAACATTAGGCTGTGAGAGGTACTGTAAGGGTGTGATTATCCAAAGAGGGTAAGTAGTAGTGACGGTTGTTGGCCAAAATTACTACAAGAGGGGAGAAATACTGAGTAGCTGGAAGTAGAGGAAGCTGAGAAGCAGCTTCCATTCAGAAATACGGTGCTCTGTGCATGGAGAAATCCCACCTGATTTCTGTCTGGATCAACACAGGCTTGACAAGTTTGACTTAAATTGTCATCAGGCGCGATTCAAATCCTCAGCTGAGTGTAGGTGTTAGCCCTGTGCTCCTCTGTGGAAACCCTAGCGCAGAGTACAAGTCACACTGACACTCAACACGTGCTGCCAAATCCCGCCGGCGTGGCCACGCTGGTTTGGAGCATCGGAAAATCGCACTCTGCCTTCGATGGGTTTGACTGGTGAGGACCTGTCACAGGTCCAGCTGTGAGCTGGGGGCTGGAAGGGGCTGCCAGCTTGGTGGAAGGGGTGACCCGTTCTGCTTGCTGCCCCTGCAGTGGGTGCAGTCTCCCCTCCTGAGCAGCGCAAAGAGCTGGGAGACAGGCACTTGGTGAGGTGGGTGATAGCTTGGCTAGAGGAGCAGGGACCCAGGGTGGGGGAACACAGGCAAGACTCAGTGTCTGGTGCCCAGAGAGTCACTGCTCTGAACAGAGCTGAGAAGGGACACGGTGCTGGGACACGGCACTTGGCTACCCTGTGATAGGCGTTGGCCATCTCACAGTGTCACCTCTGTAAGGACAAGGCATCTGCACCTTCTTCTAGGAGGCAGGAAAAAAAGAGCTGTTCTGTGTATACACTCATCTGCTGCCTTGATTCTTCACCTGTGATTGAGATTTTAATTTTGCATCCCATATGATTTTCCTGTTGTAACACACGCCTCTGGGCTGTCACTGTAACAATGCCTTTTCTTGGCAGGGAAGGCAGATCTGAAAGGGAGCTCTTGAGCACTCTACTGTGCGAGTTCCTCAAATGATGGCTGTGTTTCTCTCTCTCGTTCCACCCGTTTTCAAATAATTTTCATGCTGGGAATAAATCTGAGTGCAAAACAATCATGTTCAGCATATGATAACCAGAGACAATTGTATGTACACAAGCAGCCACATGGAAAACAAATGAGCTGATTGAAGGACAAAAAGAGCACAAGACAACCCAGACACCACAGTTACTATGTTCACAGTAAGATCAAATAACTGCCATTTACATGTAATTACACTTTTTTTTTTTTTCCCCCCCCAGTAAAACAGGATTCTGGAAAACATTTTTACCTCCCCAATTTATGCAGTGGTGGGAAAAAAACATCTCCCAACAGCAAAAATACTATGGGCCAATTATGCTTAAGCAACACAAAGTTGAATTCTGTCCTGAATTTGATCTGTGAAATTCCATTGAATTCAGTGGGGTTTTGTAACCAGAGGTCAGGATTTGGACACTAGTTTATAAATCAAAGAACAGCAGGGCCTGTGCAGGGTCTACACTATTTGGATATTTTTAAATATACACTGGGCTGCTGCTGATATCCTAAAAGTCTCTGATGATACAAGGAAGGAAGTTTGGCAGATTTTTTATTTTGCTTTAGTCTTTTCAGTATGTTTGTCTTTCTTTTGTCATTGAAGCTGTTTCTCTTTGAAAGGCGTCTACTTTTAGTTGGGGAAAAGCACAAAGCTGAGACATTTGGAACAATTTTATCAACCACCTTTGTCTTGATATGAGAATTTGTAATTAATTAAAAAGGTTAATTATAGATATACAATACACACCCCAGTCTCAATAGACAATGTCTTTTAAACCTGAAATGGGCTAACAAACCTAAAAGAAAATTTAAACAGTGCAATTTTTTAGGGGGAAGTTCACCTTCCTTTAACTGTAAAGTGATTCTTAATGTGTGTGTGTTTACATATGTGTGCCTCTATAAAGAATATGTGCATGCATAAATTAAACAATTTAAAAAACATTTTCATTGTAAATATATTTTCTATTCACTCACTGTAATGTTTCTACACTCCTATGCATAACAGGGATTAAACATATTAACAAAACAGATGTTCAGTGAATGTAAAGCAGAAAGAATTCAGGAGAACTTGGCAGAAATCTACACCCTTTATTATTAAATTCCTTTCCCAAATCAATTGTTCCTTCAACATCATCAAGGATCGATGTAAGCACTTGCTGGTAGCAACCTGAGTTGGATACCTTGTCAGAGTCTATGACTCTCCTGAGCTTTTCTGTGATGTAAAGGTATTCATGTAAGTCCCAACTGTGTGTTGCAACATTCCCTTTCCTCTCCTTCATTGCTCTATCATCCTGTTGACCTCTTTCTCTCCCTGCTGAGAGGAACACCTGCGTGGTCCAGCAGCAGGATTGAGCCTCACGTGCCTCAGTTTCTGCTCAGATCCATCCTCACTGCTGGGCATCACCTGGGAGTCACCTGGACTTCTGGTCTTTCCCAAAATGTCACCCCCAGGCTCTGGTAGCTCTGGCATTGCTGGCAGTTTGGCCCATGCCAGCACAGAGGTGGATGCAGGGGAACTGCCTAAGATGGACCCAGCTGCCCTTGCAGGAGCTGTGATCCAGGTGTGTCTCCAGGAGGTAGTTACATCAAAAGCAGCTTAGTATGCCATGGGAGCTGCTGTCATACCTTGGTGACAATGTAGCTGTACACAAGTGCACTACTGAAAACATTCCTGTCTCTGCTGATAGTTTAATCGGTGGCATTTACTTAATTGTGTATATTCTGTTTTAGTGGAAATAAACCTAGAATTATCCGACTGCTGATTTTTCCAGGGAGTCGCTCAAGGCTGCTGCGGCAGGAGGGCCCACCTGAGTCAGCCAACAACTTCCAGTTGTTCGAGCTGCTGTTTGCTGTCTGTTGCTATGGTGAAGTGATGGCACAAAACTGATACCAAAAAGGAAGCGATATTTTCTGAGCAGATTTATAAGAAGAAAAAAAACATATAGGGGAAAGAGAGGTCATGGGAAAGACTGGGTGAAGCTTAAGGGACTTTGAGGGCTTTCCTGAGCCAGTGTTTCTCCTTTGCTTTTTAACTGAAGGTCCACCCCACCCTTTGAAGAAAATCCAAGAATCATCCTGTGCAGGGTCACCCTGGTGGGGTTTTTTTTTACAACCAATTTAATATTCTCCTAAATTGTAAATACTTACAACTTCACATTTTCCCCTTGCTTTTTGGGAGTTTGCATATGGGAATGTATTAATGTCTTAGCTTTACAGTCAGTTTTTCAGATCTCATGTCCCAGCAGTGTAGTGCAGATCACAGACCAAGAAACCTGCTTCACTCTCCACTTTGCAGGACCTATATTTCTGACAATTAGATTTTTAACCCCTCCTAAAGCCCTGTTGTGCTGGCAGCATGTTTCCCCACCTGTCTGGAATCACCCAATGCTTTCCTTGTTTTCTTAGCACCCAGACCTTCAACCTACTTAAGATACCAGCTGGAGCAGCTGGACTGTGCAATGCAACCCCGCAGCTGATTGCCCGGCAGCCTGCCCAGGCAGGGAAGAGACCAAAGCACTCAGTTCACAGCTCCTGCGGATAGAACTTGTTCCTCCTCTCCAGCCAAGGATTTTGCATGTCACTCCCTGTCTCACAGTGACACGGGCGTCTGGAGACAGGCAGCTGGTCTTGAAAAGTTACAAACCGTGGCCAGACCCAAAGCTTCATTCAGAAATGTGTTGTGAGACAGCGTAGCACCAGGATTACGCTTCCTGCAGAACATTCTCCTCTCTCGTTCATCTGCATGTGAGTGGTTGTAGTACAACATCTCATCTGTATGCCGGGCGCTGCCGTGGTCCTGTTTGGAAGGGTGGTCAGTGGCCAAAGAGGAAAGGATGCACCCTGGAGTTCAGATATTGCTGAGTGCGGGGCTTGGGTGTGGGGTGGGGGCAGGGGCAGGTATTCATGGCTTTGGAAACACTTATTTGGTGATCTGAAAGCAGCTGTCCTTATAGCAAGACTTCAGGACTGTGAAATAAGTATCCAGTGCAGCTTTCTTGTCCCAGTGCCAGACGCTCTGATTGCTTTGGTTAGTGTCACATCAGTGGTGTCTGAACTACACTTTACCTGTATCATCACTGGCTTCTCTCTAATGTGGGGTCATGCTTCCTTTTATATCCAGCCCTTTGCTGGACTGCTCTTGGGTTGTAATTGCATTGGATTCTTAATAGAGTTTCTTGGTCTGCTGTCACAGCGTGATTGCAAGAACTTGTGTTGCATTGAATGTGGTCTTGATTACTTGCCAATTAAAGTGCAAGGGAAACACTTACAATCTTCTCCTTTAAAATTACATCTAGATTCTGTCTCCTCTGAAAGCTGTGGGAAACTTGCAGAGATTGTTTCCAGTTGTCCTGTCTTCCTACTTTTAGTCTTTGGCTTGGTGGGGTAGGTAGATAAATACACTGTTTTATTTTTTTATTTTTTTAAATTCAATTAATAGCTTTTCTTTTGTGTGTGTGTGATTTTTTTGCATTGAAAATGGAAGAAGAAAGGCTCTTCTGAAGTTGAGTGTTGCTCACTGCTCTTACACCAGGTCGTTTGGGGTTTACAAGGTTCGGGATAGTGCATCTTTAAAAAGAAGATACGTGAAAGCAGATGGTCCTGTGGCAGCTGAGCGTGGAAGGAGACGCCTGAAGAAAGTGTGTTGTGGCAGGAAGGATGTGTTAGATGAGGGAGCAGAGACGAGCCAGGAATGTAAGGAGGCAGTATGCAGGGGGTACTCGATTTCCAGGAGCCTGGTAGCGTAGGAGGTGCTGTACTGCGGTGGCAAATCTCATGGAGCAGGTGTGCAGGGGCAAACTGCCTGCCTGCCACCCCCTGGGCAGCCTGGCAGCATGTGCTGGGAACAAGCCAGGGCCGAGGTGTGAAGGGAAGCAAAAACAGGGAGAGGAGAAAGGCAGGAAAAAGCCAAGAGGAATGTGGACAAGATGACAAAACACAGGGGGAGCCCACCTGTGAAGGTAACCGTGAGTTTCTGTTTATCTTGCCTGTGGTTATACTGCAAGGAGGTTTTGAACTGCTGCCTAGCATGGCTGTCAATTATTTTAACTTGTATTTCTCACCTCAGTCCCCATGAAGTGCGTTTGACAATAATTAATTTTGTGTGTGCAACTGGGAGCGTATCCTACTCCTGCAGAGGTGTCAGCTTAATGGGATATGGCTACAGGGGATAACAGTCTGTGCCACCCCACTAGGGAATTTGGGGTGTCACCTGTTCATCTGGACTAATATTTTAATTGTTGGAACATTAGGTTTCTCATAGTTGAATTGGTACCAGATTAACCTCTGTCTCTCTGAACTTGCATGCTGCCAAGCTCCTTAAACAGCATTGCTAATGTTATTTTCTACTTTCAGCATGTATTTAAGATAACTCTTTTTGTTTCATAGGTTAAAGAGGAAATATTCTAACTGGCTGAGATCCCAGTGAGCAATTACAAATATTTTATTATAGCTACGGGATTTGGAATTCAGCCTCAGGCCGTGGGCATCAGAAAATCCATGTGTGGAAATCCCACATGTTGTAAGACTGGGAGGGTTTTGTATGGAGGGATTCCTCCTTGTCTTGCTGAAGTCAAACTCTTCATTTAAAAGTAAAAAACCCAGCTCTTGGACTTGTAAATCAAACCTCTGCAAAGAGCTTTTGACTATACCAGTTAGAGAAGGGTTAATTGAGCCTCTTCATCTCCATTGCATGTTAACACAGAAGGTCAGTGGTGGGAGAAGCTAGGTCCACACTGAAGGCTTTTGAAACAGCCCCCTAACTAACCTAATGAATATGCTGGTGAGATGAACAGGTCATTTAACACTTTTCATGTCGCTATTGTCCATCCAACCTTAAATGTCAACTCTGTCACTCTGATAGGCTGGTTCTGCTTAAAAAGGTTTCCTGGCTTTGTGAGATTCCTAGGAGGGATTTCCCCCCTCCCTCTTTCCTAATTGCTGGCAGAACCCTACGGATGTATTTATATCAGCCTTTTCATTCGGGTCAAGTCTTCACTAGAGAGTTTTGCCAGTGGGTACGGGTTGTGAGGAGATACGATGAGGACAGAAGTGGAAGCGCCAAATGCAGCTGTAATTATCCTGCTGGAACTGCAGCTCAGCGACCACAATGGAATGACTGGCTTTGCTGAGGGCAGGATGGTTTGATACATCCAGTGAAGTGCTGGGACTGCTGTGTCCACACCAGGACCGTTTCACAGGGCTGGTGAGCTGGAGCTCAGCTGTCTGTGGTCTGTGAACCCCCCAAGTCCACTGCAGTGCCAAACTTAGAAAAGGGCTGGGAATTGGGCTGGTGGGGTGCACCTTCTGCTGGTACCTGCCCTGTAGCCCAATCCTTGTGACAGAGTGGGTATCCCCTTCTCTGGCGTTTCTGCCAGGTCTGTGAGCACATCTTTAGCGTGGTGATGTCGGATGTTCAGGTTGCTTGAAAAAAACATCTCCTGTGAACCAAGTTGCATACCTGGTAGAACTGAATATTTATCACAAATGTTTTCCTGAACTTCCTAACTCTGTGAACAGCAAGAATGTTTCTTCTTGGGAGACTTCTATTTTTTCTGTGACCCACGGCTTTCAGTTGCTTAGAAGGCCTCAGAAAATTACTTATCTCAGGAGGACAGCAGGCAGATGGTCCCAGGCTTCCCTGTGAGATTTCTTGTCTCCTGTACTCCTTGACTTGAATAAGCTCTCCCCACCACACACCCCAGTGCCATGGTCAGGAGCACAACAGCGCAGATGCTTCTGATTTAACCACACAGTCACAGGCTCAGCATACTCCAAAGGTGGGTAAAGAGCAAAGGGACTGATGCTGTGTTGGTATCCAATACCTCGTTGCATCTGCCACCGCAGGCTTTCTTGGCTTTCTGATACCTGCATCAGCTGATGGATAAAAAGGTAGGAATTCAGCTATCAGCACTGGAAAATAAAGGCTAATTGGGTGAAACAGCACATCTCCAAGTGTGTATGCTAGAGACCAGAGGAGCTTACGTGGCTATTGCCAGTAAAGCTGCCAAATCTGAGTCCAAGAAGCTCCTCTGTAAGGAAACTACTTTGACAGTGCACTGCGTATTTGAGCTGTGCCTCCAAAATTGGACCCAGGTAACTTTTATTTCCCCTGGAAATTATAGTGTATGTTTGGGAAGCTTTTCAGCACGATAGCTCATTTTGAGGATATCATAGCATTGAAGGCAGTCCAATTCACTGAGATGCTTTACAGTTTCAATGTGTGAATTCACACCAGCCTCCTCCTAGCTACTAGTAGGTGATGCTGCCCATGATGAAGATAGCCAACAGAACAAGCACAACATGCTCTGCCCAATATAGGACAAACCCAGAAAGAACATCACATCAATTCGAATCAACTCTTGGGCTGAAATCATCCCAGGTGCTGAGCAATTGTCCAGCGAAACCAGCAAAATCTCGAGTACAGGTTAATGTCAGGCTAACTTTCTACATCAATACAATCTGGATTCATACTGGGAAGCTTGTGAGGGGTTTTGTGGACTAATCTTTTACACACAGTTGTTATCCTCCCTGATCCCTACAAGGCATTCACTGTCTCACCGATGGGAAGATGGAGGTACATTGTGAGAATGGGTGGATGAGTTATGGAGCTGATCAGTGGTGGGAAGGATGTAGTTTCCCTACTACACCCTTAGAACAGTGTTCCACAAAAATCGGTTATGACTGGTCATTTTCAGCACTTTTGTTTCTGAACAGCTTAAGTACATGGTGAGCCTTAATTTGCTGGCCCTCTGGTACAACAGAAGCTGGATAGAGCTGTCAGAAGGCCAGCTGTAATATTAGAACAAAAAAAAGGCAAAAAACCCGGCTAAAATTTGCCAAACCCACACTTGAGAGTGTGTCCCTGCTCCTGGCTCTGTCCTTCTGCACACTCCTTTGCCTTAGCTCTGTTACTCGTCTGAGTCCTTGATGCACTGATTCAGGCCAGTAATCCAGCAGAGAGCTAATCCAGCAAAAAAGAAGGTAGAATTTTGGGCTTTGTTTACTCTTTGTTGGGTTAGTGAGCTGCCTTGTCTCCCAGAGGAGCCAGGTGAGGACCCAGAGCTGAGCTGTGAGAGGAGGAGGGACTGCATGGCCTGGAAGCTGTTGCAGCAAGGGGTTAGATTTGCTCAGCCAGCTTTCTAGGCTGTTTTCTTGGTGCATGGCAGGAAAGCACCCGATGGAGGGGCCAGGTTTCAGTGTGTGGGGCAGAGGCCACTGCAGGAGAATTTCGGCAGTGGCAGTTCTGGGGGCGAGTTGAAACTTTCCCTATGGGGGTTATGTTCACCCATTTGCTACTCAGCCCTCCTCTGCTTTCAAAAGCATGCTGCGAGTGCTAGGATAAAACCTTCAACCCAGCTGTCTCTCAGCTACCAAAATATCTCCTTTGCCCCTTGACCAGCTGTCAAAACTTTCCTGGCCTTCCTAGAACAAGCGTCTTAGGGAATGTTTCCCTTGGCCAGTGAGAAATCGGTGGGATGCTCTAGAGATGCCCAGTGCCTGTCCTAAGCCAGCTCCTAAACAGCCTGTCCCTCACCTTGGTAATGCTCCCTGCTTGGTGTAGGATGAGATTGTGGTTTGAGAAAGAAAGTATTTCAGAACAAAAAAAAATTGCGCAACTCAGGAGCCAAGAAAAAAACCTTAATTATTCAACTAGTTTAGAACACTTGAAAGTATCCCTAAAAATAGGTGAGAGGGATGTTTGTCAGCTACAAAGAGATTATCCTGCAGTAGTATTGCTTGCCTTATTTTATGATGATGCTACAGAATACAGTCCCTCAGGTAGCCTCATTAATGTTTATGAATGAACCCCTTGTTTCATGTTTTTGGTTTTAGAAAGTAGAAATAGGGCAAGAGGCTAATAAGACTGGTTTTACCATATATGCTTTGGAAAGCCCAAGGACACGGGTGTAAGGTCTCCGTAAGCATATGGATAAAAATTGGATTTTTGGCACTTGCTGGACCGGCTGAGATGTCCCCTAAGGGAGAAATCCAGCCAGGACTTTGGCTAAAATCCTGGGTGAAATTCTGCACACTTCCAAGCGGATCTGTCAGTGGGAGGTTGGCACTCCTCTGTGTCTCTCATCAGTCGTTTTGTTTTGATCTCTTCCGGCAAAGGCAACCTGTGACCATATGTTGTTATAGCCATAAGCACTTCCACAGGGCAGTATCTGGTAAACCCTGCTGCCTGACAGCATCTCAGCCCAGGGTGGAGGCTTCTTTTCACTATCTGTTCCTTAAAGAGGGCAACTGTTTCTTCTGGCTATCATAATAGGGTGGCAGTTAAGCCCAGCCCATAACAGTATGAGGTGGTTTCTGAGTCTTACAGCTCCATCCTTAAAAATAACAGCTCTTTTTTCCGAGCCAACCAACAATTGTGGTCAGCCACTAATACCAGTTTAACCATTTGGCAGCTGCCCTATAGGAAATAGCTCTTTCAAGAGAGCCAAAGGAGCCTGTGGCCCCAGAACCGCGCTGGGCTGTTTTCAGTCAGCAGGGCATGTTTACAGATTTCCTTGTGCGCAACCGGTCTCTTTAATAACAACCAAATCCTGGAAAGTTAATACCAAACAAATCGTGGGAGCATGTTAGAAAGAGTAACTCAAGTTGATCCCTTCGGCGTTTTACTGGCTGAGCGAGCGGGCAAAACTCCCTTCCTCCCCACCAACACGCAGCTTCTCGCTCTGTAGTTCCTTTTCCATCCATCGCGTGTTGGGACTGTCAGCAGAGTTTATTTTGGGCTCGGTTCCCTCCCTGCTACGCGCAGAGTAGTAGCCGGCTCTACAAACAGCGTGCTGCAACTGGAACCGCCCCTTTAGGGCTTTAGGGCAGAAAGCAGCAGTAAGGGGTCGGTGCTACTGTCGGCTGCCCCAAATCCCCGTGGCTCCGCTGGACTGACTGTGGGGCTGAATTTCCGGCGGGGCAGCGGCGTGCGCCGTGGGTGAAGCCCCCCAGGGGTCCCGCTCCGGTTCCGTGGTGGTGCGGAGGGGGGGAAAACGGGGGAGGGGGGTCCCCGCGCTGATCTTTCCGCCGCGCTCCCCTTTTTTTTTTAATTTTTTTTTTTTTAATTTTATTTTTCCCTTTCCCCCTCGGCGGGCGCTCCGTTTTGAATGAATGACCTCACCCGCGCCCGCCAACCGCCGCGCGGCCGCGCTTAATATTCATGAGGCGCCGCGCCAATGAGCGGGCGAGGAGGTTGTTTTAAACGGCGGAGCCCCGCAGC
>NW_020955430.1:381639-661201 GCF_003031625.1 Empidonax traillii
AGGGGGAAAATCACCCAAAACTTTGTTTCCTCCCCTCCCCGCCGCCCCTCTTCGCGCGGGGATCGGCGGTGTCGGGGCAGATGCTGAGCGCAGCTGGCGGGGTGGTGGGCAACGGGCGAGGCGCAGCCTTTGCCCCCTGTCCTCCTCCACTGCCCCGCCGGGAGCTCCCCCCGCCGCGGAGGGGCCACCTGCCCCCCGGTGCAGCCCTGTAGCTCCGCGCCGGGCTCCCGTGCCGCCGAGAGTAATATGGCTGGTGCAGCAACTACACCGGGACTAACTCCTCTTCTCCCCCGCATGGGCAGGGATTTTTCTCTGCCGCCTCCTAATGTCACACGGCAAAACGCGCGGCGCCCTCGGCTTTTATGTGCCCCTTTCCCCGGGTGGGCTCGGTGGGGCTGGCGGCGGTGGGAAAGTTGTCGGCCGTGCGCAGTGCCGTGCCCGCTGTTTATTCTGCATTAATATGGCTGTCGCTTTAGCATCTGACAGGGATAAACCCTGCGCGCTGCGCCCGGCGGTCCCGGCCAGGCAGTTTTTTTCTCGCCGCCGACGCCTCCAAACTCCCCCGATCCTTTCGCTTCTGCCTCCGCTGCTCTTCCCCCACCCGAGAAGGTGTCTTTGGTGGGGCTGCGCCCGCGGCGGGGCCCCGCATCGCCTTCTCCTCGCGCCGCGCCGCCCGTGCTGTGGGCATTAATATGGCTGGCGCTGGAGAGCCCCGGCGAAGGGAAGAAAGACGTGTGAGCGGCTCGGCGATAGGGAGGGGGGTCGCGGCGGGGAAAATCTCGTTCCCGGCGCCCCGCCGGGGGCTCAAACCTTTCGCTTTCGCCCCGGCTCCTCTCCCCCCACCTCCTCGTGCCCTCGGACGGGCTCCCGGGGGCCGCCCCGGGGCTCCCCGCACTCTTTTTCTGGCGGCGCGGAGGAGCGTAGCGGCGGCGGTAATGGCTGCACGGGAGCCTTTGTTAGAGAGCGCTGCGCTAGGCAGGGGCCGGGGGGGGGGGGGCTCCCGCCCGCGCCCCGGCCCCGCCGCCCCCGCCGCCCGCCGGGGGGCCAGCGGGGAGCCCCTTCGCGGCGGGGGCGGCGTTTTGGCGGGGCCGGCGGCCGGGGGCGGCGGGCGCGGGGGGCCGAGCGCGGCGGAGGGGGAGCGCGGCTTTGTTCGGCGGCGCGGCGGCGGCGGCGCCGGGAGAAGCCATCTTAGCGAGCGGGGCCGGCCCTGGGCGCGGAGCGCGGCCGCCGCCGCCGCTCCCGCTGCCGCTCACCCCGGCCGCCCGGGGCCGGCCCGGCGCCCCGCGCCCCCGGCCGCCGCCCGGCCCCCCGGCGCCCCCCGCCCGCCGCCCCGCCGCATTTCAGGGGCACTTTCTTTCATCAGGAGGCGTTTCACAAAATGGAAGATGAATTATTGGCGTCTGGCGGAGCCGCCGCTTGCCCCCGCCGGCCCCGGCCCCGCCGCAGGTGCCCGCGCCTCGCGCCGTGGAGCGCGGCCGCCGCCGTGACCTTGGGGGGGCGCGGGTGCGGGAAGGGGCGCGGAGCGGGGCTATGCCGGGCCGGCGGGCCGCTCGCCCCCAACTCCGCTCCACTGCCCCGCTTGGCGTCCCGGCCCCCGGTACCGCGGGTTTTCCGCCCCCCGCGGGGGCAGCGGGGCATCCCGGCAGCGGCCGGGACGGGCAGGGCGCCTCGCAGCCACTTGTGCTGCACCTGGGGGAGGTTAATGGGCTCAATTAAATATTAACGCTGTGCTAATAAAAATTAAATTTTCAAGCGCCTGGGAAGCTGTAAGTAGGAAATATTGTTGCGGGATTTTTTTTTTTTTTTTAATAAAAGGGGAAAAAATTAATGCGGAAGTAGGGAAAGAAATAGAGCCCAAAAGTTAGCATCATCCTCTCGGTGACTTGCTGATCGCATCTTTGCACTGACCACTATGCCTGGAGCGTGTGTCACTTGGTGGAGCAAGAGCAAGCACTGCTCACCTCGCAGGGCTCCATGGGTCCCATTGTGGTTAAAGTCAGCTTTTATTTGTGCCCTTTTTTATATATAAAAGGTTATTGCACTTTTACGGGGCGAGTAATCTGTTCTGCCTTCCTACCTGAGCAGCAGCTGCTAACATGTGAACTCCAGCTCCTGAAGGGATAAGTCACAGCCTGGCACTGTGCATGCCACTCCAGCCCCAGTGTGGTAGCCAACTAAAACAAATGTTTTATATTAGTTCATATATAATGCTTAATAGGCAGAAGTATGTATATTTAATAGGCTGTCTCCAGACTTAGGACATGATGTAAATATATATTAATGTAAAATTTAAATCCAGTGACTGGTTTCTCTTGGCTTGTCTGAAACCCTAGTGTCAAGGAAGAATAATTTAAGCGTCTGTATGGGGAATGGTAAGAGGTGTTGAGGGGGAAGAAAGGACTGTGTTACTGATGGGATATAACATCAGGAGAAGGTGGTGTGTATATATAAATATATGCACACCATATATGTATGTATACGTACGTGTATGCATTCATCTATATGTCATTCACTTGTTATTTTTCCCCCTCTTCCCTGCAGAGTCAAGATGGCTAAAGGTGATCCGAAGAAACCCAAGGGCAAGATGTCTGCCTATGCCTTCTTTGTGCAGACGTGCCGTGAGGAACATAAGAAAAAGAACCCAGAGGTTCCAGTCAACTTTGCAGAGTTTTCCAAGAAGTGCTCAGAGAGGTGGAAGGTACCTTAATTTGTGGCTTCCTGAAGGCAAAACTTCTTACAGTATCTGCTAGGATGGCATTTCTTTGTCTGAACACGAAGGGAACTGGTGCTGTTTTGGTCTTTGAGCTGTTCTTGGCAAGCTGTCCAGGCCATTGATTGCATGTGGCCGACGCCTGTAGCACTTCTGAAGGTTTCAGCCTGGTACATCTTCTCACTTAGGTGCTTCAACTAGAGTCTGTCCATCTTTCTTCTTCCCAAGCAATGCCCTTCAGCAGTCACCACCTCCTAGGCGTGTGTCCCAGAGATGACTCTGGCTGTGCTTGTCCCATTCCCTTTGCTTCCCTCTTACTGTGAGTGTGCCAGGGGTGCCTGTGATTCCCGGTACAGGACCTTCGTCCCCAAGGTGGTCCAGTTAGAAAACAAACAAATTCTGAAAGTCCGGTATTGAGTTGGTATGTGTTGGCTTGTTTACATAAAATTTGCCAGCTATTGAACAGTTAGGTAATCACAGTTTTTTTGGCTTGTTTTTGGGGTTTTTTTTAGACCATGTCAAGCAAGGAAAAGGCTAAATTTGATGAAATGGCAAAGGCTGATAAGGTACGATATGATAGAGAAATGAAGGACTATGGACCAGCTAAGGGTGGCAAGAAGAAGAAGGACCCCAATGCCCCAAAACGACCACCGTAAGTAACTTTGAGGCTCTAAATGCACAAGTATTTTGGTTCATTTTCACAGTCTGTATGTAACATAGGTTTTCACAAAGGAAGGAAGTAGATGGGGGGCCATAGCAGGATTGGTAGTGATACTGTCTTGTAAACCGTTTAGGCAGCCTGTAATCTTGAGCATGTGTAGTACTAAGAGTAGTTGTCAATACTTGCTACCCCCTTACTCATAGTTATGGAAGACATGGAAGTGACTGGATCACAATGAGCTTTGTGTATCGAAGATGAAATTAGGTGGGGGGATACACAGCACTTAATTAAAAAGAACACTGAGTGAAGGCTGCAGCTCTGGGCCTTGGTAAAATTGAAACACGTTTGGGTTTGTGTTTCATTTTATAAGTGAAAATAAAGTTTCTACTCAGTGTGTGAGTGCATGTTTGAATGCTGTGGGCGAGGGATGGAGGAAGGGGGTGCTCCTTGGGCATGGTGCTGCAGTGCTGACTGTCCTCTGGTGTTTTTCCCCAAGGTCTGGCTTCTTCCTCTTCTGTTCAGAGTTCCGCCCCAAGATCAAGTCCACAAACCCTGGCATATCCATTGGGGATGTAGCGAAGAAACTGGGTGAAATGTGGAACAACCTCAGTGATGGTGAAAAGCAGCCTTATAACAATAAGGCAGCTAAACTGAAGGAGAAGTACGAGAAGGTAAGTGTGGCTGTCACTTGTGCCGCCTCTGTACCGGCTCTTGCACTGGTGTGTTTCTGTAAGGTAGACCCAGCACAGGGATCACCTCCTGCTTACAGCCCTGTTCTCATCGTGCTGTGCAGCTGAGCTTCGTGTAGGTTGGGGCAGAGCAGGATAGAGAGCCACAGGTGGATTCCAGTGAGGATGTAGAGCTTTCCCCAGCGATGCCCGGTGTTGCTCCAGCAAAGGCTTCGCTGTGTTGTTACAGGAACTTTGTCCCATTATCAGGAAAGTTTTAAGAGAGGCTGGGTTCTCATCTCCTCTTCAAAGAAATAACCATAAAAACGCAGGGTTCACGGCCTCTGTCATCCGTGGGCAGTTGAGCACCCTGAAGTGTCAGCACAGTGTGTACTCCAGTGCTGGCTGTCTCCCCTCTGGGGGTGCAGCTCTGGAAGGCCAGTCCCTTTATGTAAACTCCTGCTGCTGTACAAATGCTCTGTGTGTTTGCTGCTTAGAGCAAATTAAGACATCCCCTTGACTTTGCAGGATGTTGCAGACTACAAGTCTAAAGGAAAGTTTGATGGCGCAAAGGGAGCAGCAACCAAAGCTGCTCGGAAAAAGGTAGAGGAAGAAGATGAAGAGGAGGAGGAGGATGAAGAAGAGGAGGATGAAGATGATGATGATGAATAAAACTGTACAATACTTGTCTCCATGTGAATACCATAGAGTAGGGGAAACACCATAAATGAAGCACCTCTTATTTGAGATGGTGTCTCTTGCCCGTATTAGGCTTAATTAAAAAAAAATTTGGATTCCGATCGCGTTGTAGTTTCTAAAAGTGCTCTAGAAATTGTAACTGGTTTACATGAAGTGGCCATGGGTGTAGTGAGCACCCTGAAACTGTATCAAAGTTGTACATATTTCCAAACATTTTTAAAATGAAAAGGCGCTCTAGTGTTCTCCTAACTCTGTGCACTTTGCTGTTGGTGTAACAAAGCATTTAAAAATGTTTCAAGCATTTTTTTAATTTGTAAGGTGGTGTTACTATATGGTTATTGGCTAGAAAATCCTGGGTTATAAACTGTACATATCTATAGTTTGTAAAAACTAGACAGATTCTTGTGGTACATGCTTAGAGTTATGATGCCTTAGAGGAGCAGTGATTACTTGGAAAGGCTGTACGTTCCCCGGGGTGCCATGGCCCAAAGCATGCACTGTGAGGGTAGATCTATTTACACTACAGTGGGCGTCCATTTAGCTTAAAGTTGTCTTTCTGTATATAGTGAAATAGCATTCTGCTGCCATTCTTAGTTGTGGAAGGGGGTTCAGCTGGCATGAGAAGTGTATGGATTTTTTTAGTTAAGTGCGGTAGTTTTTAAACTGAAACTGTAGACATCTCTTCATCGTCAACTAAGTGAAGAGCCAGTGCAGCAACTGAAGTTCAAAAACACTCTGTACTTAAACGAATTTGCAACGTTCTGTTTTTTTTGTATGTTTAGAATGCTGAAATGTTTTTGAAGCAAAATAAACAGTATTACATTTTTAAAACTGTTCTTGACAACATTCTAAATTTCTGGTTTAAAAAGGATCTTAACAACAGCAAGAGGTTCATTTTGAGGTCTGTGGCATCCCTCAGGGCTGGTGACTTAGGAAACATTCTGACTCAAGGATTAAAAAAAAAAAAAAAATTTAATAAAAAAATGGTGGCCAGCCAAAACTGGCTGAATTGAAAGAGATGGCTGCTCCAGCTAATATGCAATCGTAACTGTTTATGGCTGAGTGGCATAAGATGCTATGCAAGTTTGAACTTTATTACTTGAACTTGGGAGCCTAAATGAACATTCATGACGTAATTGTTTGTTTGTGTGTGTATATAGCAGCATTCAGAGATGCAGAGAAAGGTAGGTGGCTAGGAATGAGGCTGACACCATGGAATAAGTATAAAAGCATAGTTTGGATTTTTTTTTTCAGTTGTGTTGGGTAAATTTATAGCCCAAATGCATTGCTGTACATATTAAAATGTGCCTTTTTTGTCCTGTGTTAAACTGTTTCAGACTTGTGGTTTTTTCTAGCCTCTTGATTCGTGGCAGGAGCCAGGCGCCTACCCTAACTCCCTGCTGAAGTAGGAGCGTGGCGCAGGTACTTAGTGTGTGTCCCTTCTCTAACAACGCAAGTTTTAGCAGGAGTTGGGTGCTGTGGGGTGGGTTGGGGCAGCTCGGCGTGTCTTTCCCCTTTGGTGACCAGCTGGCTGCGTTGAAGTCTTGCCTTCTTTACAAATCCGAGCTGAGGATGTTTTGCAGCCCTTGAAAGCGAAAGGTAACACGCCTGGTCTCTGAACTGGTGACTCTAATCTCATTTTTACTTAGCATGGAAATGGCACCAACTGGGAAAACTACAGCACTCCCTCTCTACCCCTGAATTCCTTCCTTGTGCTGGCTGTAGCTAGCAGTTGGTGTTGGCTTGGCAGCGAGGAGGAGATGGGGTGTGCCAGGGTACTCGGGTAAATAGCAGGTCAAAGCTGTGGGCTGCTGTGTTCAGCTGATTTAAGAGGCCAGGGTAACTCGGGTGTAAATGGTGGGTATGGGCTGCTGCCACTGCTGCTTTGGAGCCAAGTCGTAGATTAATGAGGCTTACAGGCAGTAACTACTTAGAATGTGGTTAAAACTTTGTTGCCTAATTGGGTAACACATCTGGCTTCCTCTGACTTCTCAGCAACCCTACCGTAACTTCTCAACAACAACAGCTTGGCAAAAGTCTGATCTAGTGTTGAGATGAACTGAAACCTGAAAGTGAAACTTTCAGGATGGAGCAAGCTAATAAACTTTCATGAAACATAGAAACATGTAGTAACGTTTATTTTTAAGGCTAAGTTAGAGTTTGATCACTTAGAAATACTTCTATAGTTGCTTAATTTTGATAATTTTTAGTCTCTAATGCACCAAAAAAAAAAAAGTGTGAAATTTGCCCCTATTTTATGGGCAGTTGCATTTTAAAAGCCTCAATAAAGCTGCATCTGGAAAAGAAATAGGTACTTTTGTATTTGCTGCCCGTTCTGCATGTCTTCTGATGCAAGGGAGAAGGCAACTGGAGATTCCAGCACGTGGAAATTTGATGGGGAAGTGGTGGAGTTGAACAAAAAAGCGGTGGCATCAGTTCAGGAGCTCTAATACTGTTTCTATTGTCTAGTTGGCAAAATCTCCCCTTAGCCACGTATGGGAATTAGTGTAGATCACTGCTGTGCAAATCGAGCTTGGCTTTGAATTAACTGCTAGTGAGCTGAGCCCCTATTGATAGTATTAGCAAATGAGGACTCGAGCTGACACCTCTTTGTCTTTGTTATATTGGAAATCTATTGAGTTGCAGAGCTTGATTAAGGTCTTGGACCTTACAGTACACTGCCTATTGCTGCTCTGCACACACCTAAAATAAGGAATTCCTCGGGAATGCTGGTCAATACAGCGCTCCAGCAGGACTCTTGAGGCTCAGATTTGGGTATTGCAGATGCAGTGATGATGTTTCTTCCCCCAGTACTCTGCTGTTTGATAAATACCACAGTGTGGATTTATATAAATAACACAATTCCACCCTCCTCCATTGTTCTCTGTTCCGAGATGTCATCTCAGATATTGGGAACTGCTTAATTTCACCCAACTCCATTTTTTTTTTTGATAGAACACCCTCCAAATGCTCTTCCTCTGCTTTGAAATGGTTGTGGTGGTTCAGAGCAGACATGTCTGCCTTTGAGCTGCTGCACAGCTCAAACTTTTAGTTTGACTTTAGTCCCAAGCCAAGCAGAGTAAATATGTCTCTTATTAACTCCACACTATGTAGAGAAGGGTAACGATAAAATAGATTTGGGCAAAGGGAGGGGAGGGGTGAAGAGAGACTCTTCCTTTCTTGAATTTGACAGAGCTGGCTTGAGAGTGCCTGTGTTTGCAAAATGTGATGTGTTGCATCCCCCTGTGCCTCCTGAAGTTGGGCTGAGGTGGGGACTGGGGGCTTGGTTAAGAAAAAGGGAGTGTGCTGGTTCTGCAGCTGCTGAAACCTCTTCCCTGCTCTGGGGTAGTAGAGGGTGGCTTGACTGGGTGGGATGGTTCCTCCAGATGCTTAAACCAGTGGCAGAGATGTGAGAGGTTTTGCTCAAGAGAAAGTGTCTGAGGGTGTTGTGGGGCAGAGAGAGATGGCACTGACCTGTGTCATGCAGGTCATTTCCCATGGTTTGGTGCTGTTTGATTAGCACTCAGGACTGCGTGTACTTTTGGGAACACAGTTGCTACCAAAATGCATCACATCCCTCTGAAACAGAACCAGCTGGGGGGCTGTGCTGTGCAGGGCAGAGCCTGCCTCTGCTGAAAATGAGCCCCAGAGTCTTAGAACCACCCAGGGAGGCAGAGGAAACTGCTCTGTATGTACCCTGTGTATTCTGAAATTCAGTTGAGACATGGCAAATATCTGGTATGAGCCAAATGTGAGCACTTAGACTGGGGGGAAGGAGGGGGTTCTGGGGAAGAGACTGAATTGGGGGAGTTCCCCTGTGGGTCGGGGGGTCACTCTCCACAAGCAGGCACAAGGAAAACCACATTGCAGGATGGTTTCCTACTGCTGTGTCGGCACCCTAACGCATCTGTGGGGAAGCGGTGCATTAATTTTTCTATAATAAAAATTAATTAAAAATCCTACTCCAAATGCATATTGAATCAATTAACAGCGAACGTCTGCAGCTCTAATGGAGGTCCATAGAAAGGTGAGAGTCTGCTTTGGGGATAGGGCTAGGGATGCAGGCAGAGTGAAAACATCTCTCTTATCTGCTCCCTCTGAACAGCTGATTTTTAGGTAGTTTTATTCACTCCTAATAAACCCTGCAGGAACAGCAGCGAGGTGCAAGGGCTTCTGTTGGCTCTGGATCAGGTGGTGGCAGGTGAATGGCTTTTCGCTTCCAGCCTCCAGCACAATTCTGGCAGCTGCCTCAAGTTTGTTTTCCCTCTGCTCATTCAGGCTGTTGCTTCACAGGCAGAGGAACATCTCCCAAGTAAGCCCTCTTCTGCTGCAGGTTTTGGGAAGCTTGGACGAGGAGGAGCAGCTGAGATGGGATCAGGAAGCTACATTTCTCGCCGCTCTCTCTGATGAGCCCCACGCTCCCCTCTCTGAATATTCAGCCGAGCTGGCTTTCCTCTAAAAGATAACGGGAGGAACTGTGACAAGTGGCATATTTATTTCTTTCTGCTAGGGCTGCACCACATTTTAATGCAATAAACTGAATTGCAAATCACAGCAGCACTGCAAACACAGTGTGCTGGAGACCCTGTTAGGAAGCTGCTGCTCTTTAAATGTGTGTCAGCTTGCAGTGGGGAAGGGACCAAATAACCAGCATGCCTGAGGGGGGAAGTTTCATCCCCTATGAGGTATCTTTGTCCCTTTCTGTCAGGCTGGGCTCCAGAGGGAGTGTGGTGTGTGCCTGCCCCTGCTTGGGCAGCATTTGGCAAAGCACTGTGCAAACATCTCATCCTTCTGATAGGTCTCATCTGTACGTGGTAAGGCAATATGTGGATAAGGGGGCTGCTCCTTGGCTGTGCTAATGCTCTTGATTGGAGTTGTCTGCTGCTAAGAGCTCTTCCCTGAGTGTCCTCTTGCACCTGGATCCCTAAATTAGGCAGGAAGAAGCAGCACAGCCCTGCTGAAGCTGACAGCTATGTGAGCTCTGACAGTGGTGAGTACTTCCTTGTTCCTGGATGTGGCATGGCCTCACAGAAACACTGTAAAGTGGCTAAACTAGGGCTAACCTTTCATGGAGCAGGGTTGGCAGGTGACTATTCCAGAAGTGGAGAGCCCGAGTGTTGAGCAGCAAGCTGGTGCTGTGGTGGGGCTAAGACCTTTGGAGGCTGGGATGGATAAAAGCAAACCTTCATCTTGCTGAGATGAAAATGCATTAACCATGGTAAAGAGATGTCTGTCCTGTAGCTGTGTGCCCTGACACGGTTGACTTCTTGTCCCTGGCTGAGTCTAGCAGCCAGGAAAACCACAGCTGGGAGCCAAGCCTTGCTGTGGGACTGGGCACTCTAGTGGTGTTTGTGATTGACTTTTGAGCCCGTGAGTGCAGAGTGCTGCTGCTCTGACCCCACACCTGCCATCTTGTCTCACTGCTGGCTCTGTGCTCCCTGCCAAGGCACCCGAGGAGCCAGAGCAGCCCCTCTGCACGGGTGTCCTGGGTCTCTGTAGCCAAGCCTGTGCAAGGAGAGAGGCAGGTAGGATGCTGTGAGCGATAGAGTTGCTTTTCCTTCCCAGCCCTTCCCCTTTGTAAAGCTCCTTCAGGTATTTCAAGTGAGAAAAATGCTCTTTTTTAAAAATATTAATCAAACGTGGCCTGGCTTTGTTGTTGTAAGAGCTTATTGCTTGTAAGTGTTTTTAACTGCTGCTTTGTGAAGCTTAAAATTTGCTTTATTTAGTTTAGAAAATTAATACCCGTAGCAGGATGAAGTGGTTTGAGGGATTGCTTGAGACAAATGCCTCTTGTCTGCTGCTAATGACTGTGTGATTGCTCTTTTACTCTGTGTTACCTGGGATGTACCAGCAGTAATTCATGGTCCTGCAAAAGAGACTTGAGAAAAGTGTAAGCAGGGATAATTTGGTCTCCAGTTTTCTTAGAAAATGTGTTGGTAGGGTTTTGTTCGCTTTAGCTTTATAGCTCAGACTGGAGATCTTTCCTGGGCTTGGCTTCTGCAGTTGTTTAAGGTAGCTGCTACCTGCAGCTGCTCGCCAAGGTTCCTCCCCAGGAGCAGGGAGAGCAGAAGGAAACGTGCTGGGTTTTCTGTGGCTTAATTTTGTTGCTTCATATAGTAACTTAGTTTTTGTAAACTGCTGGGAAGTTTTTCAAAGCAAGCTCGAAGATCAAGGTGTCGTTCAAAGTCTTAGAAGAGAACCCTTTCTTTGAAGGACTTGTCTGAAAGTAGAATAAAATGTGACCAAATAGAATCATTGAAGGGTTTGGGTTGGAAGGAATTTCAAAGATCATCTTGTTCCAGCTCCCCACCAGAGGCAGGGACGCCTTCCACTAGACCTGGTTTCATAGATCTCCTGGCTTTCAAAGACCCTTTTCTTCACCTGTTTAATTTCATCCTCTCCTCCCATTCCCTGCCCAGCTCTCCCTCTGTCCAGCGCAGCAGCCTTGGCACATCCAACCCAGCGGCTTATTTGAGGTGTTGTAATTTACACCCAAGTTTGGGGAGCAGACTGGCTGGTGCTTTCCCAGTAGTTGGATCACTTAGGGAGGATCTTCAGCTGTCGTGGGCTGTTGCTGTGTGCCAGCTCAGACACCCACTGGTGCTATTCCCCTGAGATTTTTGTGCTCACAGCAGCACCGGGGTGAGGGTGGAGGTTGCAGGAGCTGCTGCTGACTGGGAGTGTGCCGGACCAGCCAGCACGTGTGGGGCTGAATGGCTGTGATGGAGGTGGGAAATGGGAGCAGGAGGCAGCTGAGTGAGGGGTGTGGGTCTCCAGGTCTTGAGCAGACGGCATCCAGCCCACAGGGTCTCTCTCTGTGTCGGGGACCATATGGTGCTGTATTTCACAGCCGGCCCTGTGTGATAAAAGTTCGGCAGCAAGCATCGATGAAAGGGAAGGGGTGGTCTCAGAAATGTTTGCTGCTGCTTGTGCTTGGGTCTCTCATGGAGATGGTGATTGCCAATGAAATATGTTAGGTTATGCCATAGCTGGGCTGGACACACCTTCTCATGGCAGGGACAGGAATGGGCTGCTGTGGGGTGAGATAAGGTGTTAGTTAACATGTTGGTGGGAAGCACCTGCATATATATCCTCATCCTGCCAAACATGAGGTTCCTGCCCACCAGAGGCACTCTGGTAGGGTCTCTTCCCCATTTCCCTCTTTCCAGGCTGTGCCTGGTTGGTGGGGCTGTGTCAGAGCAGGTGGCAGAGCCGTGCAGTTGAGAGCCTCTCCCAGCGCAGAGCTGCAGGTCTCTGTGATCTGGAGGTGGGATTGCCTCCAGCCCCACAGCCCCAGGGGAGTGAGAGCCTCTCTCTTGCTAGGAGTGCTTGGGCAGCCCCATGGGGAGGGTCCTGACAAGAGCTCAGGGTGCCCATGGTGGGAGATGGGATCCTACCGAGGGAGCTGCCAGTTTGCTAGAAGCCTTCTCCTAAATATGGACATGATTATTTTTATTTATTTCTTTGCTTGCTCTGGAATCTTTGCATTTTTCCCCTTAATCCTGGAGGAAAATCAGCAGTGCCCTGCATGCATGTCACATGGCTGTGCACAAACTCCCTTCGTGACTTCTTTCTTTCACGGGAGAGAAACACATTCAGGAAAAGCAGGGCCCTAACAACAGGAATCAAGTGTTTCTAAATATGGACATCCCTTTTTGACCTAAAAAGTCTTTTTTGTACCATGCATATTTCCCCTGTTAATCATTTCCTTTTGTTCCTTGCAAACTTGGGTCCTCCAGTGTTATAGAAGGAATTATAGCCTCTCTGTTTGTAAACTTTCCTTTATGATCCATGAACTGCCTTGCATGTTGGACGGATTTGCTGGGTTTTCTTTTTAATGTGGTTGGAAAGGCCAGCACTCTGGTTACTCGCCCTTGGCTTTCCCTTTTTTTTTTTTTTAAAAACAGTCATATTTGGCCTCAGCCTGTCTCGAAATATTGGGGATTTTACAGGCCATTGAGCTTTGCCTGGTCCTATTCACTGCTTTTGTGTTGCACTAATTGGCTTGATAAAGAAGGGCCTGGGCTCTGTGGAGCGCTTCTCCTCCAAGGTGAAATGTGAGATGGAGGGGGGAAATATTCAGATGTTCACTAGCAGTTATGCTCGCTGGATAATCTGAATGCATCAGAAATGAGCTAGAGCTCAGACAAAGTAGGGGATTAGGAGTCTGAGATGGGCGAGCGGGTGGACATCTGGAAGCCTGCTGTTTAGCTCGTCTGCTGGGGTGGGTTGCGTCTTCGATATGTGGGTTATAGGCACCGAAAATGAACAGCGAGCTGGGAGCTCTGTGGATAATATTCCAAAATAACGATTTCTGTTGTTATTTACGGAGGACCCCACCCTCCCCAGCAGAGCTCTGTGCGTTCAGGCTCCCCCTCTGACGCTGGAGGGACGTGCTCTGATGGCACGGTTTGTGTGCGCCACCTCCGCCTGCTGCCCTGAGGTTTTGGGGAGAAGCCTCGCACGCCCCTGTGGTGGTGTTACAGTGGATGCTCAGGCCCGTGGTTGCACAGAGGTCCCTGTGATTTTGGACAGGCGCCCAAACAGAGCCCAACAGAAGAGCAACTGCTTGGGGCTGGAGAGAAACCCAGCTTGGGGCTGGAGAGAAACCCAGCTTGGGGCTTCTGAGCCCTTCCCATGTGCAGAGCCCAGTTCTCCCGAAGCTGAGCTTGCTGTTAGCACAGGACTGCTTCTGCCCCCACCAGCATCTGCTGTGGAGCATTGTCTGCCCAGGGTCAGCTTCACCCACCCCATCCCTCTCTCCCTTCCAGCCCCTTTCCCTGATCCCTGCAGGCACAAGGTTGTGACTCGGTCCTCAGACTGTGGGTGGAACAGTTTTCTGCATTTGATGATGAAATAGGAGTTGAAAAATCCCTCTGCCTTCTTGAATACACAGTGTTGGAGAAGGAATTACAAATATGTTGTGAACAAAAATAGCGGACTAGTGGTTTGCTTTGTTTTGTTTTTCCCCAAAAGAGTAATTTCCTTCTCAGCCTCTTGGCCTCTTCTCCCTTTCTGCTCCTCCATCTCCAGGACTTTGCTCATGTTTCCATCCCCTTTCTGGACAACCTGCCTTGGCAACTTCAGTTTTGGCCACAGCTATAACGTCACTAAATGTGGCTGTACACAGCTGGAGCCGTGCAGTGCTCCCAGCAAATACCCAGTGCTGCTGGAATAGCATCCCGCCTGCCCACAGGTGGAAAGCAGAAGCATCACGCTGAGCAAGCTGGCACTGAGAGATTCCTTGTTCAGGGGAGCAGTGTAATTCTCACCCTACCCAGTGTCTGGCAAAGTGGCTTGAGGGGAAGGTAAAGAGGGGACCTCGAGGCATGAATGCGTCACCCTGAGACAGATGCACGAGGTTGGTGCTGCTTTGGGTCGTGCTTGGGATGATAAAAGCAGGGGGATTTTTAATTAAAAAGAATAATCAATGCTGCGGAAGAGAGGCAAGTACCAGGGCAGCAGGGATGTGGGCAGGGCTGGTTGAAGGACACATGTCCATTGCTGCTGGACATGATATCCCAGGGAATTAAAAGCAGGACTGAGGAGTGAGCCTGAAGCAGCCGTGTGGCAGCGTCCACTGAATGTGCTGACTCAGCCATACATGCCCGTGTTGTGTCACAGCTCTGCAAAATTTAGGGAGAGAAGGAAAGCACCGTTCCCAATTTTTTCTAGTTTGTGGGGGATAATCTTGTTTCGCCTGTCAGCTACACATCTGACCCTTGGTGCTCTGGGTGCAGCACCAATGGGTGGCAGTTCCTGCTGTGCTGCCCTCTTTTATTGCCTGTTTTTGGCAAAACTGCCTTGTTTTTATTTGGAAAGACCTTACTGAGAAGCAGAGCTGAGTCCTGGTGGGCAGTGGCACCCATGAAATGTGATTGATGTCTTATGTTTTCTCTATGTGAGCTGAGGGAGCTGCTGCTGAGGGCGACCTGCAGGTGCTGGGTGGTGTGTGGGTGCACAGGTAAACCAGCTCCTTTGCTGGGACCAGAACACTGGGAATCCTGCCTCTTGGTCTGTGCTGGCAGGGATGGAGGTCTGGGGGAGTGGTACAACACTGCTGCTGTCACCTGTGGGCACCCTGGAAGCCAAACCTCTGGAAAGCTGGGTTCAAAATCCTCCTTTTCATCCCAGGATGGGAGGAGGAGTGTGTTTTGACTGAAAAGCAGGGCCAGAAAGGTGTGTGTGTGTGTGCTGTGGGGGGACTCCAGATTTTACACAGACTAAGTGCATCACGGTCCCAATTCTTCCGCCAGCAGCTCAATGCATTGGAACTGCTCCGTGCCAGGGGAAGAGCCTGAGGGGCTGCCCAGGGGCTTTAGGACCCCATGGCAGGGACAGGGCACCCTGCAGCTCCCTGATACTCTTCTGAGCTGGCAAAGCCTTTGCTGTGAGGTGGAGGATCCAGGTTTGGGGGAGGCAGCCCTGAGCCCCAGGTCAGCTCCCCAGTTTGAGCAGGGGATGCTCCTGCAAACAGGAGCTGCTGGGAGTTTGCATCCCCCTCGGCCTCAGCCCTGAAGGAAGCCTAAAGCCTCGGTCAATAATAAGCTTATAAGACAGTAAATCTTGGTAATGAGAAAAACAGAAGACGGCATCTGCTCAACACAATGGTGCCGTGTATGGTCTGGTAAACAGCTATTGAAAGGAGTTGCCCGTTATCAGAGGGGTTACAGCTGAACAGCCCAATTTCCCTGCAGGAATCGGGGGTTTTCACTGCCCCCAGCCCTTTGGAGTGGCTGGTGGAATCCTGTTGGAGCTGAGTATGGGGAGAGGTGACCTGTTGCCCGCTAGGCCCAGAGTTTGCTCACAGGCCCTGCTGTGAGACCAGAGGCGAGTTACCATTGTCCTTCGTGTGTGGAGCTGGAGGTGTGACCTTCACAGTTGTTATCTTCTCCTCCTGTGCCCATTCCAAGGCCTCTTTGCAATGGCTGCACTGGGAGATGTACATAACTTTGGAGGGTGCTCTGCTGCAAATGATTGGGGTAAAAACGGGAAACAGTTTCTTCACTTGTCGTGTCTTTGAAGATGCCAAAATGAGATGAGCTGATGGGCAACAGACACCTGGGTATGAATGAGTTGTGCATGGGGGTGGCAAGAAAAGGGAGAGGCTGGATCTTCCCTTGAAATCCACTGGGATGAACCTAGTGCCCATGGGGTGGGAGCTGGCAGTGGTCTCGCTCCTGCTCCAACTGTGTGAAGCCAGGTCTGCAAAATGGGGAGGAGGAGGAGGAGGGGAGAGTTAAGGGGAAGGAATCTGCATATGGTGTGTAATGCATTTATGAATTGGGTCTTTAATAATTTACATTACCAGTTTAATACTTTGAATACAAATTATCTTGCCCATATGCTGTGCTGACAAACATAAAAATGGAGTAATCAAAGCTGTAATAGCACTACAGCAAAAAGACATAAAATGCCACTAGAAGGCTTAGGATAAATTATTGCATGCACACACCAGCTCTATGGCTCCCTGGTGCCAAAGGATGCATTGCAATTTCTTCCTTAGACTTTGTATTTGGGCTTGAGGACTGGTGCAGTACCAGGAGTACTGCTCAAAATTCTGCAAGATGGGCAGCGTTTAACAAAGAGAAGGAAAGAAAAAAAGTCTCACTAGTTTGATAAACACTGCAATTTAAATTCTTCTCTGGCATTACATGGGCTGCCAAGAAAATATAGCCCTCTTATTTGCAGGGAGCCCCCTTCTTCTTCCAGCAGGGTTATTTGCATGTATTATAAACTGCAGTGCTGGCTTGCCATCTTCAGGCAGCTGCCACACACTGCACAGCATCCCTGTGTATCCTTGTCCATCTCTGTGCTAGTTGGAAGTGGTAGGTCCAGCCTGGGTCCACAAGGGATGCCTGAACAAGGATGTACCAGATGATCCAGGCAGTGGGCAGCATCAGTCCAGGCAAAACAAAAGTTTTACCTCGTTCCTCTTCACAACTGTATTTGCTCCCTTCTGATGCCTGAGTTCTGAGGGGCTGGAGGAGGTGGGAGAGGATGCAACAGCCCTGGGCCTTTGGTGCTGCTTCTTGGCCACTCTTGGGCTGCGGTTTGGGTACAAGGGAACAGTATGGGTGGCCCTGAGAGCTCATGGATGCTGCAGGGGTCTTAGTGGTTTGTTTTTAACAGTCTTTTGGTGCGTGTGTGCTGGTGTACCAGGCATCTCAAAGGGCATGGGGCTCTGCAGCAAGAGGAGCAGGTTTGCAGAGCAGAGAAGTTGTGCTCACAGGGGATAGCTGCAGTTTGGAGATGTCAGTAGACCTTGTGTTGTACCTTGTGGCAAGAGCTTTTAAATACCAGCCCATTCACTGGTGCCACATCTCAAATGCAGCATCCCAGCTACAGGCAATCTTTCACAGAAAGAGCCGTTTAAGGCTCACATTTGCATACACTGAATTTCTCAGCTATCAAGGTTACTCCATACTGTAATCCATTCTGTGCTTCTAATACGATCAGTGAAAAATGAGGCTTCTTCCCAAATAAATCATCAGCAATGAAGGAAATGGTGGTTTTCCATAAGGCCTGAGGCTCCTGCGGTAGCAACGTCTTTTCCAAAAGTCAGAGAAATCTGGGCAGGCTCATTCTGTGCTGCCTGAGGTCACTGCCAGTCACTCAAGGACCCAAACCCTTTGTATATGAATGAGTTTTTCCTGCCTTTAACTCCCCCAGGATCTGCTGGTTCCTGTCTCCCTGGAATGTGGAGCCAGCAGCTGGGGTGTAGCACCCCCAAAGGTTCGGGTCACCCCTCTTTGGCTCATCCATTAATGCATGCACTGGTGCACACATACCTCTCTCTAATATGCTGAGGGTGCAGGGAATGGATGCCAGTGCTTGGGATCCCGTGCCCTGGTGAGGTGGGCATTCAGGGCTGCAGGAAGAGAGAGCGAGCGCTCTCCTCCTGCCCACCCTGCCTGTCCCTGTTCTCCACCTTGCCCAGCTTCTCATGCACCCCCCAAGCCCGGGTTTCCCTCTGATCAGGGTGTTTTGAAAGAGTCCTCTGGGCAGCAGTCATGTGGCACAGCAACCCTATTATTGCAGCCAAACCCCTCAGTGCAGACACAGCAACAAGCTTGTCCTGCCAGGGGTGATGGGGGCTGCCTGGGTGGGCAAAGGTATCTGTATGAGCCAGAATGGGGAGGGACAGATGAGCATCCAGCCCCCACTGGAAGAACTTTTACTATTGCCAGGTCTTCTGGAGAATAAGGCCCTCACTGATCCTTTTGCTCCACAAATAAATTGGATGGATCAAGACCACAATGAGAAATATCCCTATCCTCATCCAGAAGGGATTTTCAGCATAAAAGGCTTTATGTGACTCATAAACTCTAACATTTATTTCTGCACATGAGGTAAATATTTCCCTCTCTGAACGTCTAAGCAATGCAATTTTGTTTGAAGCCTCCATTTGTTTAAGTCTGGAGGTGACAATAATTCACCTGTTTTCCCTTCCCATGTTCCCCCAAGCAATGTCGTAAGCCAAAATAGAGCAAACTCAGCTCTGGCTGTTTGTCACTTGTCAGCTCCCTCCTTCAAACATGTTCAGATGAGCTTTGTCCTGGAGTTTACATTTGGGCACCTTCTGATCTCTAGCTGTTGGTAAATGGCCCTGCGTTCTCCTGTTTAGAGGAAGAAATACAGCACACCTGCATGCAGCCACTGCCAGGGCAGGCAGGAAAGAGAGACATAACTTAATCTAACTCCAGATAAATCATGATTTCACAGCAATCTGCCTGCCACAGGCAGTTGAGAGCCCCATCTCCTTGGCACTGTAACAACACTTGTCACTCAGTGTCCCAAAGAGACCCGCTCACGGCCAGAGATCACAGATGACTGAGAAGATGCCTGCAGTCGTAAACACCATCAATCTGGAGAAAACAAACACTGCCGGGAGCCAGTGTCAGATGAGGATGTACGAAGTCAGCGCTTGTCTCTGCAGAGCATGGGATGTGCCCATGGGCCACGCGGACCCCCAGCCTCACACCTCCCCAGGTCTGTTGCCACCTGAAGCTCCAGCAGCTCCAGGGAGGCAAAGTGCTGCCAGTCCTCTTCCCTGGGAGGGCTTGGGTCTCCAGCTTCTGGAGGCTGTAGCCCACTATGTAGCCCCCAGCACAGGAAGGGGGACCAAAGTAGGGGTTAGCTGCTGAGGGACAGAGGTCTTGGGGGGTGTCCTTGAGGCACTGTCTGCTTTTGCTCTTCGAGGGAGATGAGAAAATGATGCTCCCACTGTGGTGGTAGATATGGCTTTTGGCTTCTCTGCCCCTGCTCTCCTGCTCCCAGCTGGGACTCCCCTATTCCCCCTGCAGCTCCCAATGCAGCTCCCTGGGTCCCTGCCTGTTCTCCAGGACATGTCCATGTCCAAGCCTAAACTCAATGCTAACGTGCACAGGCTGTTTCTTTATCTGTCTGCCTCTTTTTTCTCTTTCTTCCTTTTTTTTTTTAAAGAAAACTGAATCTAAGGCTGCCATGTAGTGATGATGATGACAGTATTGTTAGTTGTTATTTCTATTTCCATAGCTCCAAGAGGCAGAGAACAGAGTCCCACTGGGTTAAATGCAGCACATGCCATAACAAAAAGACAGTTTGGGTGCCAAACAACTTGCAATCTTCTTTTTAATGTAAGCAATGTAAAATTAAGATTACTATAGCAACATCTTGCCCACGTTGCACACAGATAGGATTTGTTGGTCTTTATATATATATGCGTGTGTGTATGTGTATATATATGTAATGTACATATACAAATCCTAAATATCTCTGGCAACTTTTCCTACAGTTGAATTTATATTTAATTTCTATCTCTCTGTATCTCAGATCGAATTTGCATCCAGCTTTCCCTCAGCAGCCTTGCCTTTTCCTTCAAGCTGCTTTGTGCACACTGTGTGCCAGGCTCAAGTCCCCTCTGCCTGGGGAGAGCACTTGCCCCCTGGTTGGGAGCAGGGAAAAGCCCTGACTGGAGAGGGGGCCATCCCATTTGCTGACTTAATGTTAAAACGCCAAATTTGCTTTCTTCAGTTAGGTTTTAGGAGAGTAGGGTGGACCTCTGGCATGCAAATCCCGAATTTTTCTTCCCATCTGTCTTCTCTCAAGTTATTAGTTCAACTTTAAATGAAATTTCCTATGAATTATGAACCGCAGCTCTTGTTTATTCTCCATGACTGAATAAAACCTGGGTCCAGAAATGCCTGCAGGAAGGACAGAGCACACCCAGGAGCTGAGGGAAAGGCAGCAGGAGGAGGGATGCTCTACAGCTCAGTGTCCCTTAAATTCTCCAGGAAAACAGCAGAAATGCAAGCACAGTTTTCACCTTGTTGCAGAGGTAAGTGGAGTTACTGATAAAGGAGAATTTTAACATCTCCAGATCTGAGGAGCTGTCTTTGCTTACGAGTCTACAATCAGGGAGGAGGGGAAAGCCAGGCACCAAACTGTGCTCAAGAGATCCGAAGGGTACTGCTTTCTGCTGAAGAAAGACACACCAGAGGGATACCCACTTCTCCTGAGGAGCAGGAGGAACTTGCAGCGCATTTGTAGCAGCTTTGAGGCTGTGGAGTCGAACATGCACAGTTGGAGGGCTGGTGGATTTGCTGTTTTGAGACCAGACTGTAATGGAGATCTGAGAACCAAAACTGAAAACGTCTGCTGGCAGGTCTGCGTGGAGGAGCTGGAAAGCAGCCTGGAGTTGCCAGCTGCAGATTTCTGGTGCCTCTGACTTAGCAGAATTAAATACAAGGAAATAAATCACAGGCAGCTCTGCCTGCAGGGTCTAGAAGGAAAGCAAAGTGGCTGGGGTGAGGCAGGTGAGGAACTGCGCTTCCCAGCGTGTCCGTGGGCACAACAGAAGCGGCAAAGTGAAGAAGGGATCTGCACACCACAGAGGGGCCAGCTTTCAAAGCCCACCCAGGCAAACGGAATGGGCTTTTCTTCAGACAGAACTGCTCTGTGAGCAGGAATCAATACCCTTCTGCAGAGCCTGCAAAAATGCTGACGGGTTTAAGTGTGCAGAGCTGATGCGGAGTAGGAGGTTTCTGGAATGGAGCTATTGAAGAGACAGGCAGGACAGAGCAAGCGCAAGTGATGCTTCACACAAACGTTGGGTGCTGGTGTGGATCTTAAAGTGGCAGCAGAAGGTACAGGGGCAGCTGAAGATTGGATCAGGCAATGGGGAGTGGGTTGAAGACCAGTGGAAATTCATGAGCAATCATGCATTATTGTTGAGCAGTCATGTATGTATTGTTGTAAGATGGGCAATCAGCTGCAGCAAAGTTGTCCCTTTGCTGAATCAGCCCCAACCCTGGGCTGATCCATAGGTAGAAGAGACATTGCTACCTCCTTCCCCAAAGGAAGGAGTAAAGGCAGGCGCCAGGGGGCTGACAGAACAGTGGGACTGGGAACCTGGCCTGGGAGGAGTCAGCAATGTCTGTAGGGCTGAAGAAACCATCTCCAAGACAGTTGGTTAAAATGCACACACACTTTCTCATCTTTTTTTCTGGAAAGGGAACCCACCGGGACAAGAGACTGTTTATGATGAAAGTTAACTCTGGGCTTCCATGGGTAGGGGCAGCTGCTGTGAGCAGTGTGAGCACCAGTGCACTGGGTTAAGGTTTGGTGTGCAACTTCAGCCCAGAGACCTGGTTGTTCACCCCTTGGAAATGCTGTGGAGCTTTGCAGGTGTGCTGGAGTGTCCGGTGAAATCAGGGCTTTTGATGGGAGTACGGAAAGAGAAGGGAATCCTTTCCCCTTCCCCAGGGGGTTTCCCATCTGGGGGCTGCACAGTGCTGATATGTGCCAAAGTGACAGCCTGAGGAAAGGGAGTCTCTTCACTGGGGAAAAAACTCTGGTTTTGGAGTCAACTGGCCGCAGCCCCTCTGTCAACTCTGCCGCACTGACGCTGTGGGTGGCTGCACTTCCACAGGGGCAGGTGGGTACCACACGTCCTCCTTGGCTTCACGGCACTGCTGTGCCAGCCATCATCCCCATCACCTCTCCACTTTTTATTTCTCTTGACCCCCATGTTCCCATCAGCCATTTTTAAGCAAGCCTGCCACCAAGACCGTAATCGGTTCCCATGTCCTCCTCTTTATGCTCTCACCCAGCAATTTGCGCAGGGCTGTCGAGCTCTCCGCTCGTAATTGACGGGGGAAAGCAATCTGCTTCACAAGAGGAAACATCTCCACCGGCTGCTGGATCCGAGCAGGCTATTTCCCATAATGAGGATGAAGTAAAACAGGATCTCACTAACAGCCGTGGATGTAGCTGAGCCCTCATTACTGCAGGCGCAGAGGTGCTGTTTGGGACATAATTAAGAGGTTGATATTTGGAGTGCAGCGTGTCGCACTGTCCTTCCCATGCTGCTGCCTCACAACAAGGCATTTAGAGCCAAGTGCTCCTCAAGTTTGCTCCAGTCACAGCTCCCACAGTCCAGGCTGCAGGAGGGGCTGCTTGGGGAAAAGGGAAAGCTTCTTGTCTTCTTTCTTAAGACAGTTGTTTCTCTCCTTGCAGAGGATGACCATGGCTAATTTCAGCCTTAGCACTGGAAAGCAGCTGCCAATGGCAATAGCTTGAGCTGTCCCCAGCTGGAAAAGCAGCTTGGACTTGGTGTGGGCAGAATGTTTGCAGGTGGGTGTACATCTGGGTGAACTGCAGTGCAAATAGGGGATGGGGAGGGGGGGGAATGTGGAGGGGAGAGTCCCCAGAGCATCTCAGCAGTTTCTCACTAATAGTTTCACACTATTCCTGCCCGACAAGACCAGGTGCCTGAGCCATCCTGGATGTCTGAGGTGCTGCACAAACTTTTGGGGGTGTTGGAGATAAGAGGAACCACCTCTGTTTGGACATTATCCATGGAGAGGAGAGCTTTCCCTCCAGGCTCTCAGGGAGGCAGCCAGTCTTATCTCCTAGAGGCCCTAAAAAGGCACTAACTAGCCCTTTTCCTTGGGATTGAAGCACAGTCAGAGGATAAGCTTATGTTCCTCCTCCATGTAAAGGTGTTGGTAAGCTAGGTAATACCCTGGTGAGTCCAAAAGACTGGCTTGGCCCTTCCAGCTGACCTCTTATGGGAGGATTAGAGGAGGGGAGAGAGAAGGAAGTGAGAAAGGGGCTGCAAGAGCACTGGGAAAACTGAGAGCAGTCCAGCATCCCTGCAGGTACCAGTGTGGGAGCCTGAGAGCAGCAGGATTCCTGTGTGCACAGCATGTTGGGGCAAAAGGGATGGACTGGAAAGGGGATGGCGAAAGGAGACCTGTAAGGAGAAGGAGTGGGTTTGTTGTTGGTTTTTACTGGTAGAAAAGGGACTGGATGAGGAATCTCAATGGGAAAATATGAAGTGCTCCCTTTTTTCCCCCTCTTTTTGTCCTGCTATCCCAGGAGGTCTCTGTGGAGAGCCTGGCCCACACTCGCTTGAGCACATGCGTTGTGGGGATAGTGCGAGGAGGATGAGTGGTCCTTCTTTTGCTTGAGGCAAAAGCAGATCTTAAACACAAACTGGGAGGGCAGCCCCCTTGGCAGCCTGCACAGCAACCAGACTGCCTTTGCTGGGAGCAGGCCCTCTGATTTGGGATTTTTTAGGGGGCAGGATTTAGTAAAATCATTGAAAACCCCCACATTTCATTCTAGTACCTTGAGACCTGTAGCAAGACCAGTTCCAACCTGGCCCAGCATGGGATGCTGCCTGATGTAGCTGGTGGTGAGAGCTACCCCAATGCCCAGCACACATGCCCCCAGGGATGCAGAGCTGGGTTCAAGCCACTGATGGTGCTGCAGGGAAGAGCTGGGGTTTCTCCACACACAGCGGAAGGGCAGGAGTTATTTGCTGGCAGAGACTGTGCAAACCCCATGCATAATTCAGCTCTGCCATACAAATCATCCCACCAGTAAAAGCCTTTTCAGAAAGCACGATTTGATTGCAACAAACTCTGACCCAAATGTGCTGCAGCCGACAGCCCCGTATGACAGGTTTTAAACTTTTGCCGTCACTTCCTTCTGAGAGGCAGAGTGAATCTAGGTCACCCTCACCAGCTTGTTTGTAATGAGGCTAATTCTGATTTCATTCATGTTGCATCCTCGAGTTTGAGATGGGGGGGAAAAAAAACGGGAGATTTGAAAAGGCAAGTCAGCCTCAAAGTCATTCTTCTTAAATCCCATCTCGGAGCAAAGGAAGTGGTTTGATGTTGCGTCCCAAGGCAACATTGACGGCGTCATTTAATATTCAGGGTACGAAAAGAATACAAAGTTTTTCTTCTTTCCCTTTTTATTTAGATTGCAGAGTTAAGCAGTTGAGCTGAATGAACGGGCCTGTGTCCGCAGCTTTTTGAGCGATTAACAAAAAGGCCTATTCTGGGTGAGTGAGCTGTGAGCTCTGCATGAGGCTGCTGCTGCAGGGACAAAGAGGGGAAGTGGCTGAACACGAGGTTATTAGTTTGTCTGGAGTTTCCAGGCAAGCACGACGGCACAAACAGAGCCGCTTGTTTGTTGATCTGTTCTGCGAAGGCAGCTCAGGGCAAGCTGTTGTATTCATCTGTTTATTGCTGAAGCAGCCAGTGCTGTTTTTCCCAAGACTGGGATTCTCCTACGCCATGCACGGGACGGCTGTGTTGCCTCTGCAGTAAATAGCTGCACAGTCCAAACAGACAAGAAAAAAGTTTGGGAGAGAGGAACTACTGCTGTGTGTGCTTGGCTAGAGAGCTGCAGGTGGATAATGGTGATTCCCCCTCTGGTAATGGTTTGGGAACAGCTCTGCCTCCAAGACAGATACTGGATTTAAGGGCAGAATTGAGATTAAGGGGGACAAAAAAGGTGTTTGCCCTTATGTTGATGCTAACAGCCATGATGCAGGGCTCCTTCATATCCCATCTGGGGCTAAACAGCATAGAAGTAGCCCACGTGGCAAAGGATTTATCATCCCCGTTTCTGCTTCTGCTTATGTGTGTCTCCCCAAGGCCATTGCTTGAGTCAAAATGCCCACTTTTTGAGAAATTACAGCTTTTATTGCCTGTTGTTCTTGCTGGAAATAAGTGCTTGCTAGGCTGCTGTGGTGAGAAGAGGGGTTCAGCTTGGCATCTTTGCTGTGTGTGTGTATCTGGGGAACAGAGCAGGGGCTCAGTGGAGCACTGGCAAGGGAGACCACTGAGCATTACTGCTTGGGGACCTCTGTGTTAGGAATGACTTTAAAATTGCCTTTGCAGTTCGCTGAGAGTTATTTGCTCTGGGGAAACCACTAACCTACCCTGTGATCCTGGTGGTCCCTGTGCTTCTGGTGCCTGCTTCTGCAAGGGAGGGAGTTACAGATCAAAGTGCCTTGCCTTGCAGCCTGCCTGCAACTAAGACAGTCAGCATAGAAGTTCTTTCTGGTGCCCTGATTTTCTATCTTTCTCCTTTCTTCTCATGTCTCTTCCTTCCTTTGAAGTGGGACACCAAGGCACCTTTGAATGAGCTCATGTTGGAATTCTGGATTTTCCATCCTGGTATTCCTTATCCAGTGCTAACCTACCTGTTCTAGGGAGTGCCCAGGGGGCCACTAATTATTTTGGTAAGCATGAGGAGTTCCCCAGGTCTGGATAAAGGGAATGGATATGTCACTGTCCCTAAGCAGGCTCAGTCAAAACAACAAGACAAATTTGCCTTAAATATACCGAATTCAGTAGAGTAGTATTTGTGGAGAACAGCCATTATCTTTGTATATTTGACAAAAGTTAATTGTCTCTGTGACAAAATCAGTGTAGTAGTCAGCCTGTCCCTGTATAGGAGGAGAAAAAAAATCCTTCATTTATAAGCGATTCATTAAGTAGCATTAAAGCTGTCTCTGAAGACAAAATAATCTTTTTAAAGAGGACTCATGGTAGCGAGAAGGAAGATTAATGCCTCAGCTATTTTTCAATTATGTAAGCTTTCATTTATTACAGTATACCTGGATTAACTCTTACTAAGCTGTGTGCCCTGGTAGGTAGGGTTGGGAAGGGGGAGTGTTTTTGTGCCCCTGGACACGAGGCAGGGGCACAGAGAGAGGGACGAATGATTCTCTGCACGTGGCTGCTGTGATGGGTGTGAGTGGCATGGCAGGGGGGTGCCAGGTGATGCCCCTCTCAGCCTCACCATTACCAAAGCTGTTTTGCACAAGGAGTGTGCATTTATGGTGCTTCAATATTTTGCAGTGATTACATTCTGCTTGATCTTCCTGCTTGCACACATGTACACACCCTCCCCAGTGTAGCTTGGGTACTGAAAGGCTCTGTTTTCTGACTCTAATTCAGTTGCCTTCTCCTGTGATCATGTTTATGATCCTTGCACAAGCAAATGAGCCTAAATTCTTCTAACACACTGGGGATACTCTTATTTCAGTATGATTTATGTCAGTGGTTTCCAGTAAAGTGTAATTAAAAAGGTCTTATTGATACCTCTACCTTCATTTTTCCCCTTGCCACTGCTTCCTAGAGTCTTGTCTTAATTGAAGCAGTGAAGAGTCCATTTAGCAGGAAGGTGGGAGGAAACAGCCTGAATATCATTCATCTAAATCACTCTACCGATGAAAACAGTTGCTCACTACATCTATCAAAATTTCTTCTAAGTGTCTTACGAGAGATTAGTTTCTGCAACTGTACAGATGCACGCACGCCTGGTAGAGCTCTGCAGACCTTCCCATCCATAGCAGCCACACCAGGCTGTGGAAGAGGACTGCTTTTTGCAGGTATACATTCTGCACCAAAATAAGTTGCCAGATGAAAAGCCATTTTTGTTTTTTTCCTGTTGCATCAGCTTCACAAAACATTACACCCCCCTACGTTGCACTGCTGTGCGAGCAAGGCTTTTTAAAGTACAAATGAGGCCAAAATCTTTGTTGGGCAGCTTTGGTGCTCTTGCCAACGCACCTGTATGTAAAGTTCAGGTCCTCTGAAGTCACATCAGAGCCAAAAAAAAAGCATCTGAGAGCATCTTAAAAGTGCTGCAAAATCTGACAGGGAAGATCAGAGTGAAGGTGGAAGGTGCTGAAAGGATCTGTCCATACAAGCTGACCCTGCTACTGTACCACAGGTAGGTCCTGAACACAGAGCAGCTGAAAGTCTGTGAACAAAATGTTTTAGTTTACACAAAACCTGCAAAACTATGCAGAATTCAGTGCAGAGTCAAAAGGAAGCCCAAAGAAGCTCAACTTCAAGCCAAAATGCTCACTTTTGCAATTTGAGAACGGAGGATATTGATCATTACCTTTAAGAACTCCATTTTTGTTTCAAAGCTGGGTGCTCTCCAGTCAAGGGGGAAAAGGTAAAGAGACATTCTTGTCTCAGCGAAGGTCTGAGTGCAGATGCAGGGCTGGCTCTGACCCCGGGCCAGCAGGCCGGGACGGACCCAGTTTGCTGCTGGTTTCGGCTGTGCTGTGCTGCTGCCTGTGCTCTGCCGGCGGGGAATGAGCCATCAAAGCGTTCGCTCTCAGCTTTGTTATTGATTCACTCGACCGGGCAGTTGTAAAACCCCCATGACGGGTTGTGACACAGCCTTTGTGTTTGCTTGGGCACTTTGACCTGCACGCAGAGGGGTGGCTTTGGGCCGAAGCCAGAGGAGGTGGTGATGGGCAGCCCCAGCGCCCCTGCCCTCTGTCCTACCCTCACCCGGGCTCCAGCACAGCGTCCTGGCTGATTGCTGAGCAGCTTTGCTATGGAGACAGTCTGAGAGAGCTGGAGTTGTTCAGCCTGGAAAAGAAAAGTTTCCGGGGATACCTTACAGCACCTTCCAGTACCTAAAGGGCTACAAAAGAGCTGTAGATGCTGTAGATGCTCCATCCCTGGGAGTGTTCAAGGCCAGAAACATCCTGGATGGGGCTCTGAGCAACCTGGTCTAGTGGAAGGTGTCTCTGCCCACAGCTGGGGGATTGGAACTGCATGATCTTGAAGGTCTGTTCCAACCCAAACCATTCCACAGTATCATAAAAGTTATCTGATTTTTTTTTTTTTCTAACCAGAGCTGAGAGTTCATGTGGTTGCAGTATTGTGGCCACAGTCTGACCACAGAGGCTTGGTCTCTTCTCGCTCATGCTGATGTGGACTAAAACACAGAAGGTGCCGGGAAGCCCCAGCCGCGGGTCTGGGCTGCGGGAAATCCCGGCTGTTCTCCTGCGGCTGAGAAGCGTGCAAGGGGGCTGGCTCGAGTTTAAATTACCGCTGAGGGTTCCGCATCGCACATATTGCAACCGGTAAAAAGTATTAAACCGAAAGCGAGTGGTGTATTATGCTGTGGCGTAAGTGGTTGAAAAAAGTTCCCATGGGGATGGGCTCGCCTCGGGGGTGGGTGGCCGGGAGCGGAGCCGCGGGGCAGCGGGAAACACAGGCAGAGGGGAATACAGGCAGAGGGAAACGCGGGCAGAGGGAATCCCTCAGCGGCTCGGAAAACGTTCGAGGGCGGGAGCTGGGCGAGTGTGCCGGCAGCATCCCAGGCTGGAGGCGCTCCCGGCCGGGCGGGAGGGCGAGTGGCGGGCGGGCAGGAGGGTGCGGGGCCGATGGCATCGGGCGGCTGTCACCGCGTGTCCCCCCACCCCGACCCCCCCAAGAGGTGCGGGATCCCCCCCGCCCCGGGCCCACCCGGCACCCCCGGATGGCCGCGCGGTGGCGCCCTCGGCCCGGGAGCGGCGCGGAGCCCCCGCGCACCGCGAGCCCCCGCCCCGGGCAGGGCGGCGGCGCCGCGGGGAGGGGGCGGCGGGAGCGCCCCGGGACGGGCCCGTGCAGGGCCTGGGGCGCGCTCCTCCCCGCGGCCCCCGGCGGGCAGCGCTGCCGTCGGGCCGGGAGGAGGAGGAGGAGGGGCCCCGGCGGCGGCGGCGGCGCGGGCAGAGGCGCGCATGGAGCGGCCGGGGAGCAACGGGAGCTGCCCGGGCTGCCGGCTGGAGGGGGGCCCGGCGGCGGTGGCCGCCACGGGTCTGGCGGCCGTGCTTATCTTCACCATCGTGGTCGACGTGCTGGGCAACGCGCTGGTCATCCTGTCCGTGCTGAGGAACAAGAAGCTCCGCAACGCCGGTGAGCGCGGGGCGGGCGCGGGGGGCGGCGGGCGGAGCGGAGCGGAGCGGTCCCGCACCGCGTCCCGGGCTCCGCTGCTCCGGCCCCGCACGGCCCCGCTGCTGGCGGGGCAGGAGCCCGCGGGAGGCGGCGGGGGCAGGACTGCAGCCCCGCAGCGGAGCGGTGAGGGAATCTCCGCTGGGCATCCCCGGCCGAGGGGTCCGCGCTGCCCCGGCCGAGGGATGCGAGCTGCCGGGGAGCCGGAGCAGCGCCTGCCCGTCTCCTCTCCCCGGTGAGCGGGCTGCCGTCGGGTTCCCGGCTCGCTCGCTCTCTGTCCGTCCTGTCCCGCTGCTGCTGTACCTCCGACTTTTCGAAACTTCTGTCCCCCAGAGGCAGCTGAACGTGGAGGAGCCCGAACTCAGGTAAAACCCACGTCCCTCCACCCGACCCGCGCTGGGAGGAGCGGGGCAGAGGCGCAGGTGAGAACTCCGAGTGCCGGGTTATGTATGGAGGAAGAGCGTTAGGGTTTTTAGACGAGCCCATTACAACGCTTGCTTTTGTGTTCCAGCCTTGCATATATTTTAGTGTTTTCATCGTCAAGCTGCGATGCTGAAAACAAGAGTAAGATTTTACATGATTTTTTTCATAGGTAATTTAGAAGTCTGGTTTGGAGCCTCATGTGTTAACTCCTTAATGAATTAATGTAGGAAAATTGTGCAGTGGATGTTATTAAACATTTTTAAGAAGGCTATATAGTTTGTCTAATTTTTTTTGGTTTTCCTTCAAAGTCTTGTTATTTTAACAAAGAAATAGTACTGGGCATCAATTTTAGCAAAGAAGTAATATTGGATATAAGTTGCTCTGTAAGGAGTTTAATGTAGTCTGTTGCTTAAACTGTACCGTAGAGTATGTTTTGCTGAGGAGTACACCATTGTTTGCTTTTATAAAGATATAAAATGACCTTCAGTTTTATAGCTTGTAAAATGGTTTTAGTGAAATATCTCCAGTGTTCATGATGCGTTGTAAGCAGTTTGAGATGCTCATCTCTGTCTCGGTCCTCTGTGACTGTGGAGGGACTCAACAGACTTCTGTAAAAGTACCTGATGGGTAAGGCTACCAGGACAATTTCTCCCCAGTACCTTTAATATTTGATTGATTCATTAATGATAGATAGTACAGAAATGGGCACTGGCTTGGGCAAGTGCTGGATGTAGGGACCTTGAACAGCAAGTTGCTCTTTAACTGGTACACAAAACGCTGCCCATAGTACCCACAGTACACAGACATGCTGTACTGGGTGAGAAACTTAGTATGGTTGGGAAAGGTATTTGCTGTTCCCTTCAGCTTTGCTTTAAAATGCAGGTGCTGCGAGCTTGTGATCAGTGATTCCGGGAAGGAAAAGGAGAGACATCCTTCCCCTCTCCCAAGATAACTAGTGGTTAATGGTTAATGTTATCTGGCTGGTTGGGAAGCAAGCAGATTCGAGGCTATTAACTGCTTTTATTACCTTCAAATTGTTAATCACTTGAATGGGTTTCATGTTTTACAATAGCCTCCGCTGTGAGTTGAGGTAAACTTCCTGTGGAGTAAAAAAGAGCAACTTTCTCTTGAAGTGATCACAGAGATATTTTCCAAATCCTAGTCCTTGTCAGTAGCCTGTTGTCTGCTCTCCATACAAGCTATTAGGGTGTATGAGTAAAGCTAACACAAGTTGCTCACCTTCCTGATTTAAGGGGGCTCTTGTTGCACACAAAACTTTAGTGTGACTAGTGGGGAACTCAGTGTGACAGGCTTTGAAGCAGTGGTAAGGTGTGAGGAGATCTACCCTGCTTTGTTCATCTGAGTTCACTCCTGCTCCTCATTCAGTCACAGCCTAAACTGGGAACGCCTGTGCCAAATCACTGAGGGTTTCAGCAGCAGAAGGGTGACATGGTCAGGCTGATGGTGATGGTCTGAAGTTCAGTAAGGTGAAATGTCTAACCAGCATCTGACTGTTGTCATCTTGTTTTGCTGAGAAGGTCACGTGTGTTTAGGATGTTCGGACAACACTGCTTCTCTCCATGTCGGGAAGCAAGCAGTCTGTCAGCTTTCCTGGACCCAGGACAAAAAGTCAGGGATCTCAGCTCAGTTCATGCTCCTCCTGACGTGTGAGCAGCCACGTGAATGAGAGGGGCTCAGTTGGAGCCCAGCAGCCAGACTGAAGTCCTTTGGACAAAGAGTTTATCTGCTCATGTGCAAACATACCCTAAGCCAGTTCAATAAATGAAAAGGGCACCTGTGATGGCTGTGTCAGCTCTTGCCAAATCCTGGAAGCGCCAAGCCCTCCTTTTCGTCTGGCTGGACCTAAAACTGTATCAGCAAGATAAGGTGTATTCAGGCTGGGATGTGTAAGTGGCACTGCTTCAGTAGCCGTGGTGGGTGATCACTCCTGTGGGGATGGGGTTTTTGGTCCTTTCCCCTGGACTTCTCTGCAGTACTTGTCACACTTCGGCACCTCTCCTCTCCACGCAGCTACAGCGGGCAGAGTGTGAGTGTGTCTGTAGGGCAGGGTCTCACATCAGCAGTTGCCTGGAGCTGAATGAGGAGAAGGAGATGGGCGGTGCTTGAGGGCAGGAGAGATTGGGATTCACTGAAAGCCACAGGCTTCATCTGTGATGGACAGTTCACGTTCTCTCGGTCTTGCTGGAGAACTGCTGGTGTTAAACTTTCCTGCATTCAGCTACCCGGACACTTGTAGCTGTTTGTGTGGTCAGAGAGGTTCAAACAAAGCTCCAGGCTTTGGTCTGTATGTTCACAGTGCAGGACAATTCTGTGATTGAGGGTGAAGGGCGTGGGAAATAACTCTGCCCCTCTGACAGGAGAGATATCTGTCTGTCTTTATGGGAGAGGTGAACTTCTGTGGCAGCTGAAAACTCTGACAAACCTGGCCACCCTGATATCCCTGCACTGGGGGAGTTGGGAAGCAAAAGAACTTCCCTGTAAAACTTACCAAGAGAAATCACATTACTCCGCTTTCCATGTGGGAAGGTGCAACGTATGTTGATGTGCCCAGTGCTGTTACTGAAAGGTGCTCAGAGCACTGAGCACAGATTAGGACCCAAGTAAGAAATAATATGAGTGAGCCATGAATTATGTGGCACGTGCAAGATCAGGACCAGCCAAAGGCTGCTGGCATGGCTGAGTTTACAGCTTTCCATTTCTGGCTCTGACTAGCTTTACAAGTGTGAAAATCATCACTAAAACCAGCCAATGTTTTTCAATGAGTAACCTGCTGCCTGGGCAGAGGCTCTTCAATACCCTTCCCTAGCTCTTCTGAACTCACTGCAAACTCAGGCACACAGCCCAAACATGCATTCCCTGGAAACCCACGTCTCCCAGCAGTGCTGCCTGGAGCTTTGTGTGCAGAGAGCAATTTCTGCTGCCTCACGAGCCCGTTTCCCTCTTGGGAACATCATCTCTTGGGGGATCCAAAACCTCTGTGGGGGCAGGCAGTGCAGGTATAACTCTAACGAGGTCACTAGGCTCAACCGGATTGTAATCCTCTGGATATACACCACACACTGCTGTTTGCACAGTGCGGGGGATTTTGTTCTTGGGCTGTCACACCAGCCAAAGTCAAGCGTCACACAGAAGTCTGCGTGTGTTATGTCAACACAGTTACCTTTGTCAGCCAAATGCAAACTCTCATAAGAAATGCTAGATCCGTTTGACAAGCCCTCCAGCCAGAAAACTCTGTTGACTAACAGGAGTTGTGTTTCCACCCCTGCTCGCTGGCCGCTCCCTGCCCCGCTGGGAGCATGGGCAGGGTGACCAGCCTGCACTTCCCGGGTCAGCCGTTTGCCCTCTGGAAATCCTGGCACAGTGCTAAGGTTTTGTTTGCTTGAGCGAGGTTTTTTATTTATTATTCCAAGACCTCTGGAACTTCCTGGCTGGCCTGGGACATGTTTCTGGTGGTTTTTTTTTTGTTTTGTTTTTTTTTTAAGTCAGTGTTGGGAATTCGGTGAGCTCCTTCATATAAACCTCCCTCTTGAGTGCAGGTTTTCTAATTACAGATGTGAAAGATGGTTAGCAGATGGTGTAGGGCATCTTCCCAACTGACTTTTCAGAGAATTTTGCTTCTATAGCTGAGATTTAAGTCATCCATATTTACAAATATAAAAAGTAATGCTTATACTTCCAACATCTTGTGTATCAGGATACTTTCACTTTTTTAGCATCACGCCTATCGTATTAATAGATTGTTGCTTTTTTCCTGATATACCTACTGCCAGTAGTTCTTTTTATATCTTTTAGCTTTCTTAATAAATGTGTTGATTTCTAGCTCTAATTTTATAGTGAGTTTTCAATTTGTTACATATTTTATTTGATTTTTAAATTTGGTTCTTGTCTTAAAAAATTCTTTTTTTAAACCACATGAACATGTTTTTTTTTAATATAGTACTGCTGGTTTTGGTGCGAAGGAGGGCTCTACTAAGGCGTCTTTAAACATTTCCCAATAAGGATTGTCACATTTACTTATATTTAGGTGTTTTCTCTCGGTTATTTTTGTTTGGTTGTTTCTAGTTTTGGTAAACTGACCTTTCAGAGATGTTGTGTTGGACCATGTTCTGTTTCCTTACCTCAAATGCAGTTGAGAGCTCTGATTGGTTTTCTTCCAGATACTGCAGGATTTCCTTGTCCTAGAAAGCTATCTATATGTAGGTGTGTTGAGATTTATTTTTATTTTTTTTTTTAGCACCACAAACCCTCCAGCATCTGCCACGAGCCTGAAATTACATCTCTTCTTGCTGTAGATTGTGGGTAGATGCTTCAGGAGCTGCTCATCTGTTCTGCTGATTCATTTGTCTACAGAAAACTCCCACCAGTGCTGCTGATGTACCCAGCCTCAGGCCCTCTGCCCCTGTGGCAGGCGGGTGCTGGAGTGGGACCATTGGCTGCAGGAGGTGGGAGAAGCAGGAGTGACAGTAGGATGAAACCTGCTGCAAAATCAGTTTAGATTAAGGTGAAGAGTGAACTATAATAGCAGTGCATAGTGGGGAACTGTCTTGGTCTGTCTTTCTAGAAGGTGACTTGCATAGTGAGACACAGGCATGGCATCTGTTTGGTCCATGTCAGAGCTGTCCTAGAGGTCTGTGTCCGAGCTGATGTGGAGAGGTCTCCGACAGCATCACCTTCACCTGTTCCTGCTTGGGTGAGGGTTCAGGTTGGGTTCCCACCCCAGGGCCTGGCACATCCCTCCTTCCATCAATGCTGCACTGGGCTCCTCCTGGGCTGTGGGAGCAGCTTGGTGCCCGGAGTGTTGAGGAGGAGGCTCAGAGCCACCGTCCTGCTCAGAGTGGCATTTGTGGCCCTGTTCGCTGCCACTCCCGTGCTGTGCTCCAGGAGCTCCCTCAGCTCCCAAGTTGCTTTGGAGTGCAGTAGCTTCAGAAGTATTTCTAAATTGGTCCTTTGTGCAGCTCCATAGGGGTTCCCAAGGGCATTCCATCCCCTCAACTCTGTGAGGTCAAAGCCATCGATATTTGGGTTTGCTTTTTTTTTTTTTTTTTTTTTTTTTTTTTTTTTTTTTTTTTTTTTTTTTTTTTTTTTTTTTTTTTTTTTTTTTTTTTTTTTTTTTTTTTTTTTTTTTTTTTTTTTTCCCTTTTCTATTTTTGTTTCTCAGGGGAAAAAAAAAAACCCTTCATGTAGTTGCAAGTATTTTTAGGAGTGTTGGATCGTTGGATCTTGGGAGACCCTTTGTGAAAGTCTGTGTAACTTCCAGCAGAAATCTCTTTCTCTCCCTTCTCCCAGGCTTTGGTTTTCAGGACAACCCCAGTTTGGAGCAGGACTTGAACACAGTATTGTAAGTTGTGGCTGGGGAATGGAGTTGAAGCACTGTTAGTCACTCAGTAAGTCAGCAGGACTCAGCATGCACTTCAGGTGTACCAGTGGTTTAAGAGCCAGATGGTATGTGGTCAAGTGAGTGATTATATGATAAATACATGATTCGAGGGGAATGAATCATGTTTCCACTAGAAACAGTATTTCTGGCATTTCTGAACTGAGGAAAATTTGTCTTTGCCGTGTTTAACAGAAGTCCTGTTACACACATAGGTCTCTATACACTTACTCACAAATTAGTTGAAACCAAAATCCTGATGATCTATGCTCAGGGCTGGTTCTTTTGCACCCATCCAATCCACTTAGTCTCCTGCTTGCATCTGCTGGCCAGTTTCAATGGCAAGAGCCATCCAGATCTCACTGTCCTCCCACTTCCTTGGCCCTGAGTCTCATCTGCAGGCTGCTGAAATACCCCTGCCCAGTCTTTTTAGAGACTTGAATTTGCCCTGACAATGCATTTGTCAGCACTTGGTTTTGGGGCCAGCAGAGAGTCCCCGGCTCAGAGGAGAGCAGGGTCACAGCAGCCTTGGCAGGAGGGATCCAGAGTTGCCTCTCTGCTGGTGAGGGAAGAACTGAGGAGAGCTGTGTTTTTAGGCACGCTGATGGAGGAGGGAAGGTTTGGGGATGTCAGGAGAGGCATGTGAGGTTCCCGCTCATGTCCCTGAGGGAACAGTGAGGCAGGGATGGCAGCGTGGTGGCACTTCCCTTGTGCTGCTGTCGGTTTTTCTTGGCTGGTTCCTAGGAAAATGGATTATAGCACATTCAAAATATTCACTACTGGATTTAATAATATTGCAAAAATAACTTATGTACAAAAATGAATTTTCTTCAGGACCTTGTGGTATTCCATGGAAATGCTTTCTGTTTATATGCCGGTGTTGCCAAGCATGTACTCCAAAGCCAGTTTCATGCAAGTCATCACTCTTTTAAACAGAATGCAAGAACAATAGCCTGTGTCATTAGCTTGGCCCCGTGCTGTCTGAGGACAGTGGCTGTGTGTTGTATCATTCCCTACCTGCAGCTTTCCCCTGAAGTTGTCTGGGTCATATCTTTGTGTTGGCATTGCCAGGGAGGCGCCTTGGGGAGCAGAGCCAGGGCTGAGTGGCTGGGAAGCCTTCTTCCACCACTGCACCTTTGCCAGCTTAGTTTGTTTTTCAGCCTCTGCACCTATAGAGACTGTTCTTCCCTCTCTATATGTCAAGGGTCTTCCTCCTCATCCTTTCTTTTGAGATGCTCTGGAACTTTCTGGACATTGCCTCAGTTGTAGAGTGGCTGGGAAGGTGGTGAAGGTCTCTCAATCCTGTCCTGATGTCTTCTCTGCAGAGCTGAGTGAGCCAGCCCAAATAAAAGCAAACCTCAGTCCCTGGGATTGATTGCCCAGCCTTACAGCACCCCCAGGACAGGCCTGTGGCTCCTCTGTGTTGTCAGGGAGGAGGAGGAGGTGAGAGCTGAATTTCAGGAAGAGTTCAGCCAGTGATGCCGTGAGGATGTGGCCATAAAGCACATTAACTTAACCTCAAGTGTAGCAAACACTCTTTCCAATTCCTGGTACAAAGATTAAAAGCAAGGCATGGAAACAAAACTATCCCTGGAAGAGGCTTCCAGTAGCATTTGGAAGAGTTTGGAGCTGGCAAAGTTAATATTCCTCTTTCCTCTCAAGCTTCCCTGTCATCTCTACTCTTCTGACTCTTGGTGGAGGGCAGATCATGCTTACCATATCAGTATCTGTTAGTATCTGACTGAAAATATGTGTCTCTTTTGAGGGTTGCACTGTTAGCTTATTTGCAAATGGCCAGTGTGATCTCAGCACCTCAATAAACAGCAGGAGCAAAGATCATAGAAACCTACAGTGGTTTAGGTTGAAATGGACCTTTAAAGGTCACCTGGTCCAGCCCCCCTGCACTGAGCAGGGACATCCTCAACTAGATAAGGTTGTTCAGAGACCTGTCCGACCTGACCTTGAATGTTTCCAGGGATGGGGCATCTACCACCTCTCTGGGCAACCTCTTTTGGTGTTTCACCGTCCTCATTGTAAAATACTTTTTCCTAGTATTTAATCTAAATCTACCCTCTTTTTGTTTAAAACCATTAGCCCTTGTCCTGGCACAACAGCCCCTACATCTTTCTTGTAGACCCCTTTAGGTACTGGAAGGTGCTCTGAGGTCTCCCTGGAGCCTTCCCTTCTCCAGGCAGAACAACCCCCACTCCCTCAGCCTTTCCTCCATAGGAGAGATGTTCCAAGATGAAGATGATTTAAGGAGTTAGCTATCCTGTCCTCTGCTTTCTGTCATTGGTTCTGCCTGTTTTCTTTCTGACCTTTCTGAATATATTGGCACCATCTCTGGGGTTTTCAGTGCTCTGCTTTGCAGGGAGAAATTAGGCTTGAATGAAGTACACTGGTCCCTTTTGTGAAGAAGTAGATGTTGTCAAGGCAGAGATTATATCTCAGCTTTTTCAATGGAAGAGTATAAATGATAAAAACCTTTTCTACCGTACCTAAGATGTGAGCATTAAGTCAATGGTGAGCTCTGCCTTTATGTCTTATGTCTTAAACAGTCTTTTTTATTAATCGAAGCTGATTAGGCAAAAATTTTGGACTAAGTTGAAAGCTTGCTGACAAAACTCCTTAGAGTCAGTGTAGCTGATAGGCACTAAAATGGTCAGACATTGCAGTATGGATTGCAAGCTCTGCCTCTCTCGTACTCATCCCTGGGAGTTTCTGTAGGAAAGGCAGAACTGTGGGGTGAAAAACACGGGTGTGACCCCTGCCAGCTGTGCCCTTGCACAGCACCCTGTGTTTTAAGGGTTCAACAAACCCAGCCTGCTGGAAGGTGTTGCCCTCCTTCAGGTCACTTCTTGCCCAGGTTAGGAGTGGACTGAACATCTAGGCATAGGTGGGGGTCTTCTGGTCCTTCAGGGATAGAGTGAGAGAATGGTTTTGTTTGGAAGGGACCTTAAAGATCATCTCATTCCATCCCCACTGGCACCAGCGTTATCCTCATAGGAAAACAGAGAATTTGTTAGGCAGTGCAATCATGTTGTTCCTGGCAGGTGCTGATGACCCAGTTCTTAATGACCCAGCACTTTGCTGGGGACTTGAGAGGGCTCTGCTTTCAGGAGGACAAAACATTCCCTGCCTGGTCTAGATTCCTGTGGAAGGGTGAGGTGATGCTTTCTGCCACCACCTAGCTCGAAGTCCTTCCAAAAGACAAGTCAGGACAGAGGAGCTGGAAACTGATGGAAAACCTAGGTGGGAAAACCAGGGTTTCTCATGCAAGGCAGTGAGGAAGTAAAACTGACTTCCCCTGCCTAATTAGGACAATAGACTGATTAAGTAATGAGAGAAGCCTTTCTAGTGTGAATGTACCATTGCAAGCCATTAATTAAAAGTCTTGCTAAATCCCAGGCTAGGCAAAGCCTTTGATAATAGTGTGCAAGAGCAAGAAATAACCATTGTGTCCCTTAGCACACACGCAGCCTTCTCCGCCTTCTCCACGGAGTTTTTAAAATAATAAATTTGCTTTGGAATAAATTATACAGATATGGAAACAGAGCAGAGGGGAAGCAACAAACAGGGCTTACAAGGAGCTAGACTGTTTCAGTCTTGCTGTGGCAGCATCTGTTCTTCCTTACTGGTATTTTGACTCCAGTTCTCTCATTTGTTATTTCCTTTTTGAGACAAATTTCTCCCAGGAGAGGCTGGATTTCTTCTGATTGATCATTAGCCTTACAAAACCAGTTGCTGCTGCTGAGCTGTTCCCATTGCTTTGACGGACCAGGCTTTTACAGTTTTATCTTTGAAAGTGATTCTTTCGCCCATTTGTAACAAATGTGTAAAGATACCCCTTTTTCCTCCCATGTGGAATGAAGACGAACAATCAAACTCTGACACCTTTTCCCTGGAATGTGGTTCTGGTTTGGAATCAACCCTTCTACCACAGAAGATAAAATTTGGCAGAGGTGGCTGGCATGAAGGCACTTCTGGTGTCAAGGGGAAGGGGGCTGTGCTGTAAAGTTGTGTACTGTGGTCCTGTGCTTGTTCCCATACAGCTCTAGGACTAGGGTGATACATTTGTGTTGTAAGGGTCCTTGCTGCAACCCTGGGGTGTTGTTGTACCAAGCCCTTGGCCACAAGCTGTCCTTAGCTGGGGTAAAGTTCTCCCCAAACTGGAATGGAAGGAGACAGCATGTCAATGAAGAGGGAGGGCTGAGTAGCCCTTTGCTGAGATTTAGCTTTCTGTCATGGGCATCTAATTCATTTTGAAATAGAAAGCTGACCAGTTACTCTACACCACGTCACGCAAGAAAAGCGCTTCTTTATTTAAAGAAGAAGAGAAGCCAGTTCCTGCGAAGCATTAATTTTGTGTTTGTCCTTCCACACACCCTTGCTTCTCCAATTCTGCTGAGACTGATCTTTCACTGAGGAAACAAGGAAGGTTGGGGAAAGGTGCTGTGTTTGGGGCATCTAAAGGTGCTTGGTTGCTGACTGCAGGATGGGGATGCCAGCACAGACAGGCGCCTGGCAGAGTGTTGCACTTCTGTCTTCAGAAACCAGCGGCCCTTTTTGTCCTGTTGGGTCTGTTTTAACTCTTGGACTTTCCTCAAAGCCGGGTTCTCAGTGTGTGCTTTTTAAAGTATTTGGGTTGGATTCAAATTGGCAGCCCAGTAAATACTGTAAGTAGCTGGTGGCAGAGCTGCATTTGTTGTGACATCCTGGCTGCAGTGCCACTAGCAGAGCATAACGTGTTCCCCTTTGCATTGGAGGGGCAGATGGTTGGCACTGTGTTGTGAGCGTTGGTGTTTTAATTCCAACAGTAAGGCAGGTAGAGTGGGTGCTCGTCCCGGGTCACATCTGTCTCTGCTGGGTCACTTGTGCTGGTTTTGCAGAGAGGAGACGGTCCTGTGTGCTGCAGGAGGCTGCCTGGGAGCCTGCCATGCCGGTGCTGTGTGTAGGCTGGCCATGCTGTGGCCCTGCTGAAGGCTGGGTGCTGATCCAAGAGCTGCCACACTGACAGGGCCTGTGGAGCTTGGCACGTCACTGCTGGGAACAAAGGCAATGGATGAGAGGATAGATTGTCCATGTGCAGGGTAGTGGGTGCCTGTCCTGTTGTCCTGCTGGGCTGTGCATTCCTGGGAACGGGAGAGTGGGGGAAAACAGGGTGGATTCAGTAGAGAGAATCACTCTTGCCCTCCCAGGCAACCTAGAGCTCAAAATAGAATCACGAAACCATTAAGGTTGTAAAAGACCTCCAAGATCATTGAATCCAACTGTTAACCTAACACTGCCAGGCCAGTCACTAATCTGTTTGCCTACGTGCCACATCTACATGTTTTTTATTAACACTTCCACCAGTTTTGTTGCCCTTCTTTGGACACAGATCACTTGAACGTTACTTGAACAAATACTTGAACATCTAATTGGGAAGATGGATACTTTGCAATCATGCTAAAAAGATACTGTATAAAAGTCTTCTGATTTGGGACCTTTTGTCCTTCTGATTGGTGCTGACTTTAAAGGAGATGAGGTCTCTGCTGGAGCGGCCTTGAAGTGGCACAGGAATAGAACAGGGGAAGCTGTTGTGGAAGTTCCCTGCAGTGTTGGTGAAAGGACAGCCTGAAATTGAAGTGTCCTTCAGTGGCAAAAGAGATCAAGGTAGTTTTGAATACAGCCTCTTTCTTACACCCCTGCCTGTGATCTCTGTGGCTGTGTACTCGTCAAAAATGGTTTTCAGTTTCCTGTTGTGGAGGGTGTGAGTGGTTAGAAAGCTCTTGTGCTGGCTTTCTGGGCAGGTGTGAACAAACCTCAGCGCTGTCGATATCCCTGCCACAAAACTGGGCCTGGCAACATTTATTCTTATCCTTCACCCTTGGGAAAGTAAGGCAGAAGATGTGATTTATTTAGCATGGTGACGAGCTGTGGGCTGTAACAGGAGCATCCTTTCCAGGGGACTGCTGCTGGACCAGCACACTTCAGACCCACCATGTGCTGCTTTCTCTCTCCTAGACAAAGAGATTTAGAGCTGTGGTACCTGGAAGAAGCTAAGATGTGTTCATTTCCATCTATCCTGCTTTCAGCTGGGATAGAGGTAATTTGCTTCCTAGTAGCTAGTACAGTGCTGTGTTTTTGATTTAGGACTAGGGCAATGTTGATAACACACTGATGTTTTAGTTGTTGCTAAGCTTGATTTAGTGTTTACACTAACTCAAGGACTTTTCAGCTTCTCATGCTGCCCTGTCAGCGAGGGTACTGTGGGGCACAAGAAGCTGGAATGGGACATAACCAGGACAGCTGACCCCAACTGACCAAAGAGATATTCCAGACTATAAGTCATCACACTCAGCATATAAATTCAGGGGAAAGCTGGCCAGGGGCTGGCTGAGCATCAGTTGGCAGGTCCTGAGCAATTGCATTGTGTTTCACTTACTTTGTATGTTCTAATTCTATTATTATTGTTATTACTTCCCTTCCAATTCTGTCCTATTAAACTGTCTTTATCTCAACACACGAATTTTGACTTTTTTTTTTTTTTTTTTTTTTTTTTTTTTTTTTTTTTTTTTTTTTTTTTTTTTTTTTTTTTTTTTTTTTTTTTTTTTTTTTTTTTTTTTTTTTTTTTTTTTTTTCCCTGATTTGCTTCCCCATCCCACTGGAAGGAGAGGGAAATTAGTGAATGTCTATGTGGTGTTTAGTTACCTGCTGAGTTAAACCATAACACCACCCCGTGTTCTGGTTTACTTTACTTCTGTCAGAAGTGCCTAGTTTGCATTTTAACAGCTTCATCAGGGATAACACTTCCTCCTCTTGAATAATGCTGGTGGCAGGATGTGAGACCTATAGATCAGCTGCCTGTGGAGCTATAGTTTCACCTCACATTGTATTAGTTTCTCTGTCTCATTCCTTTTCCCTTCGTTTAAAGTTACTTTTGCTTTTAGGTGCATTTCCAAGCTGTGGAAAGCTACTGACATTCAGAAACTCTCAACCTCCATCACCAAGAGCACAGTTCTTCTGCATTCTCTATCAGAAAGTGTATTATAATTCATTGTTCCACTAATACCCAAGTTTTCAAATGTTTAGGGGTGGCTTTTTAAATACATTAACTCTATTAATTCAGAAGGCACATCTGCTAATGCATCAAATATGGTCTTTCTGCCTCTTGTATTTCTGTCTTCCTCACAATCATGCTGTATTAATTTCTTCAGGGACTAACAATGTCTGCCTATAATTGTGGTGGTAGAAGTAAAAGCCAGCTAAAATTCAGAGCAGGACAAGGCAATCTTGATATGGAATTTGAAAGTGCTGCAAAATTATACATAAAAGAGATCAAGCACCTTTGCTTCTGCCCTTTCCCTTCCCTCTGAGTAGTAAATGACTTGCATTAAAACAGTTTAGCTGAACAACAAAACACAGGTAAATGTAAGCTGCAAAAAGACAGAAATAGAGCAAGAGGAATCCAAAATGATTTTGTGAAGCAGCGTGGTGCCTTTTAACATAAAGTCTGTGTTCTGAATCATTGTGCAGAAACATAACCCTTAGTCCATGTAAATGGATTTGGATAGCGTTTAAAAGGGAAGTGTGAGATGAAGTTTGGTGTTTGGGTTTGCTTTCAATGAGCACACTGTTTTTGGGGTCACCTCTGCTGTCATCTCAGTCCCCCTTTCCTGTGACACTCCCATGGAAATGGGCCAAGACAGTTTCACACTGGGAAGTGATGTAAAGGCAATGAGTGGGGTTTCACAGCATGGAAAATATTTGCTCTCTTCTGCCAGTCTTCTCCTTCCTTTTCCTTAATCTCTGAACATCTCCATGCATAATCTCATCTATAATGATAGCTGCATTGGAACCGAGAGGGTGGTACCTATTAATCACTTAATTAATATTTATTTGTTCATATAAATTTAATTCTTTTTCACCTAAGTTAAACACCAGATTTTTATTATTATTTTAGTTGTAGCGAGGGACAAGGTCCTCCCTGAGCCTCCTTTTCTCCAGGCTAAACACCCCCATCTCCCTCAGCTGCTCCTCATCAGACTGGTGCTCCAGACCCTTCAGCAGCTCTGTTGGCCTTCTCTGGACACCCTCCAGCTCCTCAGTGACTTTCTTATCATGAGGAAACTAAAACTGAACACAGGATTTGAGGTGTGGCCTCACCAATGCCAAGTACAAGGGGACAATCACTGCCTGTCTTCCTAGCTCATGGCTTCATCTAATTCTAATTTTTTCACACCATTCAGAAAACTTCCCTGAACAAGGAGTAGGGAAGACTATGGAAAGCTGAGCATGTGTTGGCTCTAGTGGTCTAGCCTTCTACAGTCTAATTCCTCATCTAATTAGCAAAACATGATAACTAGAGGGCAGCATTTTGTATAAACTAATCAAGACAGCCCAGTGCCTTGCAGGGTTGTGCAGAGCAGGTTGTAAATCAGGCAGTGCCTCTTAAGATTCATGTGGCTTCCTCTCCTTCTCTGAGTAGATAAAAGGAGCATAAAAGAGAGCAGGTATTGCTCATGCCAACTTTACACATACTTGGCTATGATGCTTCTTTCAGGAATGTTTCCTTCTCCAAAGAGCCAAATAAGAGCTGTCATCCTGAAAATGATGACTGATTAAGAAACTGCAACATGGAAATTTTAGGAGAGGGAACAGCATGTGACCCTTACAAAGGGCTGTAGCAATTGTGGAGGACAAACAACTGGATTTGGTTCCTGGTGCTACCTTTAAACATTCTAATGTGAAGTAAGCTGAGAGGAGCTGGTAGAACAGCTGTTTGTGCATCACTGATTGTGTGCTCTGGTTTTACTCCAACACCTTCAAGCCAAAACTTTGGAAGAGTTTCAGTAAGAAAAGTACATTGTAATTACACGGCGGTTAAAGAGATACCATTTATTGACAGAAGTGTATTTGGCCAAATTTTAAAGACTTTTTTTTCTCTTCTTCCATGTCTACTTCTGTTTAAGACCTGCTTTGCAACGCTGGCAGTAAAACCAAAGCTTTTTTACTTCAGAACGTGGAGGAAGATACTGCAGATTTAGGCTGGATGTACTTTGTTAGCACTACCATGGGGGAAGCCTGATTCTGATTTATTTGCAGAAATTTCACCATTTGGCAGTGCTGTCTGGCAGACTTCCTTTTGATTTTCAAATGACTGAATATTAGGATGGGTCTGAGTAGAAAGTTTTGTTTGAATGGGAACTTCAACTAAACATTACCTGTGAACTTCCGTGAGATCCTGAGGCACGCAGGTGAATGTTAAGAGTTTAGAAGAAACCAGTCGTGCCTGATCAATTTAATTCCCGTATCTTTTTGAAAAGTTTGAAATAGAACTTTTCCAAAGGCTTTTGTCTAAATTTAAATGGATTGTTTATAGCAACCAGCCAATAATATACTGAGCAAAATGTGCAGAGCGTGTGAAGCAAACAGGGTTATTAAGCCATGAATAAATCATTGGTTCAAATCAACTTGCACTAACGATAGTGCCCATTTAAAGAAAATGTACCACGTAATTCAAAGTGGTTTAGAATTAATAATAATAATTACATTCTTAATCACCAGGAGGCAATGTTTCTTTCCCTTGTGGATGAGGAAACCTTAGTAATGCAGGATTTATACTTCTCTAGATATAAGCCTCTAATTTCCCCATGGCAATCATCTTGGACACATGCCATTGTATGGGATTATTCCCCTCTGCTGAATGGGGAAAGCCAAGAAAGATTACAAATGTGGCCCTGTATATTGTTTTAGCAAGAAAATTACTTTTTAATTTCTCTACTATGGGGAATTGCTATGTCCAGATTTGAGTTTTGGTATTTAGAATTGGAACAAAAAGACAGAATTCACTGCAGACTGGAGAAGGTCGATTCCAGCTTGTCAAAACACTTTATTACTGCTGAAAAATGTAAATATAAGCATATAAGGTAAAACTGAACTTTTCAAGGCAGCTCCTTCTGGCAGTTGGCACAGGGCACAGGACCAGATGACCCTCGGGTCTGCTTTGATGTGGCTGTTCTCATGCTGAGAGTGTTCATCAACCCTTTGGTCTCCATGAGGTATTGAGAAAACACTACCTTAGCAGTCCTCTGTGGATTAATTCAGTGTGGTAAATATTGATGTTATTTGTCTGGCTTTCTGAAAACTTTTTGCTTCTAGTGATCCTCAGAAAGTTTCAGACATTATTTATAGAGAGAGCTCAAAACACAGGGTACTAAACCAAAAGGAAAGCAATCAAAATGTGGCCTTTCTGAGAGCTTGTCCAAGACACCATGTATTGCAACTCCTTGTCTTAGTGCTGTGGTTTCTGGGGAAGCCTGTTATTTATTATTTTGGAAATAACTAATTGACTTCATATGCTTTAGATATATACAAGTATATTCCCAATCAAGAGGGAGAATGTAAAGTTACTTTATGAGCAAGTACTTTCTGCAATTCTTACTTTTTATGGTGCTTGATGCTTTTCATCCTCCTAAAACTTGGAAGCAGGACAGTTTGTGCCACGGGATGGGATGAGATGGAGTTTGAAGAATAGAAAAGCACCAGAAACAGCTTCTTAACTCAGAATGTTGCCTACAACCCCCTGCTAAATATATTCTCCAAAAAACACTGTTAAAGTGGTGGTCCTGATGTTGTTGCCACAGGAGCAGTGTGAGTGTTCCTGCTCTCTTCAGTACACCGGGATCAGCCCTGTTGGCAGTGTCCCGAGTGGCAAAAAAAGGGGAAAGAGGGAATTTACCCTTGAGAAGGCAAGTACCAGGTGGGTTAGATTTCCTACAATATCAGATTTCTCACTGCAGTCCCTTTTCCTTGTCCTTTGCTGAAAAATAGAAGAAAGCACCAAGGGAGTGGGATAGAAATGAGAAAGAGAGGAATGGTAAGGACATGAAGGATTCCGTAGTCTGTGGGGTGTGGATTTATGTGCCTCATAAAAAGGCTCATGTTTGTGAATGGTTTTCTGCTTTTCCTAGTGAGAAGTAGTCATCCAGTTCTGTCCTCTTGAAGAGAAGGATAATTTATGCTCTCAGCATGAGTGCTATTCCCAGTTTTCCCAATTTTCCAGATCCCTTCAGTGCTTCTACCATGTCGTGTGAAGATTTCTTTTTGCCAAGAAAGGTTGGACTGGATGATCCTTGGGGTCACCTTCCAGCCTGGTATTTTGTAATTCTATGATCAAGAGTGCATGTTGGTTCTTGTTATTTTTTTTTTTTTTTACCTTATGTGGTTGTGTGATGTCCTCCATTAAGGCCTCTGTGACTGTATCTCTGGGAAAGGTGGGTAGATAGGTATTCATTCTCAGAATACTGTGTGCCAGAGTCAAAATCTGTGTAATTATCTAAATGACTGCATACCCTGTAGGCTGCAGAGTTGAAGAAATTCGTGGCTTCTGAGCTGGAATTTATCTAATATCTGGTTTTGTGTTGGATATTATGTGGGTAATTCACATTGTGTCATTCAAGTTTGCAAAATACATCTCCAGAGTATTGGGTTTTGGATGGTTAGTAATGAACATTAATCATAATTAAAGGCATGTCATTTTTTGAACTTTTGAATTCGTGTCCTCTCAGTGTTTATGTGACTGTTGCACCAGCTGCAAACATTGTTGTAAACACAAGACTACATCCATGGAAAAAAATCTGTAAATGATCAGGAGACTTTGATGGATACTGAAGTAGGGCTTCCCTTTCATGGCATTTAAATAGGGTTATCAGTGCTGTTACCTTCCCAACACATTTTCCCTTTTCTTCATAATACAGAGAAGAGCCAGCATTGCCTTCCTTTACAACAGAGCCCTGCACATGGATAACAATCCAAATTATTCCTGATACCATCTTTATGTAGCATTTGCACATTGCAGGAGGATGAGTAAGTGAGAGAGGGTAAATATTTAGAGCAGAAAAAGGTACTCTCATAGCCTAACTAGTGGGTGTGTGACATGGACACATCACCCCCAAATGTGTAGCAGACTGCACCGTGGTGAGGTGAGGCACAAAGCATCTTTCCCATCATGTGCCCATAAGAGGCTGGACCCTGTACTTCCAAGAATCGGGAGGGTTGGGTTTGTTTCCAGAGGGCTTGTTCCCACGCAGTCTCCAGCACGCTGCCCTGGCTCGGGCTGCGTGTTGTGAGCAGAGCATTTCAATCTCCAGCCCTGCCTATGGGGAAATGAAGGAGCATGTGTTTTAGGACCTACTGCTTCTCCTTGGAGAGGTCGCACTAGTTCAGTGAGAACTGTCTCTGGCTTCCCATGACACAGCAATCTGAGGGGAAAAAATAAGTGAATCCTGGCTTAAATGGATAATGTGAAATGCAGATGTGTCACTCTGCCTTGCCCTGCTGTCTGCAGGAACAGGCTGAGCCTCGTGTTGCTGCTGACACGGGTCTTGCATTGTTCACTGAAAGTGTCAAAAGTGGAAGGCAAGCTGCACTTTTTGGGTCCCTAGAGGGAGTGTGCCATGCCCTCACCCCCTGACTTCCCCAGCATCCCTCCATCCTTGTCCCCTTCCTCCCTCGAAACCAGTCTCCTGGTTTCGGTCTTCCTTCAGCCCAATCCTATATGCAAACAACAGAGAGAAATGGGAGTCACATCCATCTGCTGTCACATCCATCACAGAATGAATTCAGGCGTGGCTTAGGAACTTCAGATGAACTAGCAGAAGTTCTGAGCTTTTTTTTTTTTTTTTTTTTTTTTTTTTTTTTTTTGCATTGTGAGGAAGAATAAAATAGTGGGTTTGATATCTTCAGAAATTAAGGTTTTAATGCATAACTTCCTTGGGGAAAAAAACCCAACACAACACTTCAGTTTTATAAAGTAAGTAAAAGGGCTTGAAGCCCCAGGGAAATATTCTGCTCCCATTTTGTTCATTCAGAAATTTCTTCTTGGGTGATTCACTGTAAATTACATTTTCTGAAGTAATAGTGCAAAAATTGTGTTGTAGCAGGAGCCAAACACTCTTGTTCCAAACCAAAGGTTGTTTGTACAACCTATGTATTGGTGTGTGCCAGGAAGCGAGGAAAAGAGCAGTGACACTCCAGATGCCACACTTAGCCAATCCTCCCATTTTCAGGTTTTTTAAATTACAAAGTTTATTTTATGTTTTGGATGGAATAACACAGATCCAGATCCAACAAACAGTCTGTCTTCAGTGGCCTGATAAATTGTTCGTAATTTTCTGGAATACGTTAATTTCATTTGGGTAAGGAAAGGCAAAAAAAGCAGGCTTTTCACGACACTGCCAAATAGAAGATTAAGTCAGCATCAAATCCATTAGGGAATTGATTTTTCTATGTTGGCTAACACCATTTCAGCGTCTTTATCTTACTTTTTTTGTTTTTCTTGGGTTGCAATTTAAGTTACCCACCATCTCACTGCTGTATTGCAGCATTACATGGTGGCTGCTCTGCTTAAAACCAGGTTTACTGCCCTCTTAAAATTTTTTTAAAGGAGATTTCGTTAGTTTTATTTTTTTCCTTGGCAACTTTTTCTTCTTCTGCAAATGTACCATTTCTTTGAAAACTCATTTCTGGAACTATGCAATCCTAGCCATTGTTGTAGGCTACTGCAGAACATGTCTGCATCCCTGAAGTTGCCTCTATGAATTGTGCATGTATATGTGTCCATTATTATTCAGTGCCAGCTCTGAGTTTCCTTTCTGGAAACCTGTTCCTACTCTCCATGATGCACTTGCTTGCAGTTGTCTTGGAGGTCTGTTTTCCTCATTTTAGTTTCCTGTGACGGGGGGGGTTTGGAGCCTCATGGATAGAGGTTCTGGTGTCAGTTGAAGTCTAACCACTGATGGAGACTTTTTTTACCTTTGTAATATTTCTGATGTGTCTGCCTTTTCTGGATTCTTTGCTCATTTCCTGATCTTGGATTTTTCAAGTTCTACCAAGGAGTGTGTATGCTGGCAATTTCCCCTGCCTTTGCCAGTGTTGCTGAAGCAATCAGGATTTATGGGAAAAGTAATGGCTTAGAGGAGATTTCTGCTAATAACTTCTTGCCCACAATGAGATTTCATCTTTTAACCTGAGACACTGAAGATGAGTTAGTTTCACTTGAAGCAGCAGCAACCTCTCAAGAGTGTTGTGATTTTACCTCTGATTTTCTTGGTCTTTAACATCATTTGTACAGAAGATTATTTAAATGTTGATCATCAAAATGAAACCAATTTTTGCATAGGCTGATTCTGCCTTTTGTTGAGTAAGACCTAGTGGGAGATATGTAAGCAGCAGGAGCCTGAAGGGGAAACCAAGGCTGGACCTCAATTCTTTAGTCTGTTGTCTCTAGGAACAGGGGATTAGCTTTGGGCTCCGGTTACAAAGAGGGAATTGTCTGCAGGCTGTGTGTGACCGCCTCTGTTCCAACACAGGCATAAAGGAGACAAGGAACACTCCCAGTTTACCTGTTCCAGGAGGACAGTGGTGTGGTTTTTCTTATGTGGTTTGATTTGAACATTTCAGACACACGATGGACCTTTCAAGTTATCCCCTAAAAATCAGCTGGTGAGGTTTCCCTGGAAGAGACCATCAGGCGCTTTGTAAATTGACACAGGCTGCGGGCGTGGAAGCCTTGACAGTCCAGGGATGGACTGTGACCGGGTTCAGTTGCATCCAGTTTAGAGCATGGAAGATTTTCAAGTCAAGTGGATGCTGTAGAGTAACTGCTGGATGCAGCAGTCCAAGTTAGGAGTTAATCAAGGGCTCTTCTGATTGAGACCACTGGTGTTGAGAATTCCATGTTAACCCTCCTTTTGCAGGGCCAGCAGCTCCAGTCATTGCACCTCCAGCAGCAAAACGTGCCTCTGGTACCATGGTGGGGGAACGACTCCATATGGTTGTGTGGGGAGAGAAGTTCAGCATTTCTCATCTAAACTTCTCCTGCTGTGGGAGGTTGAGGGGAATGCCAGGACCAGTAAATGGGGATGTGCCTCTGCCAGTTTTATGCCACTTCTTTTGGTAGTTCTTGCGTATCACAGGCTCCTGAGCCTGCTCTGCCCAGGGCTGTTCGGAATGAAGTGTTCAGGGTGGGAGAACTACCCCAGAGGCAGAAGGTGAGCATGTCAGAAACATTTTTATTTCTATTCTGCCTTCCAGTGAATGACATCCTTATTCTTTTAGATATCAGTGAATGCAAGCCAAGCAGATCTTCTGCTGGCCGAGGCAGTGGCTCGCTCATGCTATGTGGCAATTAACTGGAAAAGTCCTTGCTTGAAACAAGAATGTCTCTGGTTTGTCCTTACATTCAGTTTTCCAATACGAGACTAGTTCTGACCCATTGAATGCAGAATTACGCAGTGCAATCACCTTCTGTCCTCTAAAGAAACAGAGAATAAAACCTGTCAGCACTGCACCCTCCCGCTGTGGGATAATCTGGGGCTGGCTGGCTGGTTATGTGCTTAATTTGTTTGGTTTGTCAGTGTTTATTTTGGGCCTGGTTGAGGCAAAATCCCCTCAGGAAATCATCATCCTTCGGCAAAATGTATAGCTTGGCTTGCAAGATGCTTTTTCAGCCCTGAGAACTCCCTGTGGTTGCTGTGGTACCTCCACAAAATCAACTCCAGGTGTGACTTGCATAAGCCTTGTGCAGTCCTGTCCCCTCCTGGCAATCCCAGCAGTTTTCATGGGTGAGACCAGTGCCTGGTGGTGTACAGAGATTTTGGAAGTGCTGATACTTGGTGAGGGGTGTGGCCTTGACCTATGTGGGAAGAAGGAAACGGGTGGTCTGGTCCAGGATGGCATTGCTGTCACTGCTGCAGGCCCATCAGCATCCTCCGTGTTGAGTACTTGCATATTATAAAGGAATATTGGAACACCAAGTGAACAACAATAAAATTCAGTCTGGTAAGATTTATTGGAGGATTTAAGCTGATACCAGATTAACATATTCATAGGGTTTTAGGAGCTGCTTGGGTATTAAGAGTTACCTTTTCATGTGAATACTTTGCAAGGGTCTGATGTCTGTTCTGTGCTAATGACTCAGTCTGTCTTTATAAGAGGTTGAATTTCTTTACATGGTGTTTTGAGACTGAGGAATGAAAAGAGGGAAAATGGCCCTTAATTTTAACAAGTTCCCATTTGGTTTAACAGCTGCTGTGAGATCTGTCTTGTCTTTTCCGCTGTATTTGCCACTTTGGCAGTGTGTTTCTGGCTGTCAAGAGTCATACAGAGTTTTAATGAAGTGCAACACTTTTCTTTTTCTTTTCCCCACAGCTGTTATTTGTCATTTGATAAAACTCTGCCTTGTGAGAGTTTTGTTCCTAAATAAATGATAAAAGGACAGCTAGTATCAGAAGGCAGTGCTGGCATGAGAGTTTCTGCTTTGTTGCTAACATAGGGGAATCCATTGCTCTCCTTTTAAAGGATGTGTTGTGGCTGAATTTGGGAAAGACTTTCAACTCCTGAGGGAACCAAAGTCGGCCTCTTCCCCTGTTCTGCCCTTTGGTGCTGTCCTGTCCTAGTTATGAGTTAAACTCCACGCCCTGCGCTCCCAGTGCCAAGACACTGACTTCTGGCAATCACTGCGGGTTTGTTTTCATTGTGATGCCAGTGTGTTTCTCCACTGTGCTCCCAAACGAAGGCTGTGAGACTTGCTGAGTCAGCAGACATGGACCTGTGCTCCTTGGGGTTCATCTTCTGCCCCTAGAGCTGGGAGATGAGGCAGTCAGAGCTGGGTGACGTGGCAGCCTGTGCACGGTGTGTCCCTGGGGAGGCTCTTGGGTGGTTCAGACTGGAGAGTTCGCTGCAAGATCTGGGCTCTGTTATTTTGTGTAAATCTCCTACTGAAGCTGCAAATCCCGGTTCCTGCTAGCTCTGACGTTACAAATAACCTTCTGATTCCTTAGAGCATATACAGATCTTGACTGAATCATTTCAGTGTTAGACACTTCACGGGGTTGTGCAAGAGTGGTCCTGCCAGGCTGAAGGTGACTCCCATGCTCTCAGAGCTGCCTAAACGAATGTACAACCAACACTGATGTGCTCCCATGCCTGACGGGGAAATACACACCATAGCACATCATGCTGCCAGCTCTGCTTGGGAAGCAGAGACTGTTTGCTGGACTCCACTTGCTCATGTGCAAAGCTCTCATCCACTGCCAGCAATGTGCCAAGGAAATTTTTTGACAGAATCTCTGCAGAGATCTTTGTAGTTCATGCTAAGCTCGCCTTGCATCTCCCTGTCCTCTCTGTGTGCTTCTGGTTACTTGCTTTTGGGGCTCCCTATGAAGGAGAAGGTGGACGACATGCTGAGAGTTTTCATTGCCTAGCTTGATACGTCTGTGTTACATTGCTGCTGAGGACTTGGAACTCTCATCCTTTCTAACCCTGCCAAATCAGCCCTGTCTCAGGAAGGTATTTTTAATGATATGTGATATTCCAGCTACCCTTAAGATTTCACTGTGATTTACGACATCAGTGTTTGTGGCAAGCATTTCTCACCAGAAGACTCTATATTAAGCCCATGCTTTGTTTCATCCTTAAGCCTTCTTTTAATTTGGAGTTAGTTCATAAACAAAATTACTTTATTGATGACAGATAACAACATGGGAATTCAGCAATTAAATGAAAAATAGCAGGGAATCCTGCTAAGGAGAGGAAATGGAGGGTCACAAATGGCTCTGAAGGGACTCGAAGGCAAGAATTAATGTCTTATGCTTAATGAATGACAGCTCTTTAAAAAATGCTGTTGTTAGATAAAGCAGTATGGGAGTGGAGAAGAGTGCTTTTCAGAAACTGCAGAGAGAGAGGTTTTTCTTTTAGAAATGTAGGAAACGACCATTTCTCTTGTCTTTGGAGAGGAAGGCAAATGAAAGTGTGACCTCTAAAATTCAAACACTTCAGGAGCAAAAGGCAGTGTGAAAAGCCGTAGCTCTTCCTCTGTTTTTCCCCTGACTGGGGGGATATCTCACACTGTCTGAAGGTGCTGTTCAGTTATTCCTTTGTTTCTGAGCTTACTCAGTCAGCATATGCCTAAACCCCTTTTTTATAGCAAGCAGGGTAGAATGGAGCGTGGATTTGGATAAGGGCAGTGTCTGGAAGTCACAGAGTCATAGATTCATCAAGGTTGGAAAAGACCTCTAAGAGCGTCAAGTCTAACCATTAACCCAGCACTGCCATGTGCTTGACTAAACCATGTCCACAGGTGCCACATTGAGATGTTTTTTGAATGCTTCAAGGGATGGTGATTCCACCACTTCTCTAGGCAGCCTGTTCCAAGTGAAGAAATGCTCCTTGTCACTAATTTTTAGGAGGAGATGCTCTTACTGAGGGGGATGGTCAGCCAACCTCCCAGGGTCCCTCCCACTGTGTTGTTGCTGATGGGTTTCATAGTCAAACCCTTGGCTATACAAACACTGAGGGGGGGAGCAGAGTCTCCCTTAACAGCCACCAACTGACTTAAAAGGCCCCTTTAGGGTTAATATTTAAAGGGTTGCATGCAGCCCTCTCCAAGCCTCCCTGGTTCCTGGTGGGAGTCAAGTTACATTTTACCACTTCCAGGTATGGTGGTGTGAATGTTAAGTGGCTTCAGAGAGAAGAAATCTCTTTGATTTATTTCTTGCTGAGAAAAGTTCAAAAAGTTCATTAGAGAGAAAAAGGGAAACGGGGAGAAAAGTTTTAAGGGGACCCTGAAAGCACCATCACTTGATGGTGATTATACAACTGTAAAAGTAGGCCTGCCCTTATCACTGCAGATGAGAAAGTAGGACTCGGGGGTATTTCAGGATTAGGCAATTGAGCTAAGTACGTCAGAGTTCCTTTGGCTTATGTGGATGGCCTTTTTTCAGCGTCTTTTATTCTTTCTGTGCTTTTTTTTCTTTTTTTTTTTTCCTGAGGGCAAAACATTGTTTGTGTGAGAGCAGAATCCAGTGATGCTCTTGTATCGGAAGCTGTTGATAGCAGAAGTGTCTGATAGCCTCATCAATTATTATCCACAAGTGTGAGCTCTGCCTTTGAATGTGTGTATTGCTGCCTGCAAGTCTGACTATTGACTTCAAGATGTTCCTCCAGTCACTGAGGTGTCACAGTCCCATGGAGTCTTATTTACCTTCAAGCCAGATGAATATTGTCCACCATTAGACTCCCATTGAGATCAGTGTTAGAGCACACCCCCTTGAACCATGTGTCCACACAGATTCGTGTTGGAACATGTTTACTGTGGACTTTAATGCAAAAACGTATTTTCTCTTTTCATAGACCCACATATTGCGCCTCAAAGATGATTAAATTTAATAAGTCATTAGGAATAAAACAGAAGCAGATGCCTCCCAGCAATACATTTGGGACTCCCCAATCCAAGTTTCTCATAGAATTGATCATTTCTTGTTTCTCTTTCTGTACCCAGCCTTGACATGAGTCCTGTAAACCCTGTGGAACATCTGGAGTGAAGCTTTTGATGGTGTTCTGGGAAACACTGTTTTTTGGACTCCTTTCTGGGAAAATGAGGGCATGAGAGGGTTTTCCCCCTCCCCTCCCCACCAGTATCATTATTACTCTTACTTAATCAACTGTTTGCGTTGGAGTTTTGCCAATGTAATTGTATCAGAGTCCATAAAGTGTTTGCAGGTGAAAGTAACTCTCCATGGGATTAGTAATCCAGTGGGATTAGTAAATAGTTATGAATTAACCAGGAGGTCTAGAACAGATTTTCTTTTACTTTCTATTCTTCTACTTACATGAACTGCTTCTCTCACAGTCCACATAGTCTTCACGAAGCCATCAAACCTTGGGGCTCTTTCTTTGCTCATCTGTAATATAAGGAATATTACTCCTCTTCCTAGCAGGTTATGAAGCTCAACCTTGGTTAGCTCAGCCTTTTTCCTTGCTGTAGGGCTGGGTGCTGGGTTTGGAGGACTGGCTATGAACAGGAATGTAAGTAGCTCCCTGTCATTTCCCGTCCCTCATGGCACCGTTTCTCTTCCAGCCTCATCCTCACTCCATGTGCGTACTGCGGCTGTACCTGCCTCATTGCCAGTTTTCAGCGTGAGGGCACAGGAGAAAACCTGCTTTTGTAACACTGGCCACCAGTTTTGGTTTTTTCTTTTTTTTTTTAAAAGGCCATCAGAAGAAAAGCCTCACAATTGCAGCACAGCACTGTAAGGCATACCGGGACTGTGCTGCAGCCTGCAATGAGACTATCACCTTGGAGATAATTTGGGTTCAAATTATGGTTTTTTTTTCCTAACTGTAGTTAGGCAATTCTGCTGTGCAGAAGTAGAATAAATATCTTACCATGATTATCACCCTGCTGCTGCTCTAACACCTAAGCCTGTATTTAGGTAACCTCTAATCAGTTCAGTACTTAACTGGCAGTACTTCACAAAAATTGAGCAGAGAGGAGCTGGTTTGTTACCAAGGCCATTTATGAGAAATCTGGTATATGCTCAGCATGTCTCCATTGACACCAGAGTGTGTTGGCCCCTGCCCATGAGTCTTTGCTTGGCCAGTGAATTCCTCACCCCAAGCCCAAATCAAGGAGGGACCAGCTATGATTTGGGGAGCCATCCAGCCATTGACTGATCAGATCAGTGCACACTTGGTATATGAGACAGGAAGACCCAAGTAGTTTAAGTCTGGAGAATAACCAAGGAAAGAGAGAGTAAGGATGGAGAGAAGCAGGTCTGCTTTCCTCCATTCCCTGCCAGTCATATTTCCAGCCTGTTTACTCAACACATTGTTTATAGCAAGAGGAAAAGGATGCTGTGCCGTTACACTGAGGACAGATTTAAGGCAAATCTGAGCTGTACAAAAAAGGACTGCTAAGGCACATGAAAGGCAGCTCTGTCAGGGCTGACTGCAGTGTTCATTTGGCTGTGAGCAAGGCAGCTTCCTGCTGTAAGCTGTGCATCCCACAGCTCTCTGCATGATGGCTCTCTTCCTTACATCCCTGCATTCCCCTTTCTTTGACACCTGCTTTCAGGACAGCTTTTCTTCATTAATAAACCTAAGATTTGCCCTGTAATACTCTAAGAAAAGTGCAGACTCGTACAACTTCAATTTCATGCCTTTCTAGACAGCTTGCAGGGGTAGCAGACTGACAAACCCACTTGCCCTGCCTTTGTTTCAGACTGGCCCTGCCTATGTGAGATCAGATTCTGGTTCAAGGAATGCCTTTGTTTACCCTCTTCAGAACAAATGAGAAAAGAATTTCAGCCAAATAGTCTGTATGGCATGGACTAATCTGTCTTGGCAGTGGCAAACTGAAATTTGTGAAGTTCCTGAGGAGGCAAGATCGGCTGGGCAGGGAAACAGCCCCCAGAAAAACCCAGAGAGGGGAAAACAGATAGCCCTCCTCTGGCATGTGAGCCCATCTCTGCCTCCCTGATATGAGGACAGTCCTCACCTCACACAGCTCCTTCAGTCCATCCCAAGGCTTAATCAACAGACTTGCCACAGGCTGCAAAGGTGTTGCCTCTAACAGACTTGAACAAGATTTGGTCCAGAATGAATTAAAGGCTAAATGTCCTTCACTGATAGAAATATAGCAGAAAAAGCTGGGACTAGAGAGACTGATCTCTGGCATGGCAAGGCTGGGATGTCAAGCTGTGAATTGTGCCAGGGTAACATCTGCTCCTTTGCAGTGGATGTCTGTGGGTGTAGTGACTGGTGCTGTCACCAAGGTTTAGTCAACAAACCATGCTGGCGAGGCACAGGGAGGAGCAGGAGCAGCCCCTGGGCTTAGCTGTGGTGGTTCAGCAGGGCTCTCCAGGGCAGTCAGAGAAGATTTTTATCAATAAAATCAGCTGTGTGTTCTCATCTGACTGTATGCTCTGCCTGACAGCTGCCTAGGAATCGGTTGCTTGCACACAAGTTCCTTTCCAGGCCAGAAACTCACTTTGACCAGCACCAATTGCAAAAGAGCATTATTAAGTCTATTAAGCCTGAGTTCACAGATTTTTTGCTAGAATAGTAACAGATGGCAAATGGTGGCAGTACAGCTGCTGTGACCAGGAGAGGATGGATGTTGGTTTGTCATTTCAATGGATGCCGGCAGTAATAATATTTGTGTTTGTACAGGGCTTTTCCTCTTTCAGAAGAGTTTACAAACCAGGTGAGAAATAATGGGCTTGGAGTTAACCTGGGCTGGTAGAGCTTGCCTCTGTGCCCATGTGGCCAGTATTGGAGGGTAAACATAAGGGCATTGGCCTGCACTCCCTAAACAGCCTGGATGTGAATTAGGCAACTCCTTAAAATCATGTAGTGCCACCCAGCAGGGGTTTCAGGCAGAAAAGGAAACAGCTGGAATTCAGAGGGTGACAAGGTATCTGAGGTGTCAAGAGTGAGTTTAAGTACCTGGACTCACTCTCCTTTGGCTGTGTGGGGTTTTGTTTAGACTCTTCCCAAAGACCACTGTCTCCCAAGAGAAGTTGCCTTAGGGGGTAGGTGTCCATCAGCTGTGGTGTCCTTGGAGAGTCAGACACCGCAGCCAGTGCCACGTGGGCTCAGCAAAGACTGACAGAGGTGCTGAGGCTTCCTCTTGCTCAGTGCAAATTGGAGGGTGGTCCCAATTGGAGGGTGCCTCCAACACTTGCTCTCCATCAGCCTTGCTCCGATGTGCTGTGAAGGCAGGAGGTGTTTCCAGGCCCATCTTTAGTCCAAGAACTTGGAAGTGATACAGGGAAGAACCAAGATTTTAAGTGGATTGTCTCTCTGTCTCACAGCTTTACTGCAGGCGATGAGCTCGGTGGATAAAACAGTGAAATGTCGGGAGTCTGGAGCACATAACCAGAAGGGGCACTTTTTAGAACTTTTTTAATATTTATTAAGAGCTGGATCAAGACCACCACGTATTCCTCTTCCATTGCTAGCAGATTCAATGGCCATAGTTGCATCCAGGAAAAGCATCACGCTAACGAAAGCTAAGTTTAGAAATTCAGAAGAATTGCAGCGTTGTGGTTTTGCCTCATGAAAAGGGTCAGAATTTCCAGGAAAACACAGGAAGAAGTCATTAAAAGGCACTTAAATGAACAGAAAATGGTATTTTTAGAAATTTGAAAATTGTTGGAGGTAGGTAAAATGTCAACTTTACGTTGTTCCCCCTTTCTTTATACTGTATTCAAATCATCTTTTCAGGAAGGTTTGCCTAAGCTGAGCAGGACATGTTAGGATTAATGGGTAATAATGGGGAAGCTTGCCAAACAGTGTTGCTCTGGGATGGTCTAAGAACTTCCTTTTGTTTATAAAATATCTGGAACTCTGAAAATGGGGAAGTCGCTCTGCCTTAGTACAAAAGAGGGCTGACCACTTTTTAAGGGTTCAGAAGAAGATGTAATTAGAATACTTTTTATTTGTTCAAGAGTGAATGTCCAGCTGCCATCTGCGTCACAACAAGAGAAAAATCCTCCCCTTTACATTGTTTTTGCTGTAATGGTGATATAAGGGAAGATATGAAATCATGTGAACAGGGCTGGTCTCTGATTTCCAGCCCATTTCCACAGGTCTCTGAGCTCAGCTGGGACTGTGAATCTCATTGGCCTTAGCCAGAGGAAAGCTATGACTCTCTGGGGTGTGAGCGCTGCCAACTCGTGCCCTTCACTGCATTCAATCAGAGCAGCTGAAGGCATGGCTCAAATATGGTTTTGGCAAAAATACAATTAAAAGGTCATGACTTAAAAGTAAGTCTAAAATCCAGTAATGCAGTCCTTCACCTGGCAGTGTAAGCAATTCTTTAGCCATCAGCCAAAAGAATATATGGTGCATAACAAAATAAATGTAATTGAAGTTCGGGGGGGGGGGGGGCTGGTCCTTTCTTCTCTGGTAAGTACTGGGAGGTTTTTCTCCTCCTCCTGGAAGCAAGTCTCTCTCACAGGTCCAGAGGGAAAGGCAGCTTTCACAACTGTAGCGATGTTCTGATGAGAAGGCTCATGTAGCTGATGGTCATGGTTCCAAAACGATGCCAAAGTGCCTGATCAAAGGAGGCAGAGGAGGAGTTTCTTCTGCAGGCTGCCTCCTGCACTGCCTTGGCCTTGCTCCTGTGCATCTGCAGGGAGCAGCCCTAAGTGCCCACAGTTTTCCTATGGGGAATGATGCCAACAAACAAGGTAATGGTAGCCCAGAGCATGCTGCTGTTCTTTGGCTTCACGGTTGTGCTGAGAGATCTCAAATGACTATTTTCAGGAAAAAGTTGAATTATTCTGGAGTTTTACGCGGTTTTTAGGACCTTCTTGGTGTCCTTAAATTGGATATTTCTGTGTTCTGTAACCTTATGTCCTAAGGATACTATGGGTTGGCAATGCCTCCTGTCCTTTGTATTATTACCCTCTGTATCATTTTATGCAGCACAGTCAGGATTTGAGAGCAGCTGGCAGCCTGACTGCACTGTCTGTTTAACTGCAGGAAACCACGCTTTATCCCCCTCTGAATCCTAATGGAGTAATGATAACAGATAATTAATTGAATGCCTTTTCCTTTCTTTTGTTTATTCCTCTCTTTGAACAGACTCCCTAAATACACAAATAAAATCCTCAATTAAAATTTATGGATTAATGAATTGAATAACAAATCCTTTTTCTTTTTTTTTTTTTTTTTTTCCTATTGCCTGGATCTCAGGGAGAGTTTCTCTGATTTTCACTTGTGCTCCCCTGTCAAACATTTTCAGCTGTCAAAAGGAGTAAGTATATGCTGGGCTGTCATGTGGACATGTCAGATGTATTAGTGCCTATCAGAATGGTGGAAAGAGATGGCAATTAACAGTCTGGGATTCCTCCTGTGCCATTGTGTGTGGTGTTCACAGTGCCCTGGAATCTGGGAGCTTGCATGGAGCAGTGCCATGGGTCATAGTCCCCAGCAGAAGGATGGTTCTTAATGTGCTTTGGTGGGGTAAATATTGTCTACCCTGGAAATGACCCTTCAGCGTTGGTGATGAAAGAAAGGCCTGTCAGAGCGAGGGCTGCAGGGTCAGCATCCCCCAACACCACGGCATTGTTGCCCATTTAAATTGCAGCAGTGCCTGATCAATATGATGGCACATGGTCAGGGGTATCTTGATGTTATGAAAGGAAGAAAATTGATCGGAAAGTGTTTTCTATGAACTGCTGCTTAGTTTGCAGAACACACTTCGGATCTATAGGCTGGAGGTTAGTGACACGCAGGCAATCACACAGCAAAGTGGCAGGTAAAAACAAACAGGAAAAGGAGGCTATCAGAGGTAATAAAGTCTAGTTGCATGCTGAATAAAGCTCTGTATAACTTTCATCTTTTTTCCTGGGGCAAACAGTACATTTTGTTTCTGCTTTGCAGTGAGCATAAGCTTTGGAAGGTTAAACAGGGAGTATCAGATTATGGTAAGTGGTCATCAGAGGCTTGCTTTACAGTCATTGCCTGTTAAATTGTTTACTGAACCTCATTATATATATCTCTGTGAGGTTGACGTGTGTCTTACTTCGGTTTATCTGAGAGACACGCGTCTGTTGACTTTTTCATAAAACCTGAATGAACAAACACGAAGTTTAAGATTCCATTTATTATAAGCTGTGGCTTACAATACAGTTATGATAGTCAAAAGTCACTGCAAACATACCAGTCACAGCAATAAACTTTTAGCATTATGTCATTGTGTATCTTAGCACCTCTTCCTCAGTGTAGGTTTTTAGCCCTGCTTTTCTACAGCTGTCAGTTATTCTGGCAGCAGCTGGACAGATGCCAGGGTCTGATCTCACTGCCAGGAAGATGTTGGAACAGAAAGGTGACTGGTTGTGCAGTGAGCCCCATGCCACTTCACGTTCATTGTCCTCACGGGTCAGCTTGTCACTTGCTGCCTTTGAGGCTGTTGTGGGTGGTTTTGTTTGCCTCGAAATGCCGTGCTGGGCACTGTCTGTTTGGACCCAAATCCCCGCGCAGTGGCTGGGAAGAAGGGGCAGCCTGGACAGCAGGCTCAGTTGGAGCTGGACTGTGCCAGGCAAGCAGAGGTTGATCCACACAACTGTATCTCTGCTTTGGTGCAAATACTGTCGTTCGGGACAATCCAGTTTCAGGGCTGACTTCACAAAGTAACAGTACTGACTCCAGGTTGCTTTGAGCATCTGTCTTGTTCACATGAAGGAAGCAGTTCTGTAGTTGTGTAAGACTTCAGCAAGGAATGTGAATGTGAGAGAGCTTTATATGGATAACAGAGAAACAAGAGGTTTGGGTGCTTGCTTTGGATATTTTGAGGTGTAGAAAAGGAGACAATTTTCATAAAAACATTTTACCTCCTTCCCCCTCCCTCCTTGCCTTTTAACCTCTCTTATAGGTTCAGGATACTTAAACCACAGCCTGTAAAGGACAGCCCACAGCTGATGTGTGGGAACAGCAGGGAGAGGCTGGATCTCTGCGACTGGAGTTTGAGCACCGAGGGATTTCCAACAGCCTCTTGAGGCAGGCAGGGCCAGTGACCCTGGTGTTTCTACGGCGGTGCTCAGTTAATCTCTGTGGAACAGCACCGCAGAATGAAAGTCAGGTGCTGTTGAGGCTGCCTGCCAGTGAAGAGCTTTACGTATGTGGTTTATTGATTTGCAGAATTCGCTGAGGTATTTCCACATTTCTTAGAACCAGGGCTTGACAATAAGTCCTCAGATAAACTGTGTTGTTGGATATTCCAGGCAAAATGAGAGGCAGGGCTGGGGAACTGCTGGAGTACAGGAGCAGACGTGGAGTGGACAGAAATAGATTTATGGGAGGGAGAGGGGAAGTTCGAAGAGAGGAGTACGAGGGTAGAAGATGTTCTGGGATAAATTCCCATTTGTATTATTTGCATATGTCTATAATCTGCTCAGCAGCTGGGCTTCAGGTTGTTTTGGGGTGGTTTTTTTTTTTCCAAACAATAGTGGATTACACTGTAAACAGTGTATCATACCTCTGTAAGCTTTGAGTTGGACTTCTGTGATATAAAAGGATTTGTATTTTCTCAGAAAATGTAGCCAAGTCTGTATTACTGGTATCCATGTGTTAGACTTGCTTTTCTCCTCCATTCCTGCCTCTTCATGTATTACTCCATGAGTGGGGGATAGAGCACAGTGCCACACAAACCAGTTTACACTAAGTAGAAGTTAAAAAAGGAACGGAAAATGTGAAAGCTAATAAGGAAATATAGTCACATGCCAATAAAGATAAAAAGATACATCTGAAAATAGTGTCACAGAAGCAGATACATTTAAATTGGAGATAAAGTCCTGATGGTATTATTTATGGGCAAGACTCCTTTGTTGTATCATGGAAAAATGTAAAAAAAACCCAGTACTGAAGATCACTGGCAGGATACTGGTCTTTACCTTCCCTAAAAGACACACATTAGATGGCTTATTATTCTGCAGTGTCCTTGGGAATGAGGGTCTGATCTCATCCTCCAGAGAGAAAGACACGAGCTGTTGGCCACAGGGCTCAGCACACAGTGGTCTGATAGCAAACCACGGATTGCGAGGCCGAAGCAATATTTAACTCAAGTTACTCCTATTTTAATAATTAGCCAATAGCACAGAGCACCAGAGCACAGCCTGGGAACCTGTGCACGGTGACCGGCGGGGCCGCCTTGGCCTGACTGGGCTGATCCCCAAGCAGCAGAGACACCCCAGGGGTATTTGGTGGGGTTGCTGTGAAGGATGCCCATGGCAACAGCTTTCCCAGGAGGCACTTCAAGCTCTTTGTTATGGGCAAAGCCAGCCCCTGGGAACATGGGGTGCAGGCCGGGTCCCATCTTTCTCCCAGTGGACCAGTCACAGTGACTCCCTGTTTTTCTATCTTGAAAATTGTTTTGGAAAAGCTTTCCTAAAGGAAATTCTGGTGCTGGGGATGCATTTTGTTGAAGTGCATATTTTTGATAGAATGAATAAAATCTTTGGTTTTCAGAAAAACGTTCCATCTCTGTGGTGCCTGCACCATCACTATGCCTGTCGACAGGTTAGTGGTTCTGCCACTGACCAGTGGTTCTGCCCTTGACAGTGGCATAAATGGAGTTATTTTCATGGGGACCAGGTTCAGTGACCGCATTTTAAAGAGCTCTCAGTAAATTATTAAATCAGCAAGAAAGCCGCGCTCAGCAGCCAAGCAGGCCCAGCGGCCGCAGCAGCTGTGTGCTGTGGTGAACCTCTGCGTGTAAAATTTCTCTCTGAAAAGATTTCAGCACTTCACATGACCTCCACTAATACTTATTTTTAAGTGGCACTGTGTCAGCTGCCTCAGCTCCGCAGTGCCGGGGGCTGTTCTCGAGTCTGGACTGTTTTCCGGTCGGCACGAAGTGGCCTGATATGAACTGTTGACTTGTCCTGATGGTTTTTGTTGGCACAAACATAGCTATGAGCCAACTGCAGTGGCAATGTGGCCATGCTTTCCGGCAGCCCTTGGGTGTATTTTCCAAGTGCTAAAGCCAGTGACCTGGATGAAGTGAGATTTGAGAGTCCTTTCATGGATACTATGGAAAAGTACCTCTTTTTAGTGATTTGAAAAAAAAAATGTATTTTAGTAGACAGCAGGATAGGAGGGTTTGAAGAAGAGGTGTGGCTGTGGACAGTTGTCTGGGATGTTGCCTGTATCACATAAGGGCAGAGGTGTTAACACCTTAAAGATGTTACACATAGCCTTTACTGTATATATATGCACTCTCTCTATATTTATATAGATCTACTATCTAGTAATGTTTTCATTTATGCCACTGCAGATACACTTGAAAGTAACACAGCTAGGAAAACCACCGCATATGGTTAGGAAGCGTTGCAGGTTACTCTCCGTTGCTGTTAGTAGAGCAAAATCTTATTTTCTAGGGTTTCAAATTCCAGATGGAGACTAGAGTGAAGCCCATGAGAAGAGTTAGGCCTAAAGAGGAGTTCTGAGTTGCAAGTTATCCATCTGGACATCCATTAACCTCTCATGGTCTCTTTTTTCTTTTCTGTAGGCAACATCTTTGTCGTCAGCTTGTCCGTCGCAGACCTTGTGGTTGCAGTTTATCCGTACCCTCTGATCTTGAGTGCCATCTTCCATAATGGATGGACCATGGGAAATGTCCACTGCCAGATAAGCGGGTTCCTGATGGGCTTAAGTGTCATTGGGTCCATTTTCAACATCACGGCGATCGCAATCAACCGCTATTGCTACATCTGCCACAGCCTTCGGTACGACAAGCTCTTCAACCTGAAGAACACCTGCTGCTATCTCTGCCTGACCTGGATACTCACCGTGGTGGCCATTGTGCCAAACTTCTTTGTTGGTTCCTTGCAGTACGACCCCCGGATCTACTCCTGCACCTTTGCCCAGACGGTGAGTACGTCGTACACCATCACAGTGGTGGTGGTTCACTTCATCGTCCCGCTGTCCGTCGTGACGTTTTGCTATCTACGGATCTGGATTTTAGTGATTCAGGTCAAACACCGGGTGAGACAAGACTGCAAGCAGAAGCTCAGAGCAGCTGACATCCGGAACTTCTTGACTATGTTTGTGGTTTTTGTCCTTTTTGCCGTGTGCTGGGGACCATTAAACTTTATTGGCCTTGCTGTTTCGATTAATCCTTCAAAAGTGCAGCCACACATTCCAGAATGGCTTTTTGTCCTGAGCTATTTTATGGCCTATTTTAACAGCTGCCTCAATGCTGTGATCTATGGGCTTCTTAACCAGAATTTTAGGAAGGAGTACAAAAGGATATTGCTGACACTGTGGACTCCCAGGCTGCTGTTCATCGACGTGTCCAAGGGCGGGACAGAAGGGATGAAAAGCAAGCATTCTCCAGCCATAACAACCAACAACAACCACGCTGAAATACACTTATGAGTCAGGACATACTATTTATTTTGGATTACAATTGTATATATAATATATAAGAGCCTTTCTAGCTGTGTGCATTGCACAGCTGGTGTTGCCTGGCCCCTCATGCAAGGAAGGAGTCTGCTACCTTTCATGCTTAGCTCACTGCTGTGGCATCAAGGCTTCGAGTGAGGAATGTCAGAATGGAAAGGACTGATCTTTATTTTTTTTTCGTGTGCCATCTTTCACTGTGTGCCTCATTAATCGGTTTGGTTGCTTTTGCCACAGGCATGCCAATACCCCAAAAGGGAAGCGTTCAGAGTGCATGGAAAAATGCAGTTATGCTTGAAATGCAACCTTCAAGAGACAGCAAAATTGCCATTTATTACACATAAACCTTTCTCCCCAGTCTCTGAATTCTATTTTTCTAGCATTAACTTAACCCAGACTGTATCAAATGAAGTTTAAACTGCATGGCTTTTTACCTTTTAGTTAGGTAAAGGCTGTTATTAGCCAGCAGGAGTTCGTATGGGCCTGGTGACTTCCACTGTGTGTGCATTCATTTCCCTTTTTCTTTCCTCTTAAGGTTTAGAAGCGAGTCTGGACTAGATATGAGGGAGGCAGAATCAAGACCAGTGAGTGTCTGATGCACTCATTTTAATTGAATATCTACAGATATTAAGTACCCTTGCACTCTCCTTCCCAGGCCATGAGTAAGAATATGACATAATCTGATTGCAGGAAGATACTTGGAGCCTGATTCTAATTTAGGCAGTATCCTGTCATGGCCAGCATTCATTCCAAATGGCTTTTACAAGTCACTGCTACATGAACATCATAAAACAAAACCAAAACACATCAGAGTCCCATCTGTGTAATGCAGATGCCGGGTTTTAGGTTCCAGTACCATTTGTGCTTGGAGAAAAAGGGAGAAGAGGAAGGCAGCATTCCAAAAATCCCTCTTGTTGCCTACCACAGAACATGAATTTGCTGTGGGGAGAAAAAGTGGAGATTTTTTTTTTCCATTTTATTAATATATAAAATATATAAAACTGTAATTAACTCATGGAGCTGGGAGACAAAAGCTACTTAAGCATTATTATGCATCAGTTCTGTTAAAGCCTAAACTGTGCTATCTGTATGATAGACAATGTCTTGAAGTGCTGGGGAGTCCACTATCACATTAGAAACAACCACATGGGCAAAGATAAGGCTGTTTCTTTAATGGAGTGTGTGTGATGGCAGCTCTCTGTAAATATGATGACTTCTTTGTTTTCTTAGCCTCATTGTGAATTCATCTCTTTATGCTTTTAAATGTGTGGATCTTGCTTTGAAACTGTCCCATAAAATCAACAGGTAAAACTCCCCCTGGTGCAACTCTGCCTTCAGGGTAGCACAGCTGACAGTGCAGGAGCACCGAGTGGCACTCGGTGGGAGAGGAGCAGGTCTGAGCCCCTGGCGGGGACAGCAGGCAGCCCTGCCCCTGGTTGAGGACAGTAGTCTTTTTGGTTCTGGTCAAAGCAGGACTAGTTCCCAGGGCTGAATCCTGCAACACTGAGACTAGATTTTGAAGTAGCACGTAGGCACCTGGAGCTGGAGGTACATAGGAATTCCCGAACTCCTGGCCGGGCTGCGTGCCTAATCCATAGTGAAGACAGCGAGCCATTTGTGCACCGCTTGCTTAAAGCAACTTGCCGCTGAATGTTTGTTCTGCTGATTTGTGGGGGAGAAGAGGAGTTGAGAGAAGTGAAGCCCCTTTCATTAAGTGGGCCAAGAAACACTGTGTTTCTGCTGCCATGTGGGGAAAGGTCTCTGCAGTACCAGGGGGGGGTCCCTGCATCTGTAGAGCACCCTGGCACTTTATGAAGTTTCAAACTTGAACATCTCAGCCACTTCAGATAATTGTTGTTTTAAAATGCACTGCAGTCAGCCTCCCATAATAGGAATCAAACAGAGTTCTGTTTTGGCCTCTTAATATGCCTGAGCATGGCCAAATAAAGGTATTTTGACCCTCAGAAAAAACGTGGTCTGTTCGCCTTCCAGAAAAACCACCCTGGGTGAATTCACACCATTCCATGCAAGCAAAATCATTTTGAGTTAAACTTGGATAAGAAAAGCACTGTGAGGAATCCATAACTGCAGGGAGTGTTTGTCCCGTTGTGCCAGGGAGATGTCCTGTGTTCCATGACTAGTCTTCAAAGTCATTTGCAATTAGCCACAACAGTGTTAGTTAGACTCACATTAGCAAGTAATTTGAGGCATCTAGCGCCAAGCAGAATGTACTCCTTTAAGACAATCATGAAGAATCTTGTGCAGGTTTGCCAAATATCTCAGACACCCTAAAACTGGGGTTTCATCTTTACGGATCCTTGTCTTTTTAGCTGAATGTTCAGTGAAGGCAATGTGGTGTTTGTTTGTTGGTTTTTTTTTCTTTAAGCTTGTATTTGCACTATTTCTTATTCAGGCTCCAAAGTAACAGCCAGCAAGTATTTGAACCAAATCAAGTCCAAAGAGGTCCCGAACAGGCAAACTGTGAGAGTCCCTGCTACACCTGATAGGAAGGGGAGCAGCAGGAGGGTGGTAGGTCATCTCTCCAGGACTCACAGAGAGTCACTACTGAACCAAACTATGCAAAATGATAGTGGAATCTGCTTGTCTTCTGCTGTCAGGTCTGAGCCCAACTCCTGCCCAGGTCTCCACAGGACACAGGCTCAGTCCTCGCTGTGCTGGGGCGGGATCTGAGCAGCTCCCTGAACGTGCAGGCCCTGCTGCCACAGCAGGGTGGGGATGTGGATGGGCACCGTCCACCTGACAGCGCAAAGAGCCCTGGCACAACCTGTTCAGAAGGGCTCTGGGTGGCCCAGTGAAGGTGCCCAGAGCTGGGCTGATGCAGCTACCGTGGTTGGAGTCCTGAGCTCAGTCCTGCTGGAGCTGAGGTTTGCAATATGAACCGTGAAAAGCAGGGAACGTGGCATCGAACACTGTGCCATTTGCTAGCACTTTGATAGAGGCAGCACTTAGGATAGGATAGAGTTTTATATTGAATTATTTAAAAAGTACCCAAGCAGCTCCTTATTTTTGTGTTAAGAAATGGTTAACAGGGTACAGAGAATTTATTTTTGTTAACAGTTGTTTACAGAAAAAGGGAAGTGTGTTGTAACTGGGAATCCTGGGCAGTGTCACGGTTTACCTGTGGGAATCTAGCTTTAATCCAAATTTGAGATTTCAAGGAGATCCCACCACTTAAATCATGCTCTGACAATTCCACCTGTTGCATACCTGGCCTTAAGTCTCTCCGAGATCTCACATAAAGTGATTTCAAGTCATTTGCTCTGGATTTGACTGGTGGTGTTGAATACCTATTCTGTCCCCGAACTCTAAAATTGTTGTGGTGGAAACTTGTGGACAGGCGGGATTGCTGTGAAAGAAGACGATTCTCTTGCCATGAAGAAATATTTTTGGATATTGCTAATGAATGTTGTTTGATCTATTTAAGAAGAATGTAACCAATATATTTATATATAAATGTGTATTGCATATGCTGTTTCCATTTTATTGTTTAATTAAGAATCCTTCAGTATACTTTCCTATTGCTATTTTTGTTCATAAAGGAGATTCATTCCCTTTACTTAAAACTGTAATAAATCTGCCATTGGACTGCTTATTGATATTTCTTTTCCACTTGCAGTTATTTTTTAATAAATATTTGGAACAACAGCTTGGGTTTTGTTGACTCCCAGAAAGCAGACTGAATTGACAGATGGGTTCAGATATAACTCAGCTGTCCAGCTTAGACCTGGAAGTGAATGACCCAGAACATCTGAGACACATCCTGGGATTCACGTGTTTTCTTCCACCTGCTGTGAGCCAGCTGCCTGCTGCACTCTGGCCTTCCTCATCAGGGAAGAAACTTTCTCCATGCTGCTGTTGGTCTCCTCACTGCATGTCCCTCCAACACCCTTTGCCTTTCTTGTGCCTGTGTCTATCCATCGGCTGCTGTGGAAGCAGAGTTTGGCACATCCATTTCCTTGCCCTTTCCTGGGGAGCAAAGCACAGCCAAGCTGTGAACAGGAGGGTGTGGGAGATGGGGTGGTCACAGGTTGGGGCACAAGGTGGCAGTGGGTTGTAGGGGAGGGCTGGAGACAGAGTCACCCTGGGCTGCAGGCACAGTGAGGGCTGACACACTTCAGCCATTGAGGAGCTCTGTGAGCATGGGGACTGCTGTATCCAAGATGTTCTGTGTTCTTTCCCCACCTCTGTTTTTGGGCAGATTTTACTGTATTCATGCAGTTGTTCAGCCAGAAGGTTCTGTCCATAGACTGCACCAATTATATTTCCATGCTGACTTGACTGGAGCTGGGTTTTGGGGAGTCTCAGTGCTGCTCCCAAAGCAAGGGGGATGGGAGTATGGAGTCATCCAGCTGTAACTGCAACCTGAGCTCCTATTTCCTAACCAGATGTCCCATGTAACTGTGGTGTTAAGGTAGTAAAGGCTGAGATTATCCCCTAAAGAGTTGCCCATGGAGCAGACGTGCTGAATGAACAGGCAGTGTTCGTTCAGTGACATCCCAGAGCAGTACTGCTGCTTTTTTTTGCTAATCTTTTCCAACAGACTTCACCTGCTGTTTCCACAGTAAAGCCTGCAATGCTCGGCGATGGGACACACTGAAAGCAGTGTTTATTATAGTTGCAGATGCCAAAATGTCTGTCTGAGCAGAGCTGCTAGAAAACCCTTGCACGGACTCGTACCTGCTCTTTCTACCCTGTGGAACCGAATGAATCAAACTGTCAGAAGTGTTATTCGTGTTATTTATTTACTTAGTTGCCACAAAGTAATAGTAACTGGGAGATAAGATAGAGCTATAAAAGGCAAGAGGTGTGATAATTCAATACCAGGATAAAATCTCACTCATGGTGACTATTTGGAAGTCAATATTTGTCCTAATGGTATTTATTTCCAAGCTTATAATTTATAACATGAAGCCACTCAATAAAGACCTACTGCATATGTATTTAGAATTTTATTGGAAAAATGTAAATTACTGGACCTAATGCAGTATTTCTTAGCATAAAAACCCTGTGATAAGAAATGCATAATGGGTTCTTGCTAGAACTCTGTGATGGGATATGCAAATTTTTTTTTTTTTGCTGGTGATAAGAACCATAAAATTTGTATCTCTCATGAACTACAGTTGTGAATGGAAGCTCCATAATATTGTTAACTGAATTTTCACTTTGTATTGCTTGTTTATAATATCCATTATTCATGTACTATAAGTACTGCACTGTACAGCAGAGATAGAATTTAGAGAACATGGTCAGTTTCCAGAGCAACCAAGGTGGGTCTGAACCATTAACTGAAATATGTTTCTATGTTTTCTTCCAAGCATGGTCTCCTGATAAGGTTTTTAGCTCAAATGATTGCTTCTAAGAGGTCAGGGAAACTTTAATGTCTTTTAGATTAGTTGCAATGTCTGTGCAGTCACAGCTTGCTTAGATTACCTTTTAAATAGACTTGAGTCATCAAACCTTCTTAAAAGTCTGTCCAGTTGGAGGAGCACATAATTTATTTTGTATGTAGAATGTTTTATCACAGCACATTTAATAAACTGTTATGTCTTTCCTTCTGCATTATACTCCTGTGCACAGAATTTTTGAATTTTCCTGTAAATAAGATGCAGAATTTTTTCCTCAACTGTAAGCAGGTTGCTTTGCCTTGAGGTAGCTTTCCACTGGTTTTGATAACTGTGTAGGACAGAGGTACTGATGTGGCATCAAAATACAACCATCTCCTGGGTGAAAAGTGACAGCTGTTTTGCATTATTAAAAAAAAAAAAAAAAAGACATGGAAAAAAGTCCAAAATAATTTGCAGGAAGTAATTGAAATAGGTGTTTCTGGTTGAAGTAAGAGAGGAAGGAATATTTGGAGGGAGATTGTACATACTCAAACTGGGACCTGGCCAGGACAATGAAGTTAACGAACCCCTTAATATAAAAAATGGGATTTTTATGACACAGGGACACACAGCTGGCACGGAGCCGGGTGTCTGGCTGCGGGATCCCCTGTGACATGAGCAGAGAAACAGGAAATACAGGAAGAAAAACTAAAGATACCTAGAGAAAACCAGAGGATTCTTCTGAAAATATTAGATGTGCGCATGCACTGGTAGTTAATGTACAAGTTTAGCGAGATTTTCCTTTTTGGTCTTTATTCTCTTTCCCTCCCCAGCTGCGACTTAGTTGTAAATAAAATGAAGTGATTACTGTCAAATGCTCCCAAAGGACCACTTTGGTTTGGTTTGGTTTGGTTTAGTTTGGTGGTGGCTTTGGAAAGCCTCAGGCTGTAGGGATGGCAGCATGGGCACAGCTGGGCCAGGCAGGCCTGGGATGGGGCTGATGGGCTGATGAGCTCCCCCTGGGCAGGGGGTGTCACACCCACCTCCATGGGCTTAAATCCCCCTGGGGAGAAGAGGTGTTTTTTTTGGTCAGTGTATGGCTGGAAAAGGATGAAGTTGCTGTGCTGTGGCTACCAGAGGAGCTCCAGCGCCCACTGGACCCAGGACCATGCTCAGTTGCAGCAGGCACTGGTGAGACTAAACCATGAGAGGTGCTTTGCTGAGGTAGGAGAGGTCTGTTCTGCCCCAGAAGTGGGGGTTGCTGAGGGAGCGAGGCTTGCTTCCTTGGCACAGTGCTCTTTTTGTGGGAAAGTCAAAAGATGTTCTAGAAATCAGATGTCCCACAGGACCTGTCCCCGTAGAGCTGCTGTGTTCGTGATGGGGCTGATGGCACTGAGCCCCAGGGCACCCAGCCCAGCCTGGGGGGTGTGAGAAATGAGAAAGGTATAGGCAGTGGGACAGGTTAAACCCTCTTTGGGTTAGTCATAACCGAGCTGTGCGTGAAAGTGGTGCCTGGGTCAAAAGCAGCCCTTATCTGCAAACCTTGATGGCAATTGCTTCCACATGAGACTCCCTAGACCAGAAATTTCCCTCCTGCTCAGGGCTCACCCTGTGCCTGCAGGCAAGCATTGAAATAGAGGAATAGACAGGTGAAGGAAAAGAGCTGCACTTAGACCTGAAGCCCTTTGGTTTCTAGAGTAGATCTTTTGCTTCTTTCCTCATTGTATAGAAATGTGTGTCTGTGTATTTATGTTTCCACACCCTGGGTTTTCCTAAAGCAGTCAAGACCAGTCATATCTTACAAGGTATTGACTGTATAAAGGTTCTGGGTTTTTTCTCCTGGGTACTTCAGAGCAGATGGAAAATGCAGCAGGTGCTGCTAATCGTTTTCTGCCCTTGGGAAAACTTGTCACAGTTACCTGTTTATCTTGTTTATTTTGACATTTTACTGCCTGAAACTGCTCTGTAACATAAAAGCACATGCAGGGTGGTTAGAGATGAAATCTTACAGACTCACTGGAGCAACTGAAAATCAATAAGCTACAAGCAACTAAAAAAACTATCTTTTTCTGTGCATGTGGAGGAAGGTTGGTATTTTTATTTTTACTGAGGAAATACCGTGGAATAAGAGAATGATTTCGGCTGGAAGGGACCACAAATGCTTATATGGGCCCAACCTCCCTGCCATGGGCAGGGACACCTTCCACTAGACCATGTTGCCCAGAGCCCCCTCCAACCTGGCCTTGAACATTTTCAAGGGTGGGGCATCCACAGCTTCTCTAGGAAATCTGTGCCATGGCCTCACCACCCTCACAGGGAAGAATTTTTTCCTTGTATGTTATCTAAACCAGCCCTCGATCAGTTTGAAGTCATTACTCCTAGTCCTGCCATTACATGCTCTTATAAAAACCTCTCTGCAGCTCTTTTGTAGCCCCTTCAGGTATTGGGAGGTGCTGTAAGGTCTCCCTGGAGACCCCATATTCCCCTCAGAGGATGCAGGGCTTTTCACTTTGTGTATTAGTGACTAGAAAGTGTGAAATGAGCTTTGTTTTAACTGCCATGCACATGCTTTTTCCTTTTTCAGTAGGTGATGGAAGCCTCTTTATTTTTGCCATGTTCTTAAAACTTCACAGAAGAAGAATTAGGAGACTTGTAATACAGTTGCTGAAGGCTTTCTGTGCCCATCATGTTTAAAAAGCGAAGTCTGTAGAAGATGAAAAGCGAGGCCAGTCCTGCTGGCTGGTCTGCATGAGTCCTGCTCTGCAGATCCCTGCTGCTCCCATCTGAGGAGTGGAGGGATTTGGCCAGGCTTTGTTGCCAGAAGGAAATAAAGAGTTTGTTTGTAACTGGAGGTCTTTGGGCTGACAGACTGTGTCGTTTTGGATGCCAGACCTTTCCCTTGCTCTGTTCTCTGATGCTGAAATTTTGGAAAACAATGAATAGTTTTTGCTTCTTCCACCCTAAGAGGCAGCATCTTGCAAGTGCTTGTAGCTGGTTGCTCGCCTTGGAGTGTGTTCGTGGGTATTTGTTGTTTGAGGAATTGCTGTTACATATAAGTGACCTCTTTGCACGGGCACTGAGCTGGGTTGGAACAGCCCAGCTGGTGATAATAGCTGAGGTGGTAATTGCACAATCTCTCCATCTTCATGCTTTGTGGAGTCTGGTAATCAGACTTTTGGGTAAGTAACAACTTGCACCTCCCAAACTGCACCATCCCCTGGGACTGCAGCAGAGAGTTCTTATTATAGCCTGAGATGGGTGTGGGATGGCCACCGTGTAGCAATTTCTCTAGGTCTTCTCAGTTCCGAATTTGCTCCTAGCTCAGACTTCTTCACTGTGCAGTCACATCTGAAATTCACCTTTGAGCCTTTGAAGTAAAATGAATCCTGAACAACTAACTGAATTCAGAGCTTTCGGATGAGAGTTATGTCTTAGTATTTAACAGAAATTAATATTAGCCATTAAACCTCTCAACTGCTAATTAAATGAACTATTTCTATGTTACGTGTAAATCCATCCATATCTTCACGTTGCAGGCGAATAGAATTTCATTAAGGCACTTCAGTAAGTGTAAAGGGACAGCAGCAGCATTTTGGGGTATTTTGGTTTTAGTGAATTATGTCACTGTTTTGTACTGATTACTAAATACTTTAATGATGTGTCTTGTAGAATTTATTTTTGTTTTGGCAGGGCCATTAGGATGATAAATGGCTCATCAAGGAAGAGTAAATTACAGCTGAGCTCAGAGGTGGTGCTTGAATCTTTAAGCCCATGGTTGCTGTAAGTTATTACAAGGGTGTGTAAAAACAGCAAGATAACTTTGTGTACAAGCCTATTTGCCAGACTTACTGCATATCAAACACTGACTTGTGTTCCTTTATATGATGACTGAGAAAGGCTCCCTTTTCCCAGCCTCTATTCTCATAGCTTTTTTGGTTAGCAGCTGGTATTGACTTGGTTTTCTAGGTTTTGTGTCAGCTTGAAGAGTGGGTGCTACCTAGTGGCTGAAGCAGAGGACTGAGTGGAGGTGACAAGCCAGGACTTCTTGCCTCTTTCTTTGCGACCTTGAAATGAAGTGTTTTACCTTTGGTTCAGAGGTAGGGTTAATTACACTGCAAAGCACCGAGGACGAGACAATTAAGTTATCTAAGGGAATTGCATAATGATTAAGCCTTAATTTGCTGTGTGGTTTCTTTCTTTCTCATTAACTCCGCTGAAGCAGGACCTTTGAAATGAAAATATGAGGTGAACATCGTTTTTAGAAGTGTGGAAGGCTGAATGAGTCAGCTGTGACCAGGGCTTGCATAGCTTGCTGTTTTATATTGGCCTGGGACAAAACCCACGACTTGAGTCCTGGGTAACAGGTTGTCACATTGCTGCACTCTCCTGGTACTTAATTATTTTTAACTGATGGGCTGCTATGGGGGGAGGGAGGGGAAAAAAACCCACAAAACCCAAATACTATGTGTCAGAAAAAGACTAACAACAAAGCAGCACAGCCATCTGAGTTTGGTCTGGTCTTCTAGCTCATGATTCCCCCCAGACGTGAGGAGTGAAAGGCAGGAATATGTGCACTTTGCTATTGATGCTTCTTGTGTAGGTTGGATGTGGGTTTACTTGTAAGGATAATAACTTGTCAGTGGGGGAAGTTATCTTAGCAGGACACTTAGATGTCAAACACTGTGGCCAAAAACATCCCCAAGTACCAAAATGGAGTTGTGATCTGCTCAGCCTTGAAAGGGGTGGGATCTTTTTTTTTTTTATTTATTTTCTGTAGCAGAGCAAGTGTTGTGGGAACAGAGCAGTGGGGGGAAAAAAACAGATCTGCAGGCCATATTTGATTTGATTAAATGTGTAATTATCAGTAACACATTAGAGTCCAGTCAAGCCAATTCATCATTTCCCTCGTGGTATTTATTGAGTTATTTTAATTCAGACAAAGGGCTGATTTTATTTTGGTTTATTTGGTGTTCATACTAATGTGTACCGTCTAATTCTACTGTATGCAGGGGTTGTGATAACTTAAATGAGCCAGTTTTTGTGATGAAAATGACTAATGACAATGAAACATCATATTTGCTGCAATATTCTTTGACCCTACTGAGTAATTCTTCCTCCAGTATTGGGTCATGCATATGTACTTGTGGACTAAACTCCTCCTGTAGTGTAGTAGGGAGGACACAGTAGGACTGACCTTTTTCCTTTGTTTCCCAGGAAAATGAACAAGACTAATTTCACTGGAAGCTGTGGTTATGCTAATGTAACACTAGTGTAGGAGGAGAACTGGGCCCAATCCAGTACGATTTGGTTTCATCAGTTGGAAATTAGGACTGTTGGAGGTTTAAGTGGCAACCAAAAATGAAATTGAGAAGTGATTTCATGGTATAAGTATAAATAGATTAAAAAAAATAAATCAAAGATTGCTGCAGGAGTTCACGTGCAGACAAAATTAGCAATGTGTTTGTCTGTGGGGGAAAAGCTCCATGTTCAGCTGACATGGGGCTGGGGATTTAGCTGGAGCTGGTAGGCAAAAGTAGCAGCCCTTTTAAGAAGGCAGTGTGGGAATTTACTGTCTGTGTGTGAGGTTGGGGGTCAATCTGTCTGGCTATGCTGATTCCTTCTGGTATTAAAAAATCATTTCTGTACTTTACAAAGCTACATCGTGTCTGAATTGAATTTTCTTAAATCCAAAGGAAGATTGTATTTGGAGAGAGAAACTGGAGATACTGCATTAACATATATATAAGCACACACAGGTAATATTGTTAGTGCTGCAGTCTCTCAAGTTTCCTCTACAAGGAAAAGTAGCCGTGGCTGTGTGAACTAGAGAGAGATACATTCATGTAGAAAATGTATATTTTAAGCTACAGTGAAGGCCTGTCAAAACTGAAGCATAATAGCTCGTGCTACAAGAATATCTTATCACTTAGATTAGAATCGTTTAGCTTGGAAAAGACCTTTAAGAACGCAAAGTCCAACCAAGCACTGCCAAGTCCAGCACTAATCCATATCCCCAAGTGCCATGTCTATGTGTTTTTTAAATCCCTCCAGGGATGGGGACTCCACCGCTTCCCTGGACAGCCTGTTCCAGTGCTTGACCACCCTTTCAGAGAAGAAATTTTTCCTAATATCCCTTCTGACCATCCCCTGGAGCAACTTGAGGTCATTTCTCCTTGCTGCCTGGGAGAAGAGACTGATCCCCCACCTGGCCACGACCTCCTTTCAGGTAGTTTTAGAGAGTGATAGGGTCCCTTCTGAGCCTCCTTTTCTCCAGGACAAACACCCTCAGCCATTCATCAGACTTGTGCTCCAGACCCTTCCCCACCTCCGTTGTCCTTCCCTGGACATGCTCCTTGTCAGGAGGGGTCCAAAACTGAACACAGGACTCAAGGTGTGGCTTCATCAGTGCCCAGCACAGGGGGACAGTCACTGCCCTGGTCCTGCTGGTCCTGCTGGCCACACTATTGCTGGTACAGGCCAGGTGCCACTGGAGCCCTGCAAAGCTCTTAGTTTTTTTGTAAACTGGCTGAGGGTGCCCTTGATCCCCTCATCCAGATAAGTGATAAAGATAATAAACAGCACTGGCCCCAACAGAAATTGTCACAATTAGCTGTAAAATTGCATCCACTGCTTCAGTTTGTCAGCTACATTGAGCCCTTGCTGCTACCGATTCACTTGGGATGAGTTTTTTTGTAGATGGGACAAGACTTGTGAGAGGTAAATGTTTTGCAGACAATTTCACAGCTGCTGTGAAATTAGATATTCAATTAAGTTATCTGCTGGGTTTCATTATTCAGGAAGATATCTAAGGCTTTTGTAACATCCTTTTCTAAATTATTTAACTGATTTTAGGACTATTGTCAGCTGTGTGGAATTCCATCTAAATGCTTGTCCCTGGGCCAGCTTCAGGCAAGCAGCTTGTGCAGTGACATCCTGGCTCTTTGCCATGTGCCTTAGATACCTGTTACCCTCCATTTCCCTGTTACTGGGGCATGGATGATTTTAGTGCTCAAATACAGTCCTAAAATGATGTACTACAATGGAGTTAGGCAGGAATCCTGAGAAACATGGGCCTGAGCTGGGAGACCACCTCAGCACTGGACTAGGCTGGCCAATGGAGATCTTTGAGAACCAGTCTGCCTCCCATTGGACTGCTTTTGGCTCTAGATGAGACCATAACATTATAGTTATTCCATTAAAGAATAATTACCATGATGGAATTTCTTTCTGTGAAGGGAAGTCCAATCACTTCTTCCTTTGACTTACTTCTAATAAGCTGATTAAATCTGCCATTAAATCAGGTGAAATGAAGGTATTCTGTTTTGGGCCCTCTGTTCTGTTAACAATAGAGGGTATGAGTCAAGAGGGAAAAGTAAAACCAGTAAAGTCTGCAAAGAGTGAGATGAACAGTGATTGCTCTGAGGACTCCCTGGTCCTCAGGGAGTCCAGTCAGACCGGAGCTCTGCAGTCACTTTTGCCAATAACATCATCACCAGTGGCTTGGCCTTTGGGGTGCAGTTCTGCCAGAGTCCTTCCCAGTGCACAGGACTGCTTGGGAAAGTCTGTGGAAGGGGCTTTGGTGGCCGGCCAAGCCCTGGTCAGTCCTCATTCGATGTTTATTTTTGTGTATTTTCTTGTCAGGATAAAATATGCTTGGGAGTCTAATGATAGGAAACGGGGACTAATGAGTCTGCAGGAAACAGTGATTACTGCTCCTGTCTTTCCTTGTTCTCACTTCTGTCCCACTGGCTGTGCCTGGCCAGTTCCAGCTTGAGAGGATGACTAGAGCATCAGTGACCAGGTGGCTCACTGTTGTAGGACTCCAGCAAAGCTGAGTGCAAGAAAAGCTAAGAAATACCAAGCAGGTATTGGCAGTGATGAGGTGAAAAAATGCATTTATTGATTACTTTTTAGGGTGAATCAATCTTAAAAAGAAGAGCCAAAAAGACTCTTTTTATTATAACATTATTAAGACTTAACTTGGGCAAACTGCCATTATAGCAATTACAGTACTTTGGTGTTCTTAAGGCTCCCTGTGAGACAGGGTTAAGAGGTGAAACCATTTGTTATTTCCTCTAGTATCCAAATAATATAAATTATGTGTCCTGTAACATTTGGTAAGGCTAGACTTCTCAGAGAAATCAGAAGCTCAGTTATTCATGTTCTATCAATATTTCGTGCACAAGAAGAGGCATTTATATAAGCCTGGTGAGATTTTTAAGACTTTTTTTTTTGTGTGTGTGTGTTGTATTTAGGGAAATACTTTGACTCTGGAAATGGGTCTATAAACTGATGCATGGACTTAATTCATCTGAAGTTGTCCTGCTCAGCTGGAGCTTTAAAACAGAATGATGGGACTGATAGGAATTGATCCTCATCATGGTGCAGATCCTCTTCTGAAGATGGTGTGGGACATGGAACTCTTGAGACAGGATGGGAAGTCTTGCTGTTAACTTAGCAGGATGGTGGAGCAGATCCCATCTGGGTGACGTGCACCTCAACACCTCAGTTTTGAGGACTTTGTGCACACAACTATAAACTGTGTAGGTGTCCAGAGGAAAGCCTCGCTGAAATACAGGTCACAGAGCCCATCAGTCTTTTTTGGAGGCTTTACCTTGTTAATCTTTAGGATATAACCTTGGAGAGTTGCATTTTCCCATCTGACAAATGAGATGTTGTTTGCTCTGCCCATGTGCAAGGATGCTTAAGTGGTCCCCATCTTGATTCTCCTGTGTTCAAACTCACAAGCCTATACTTGAATTTGAGTTGCATCAGTGATATCTAAACAAATTAGGGTAAGTGGAAAAACAATTCAAACTTGAACATTGCTCTAGGACTGAAAATGGCCCCTATATTTTTGGGCCTCTTCCTACTGCTGGAGCTGAAGGCTTCTCAAAGGGTTGGAGAAGTCCTGTGAGGAGCCTGCCAGTGAGCTTTGACTGTGACTTTTCAGGGATGCTCCTCAATGCTCTGCATCATTCGCGCTTCCAGCAACACTCTGCAGTGTCAAAATGGCACTAAACATTAACAGAATCATTGGAATTTGCATGAGTTTGCCCTGGCTGTACACTTTACCTCTAAGTTTGATCAAGTCAGATGCTTCAAAAAATGAAAAAAGCCTGCTGTCAGCTTGCTTTAGAGTCAATTGAAATGCCTAATAAGTCTAATAACTTTTTTAAAAATGATGCTTATTTCTGCTGCTGTCCCTTGAGGTATGTCTGTATCTAATACTGTCTACAACAGTACACTCTGCACTTTTTTTGTCAATTTTACATTCATTACCTACTGCTGATGGCAACACTTCCTTTACATCTTTGAGTCACTGTGTTCTATTATTTGAAAGAGGGATTGATGCTTGATGTGTTCTTGCAGTAATATCCAGTATCATTAGGCTTGAACTTAGCTGCAAGTCTTGGTCTGTGTTCCATTGCTAGTACTAATTGATGTCAGTTTTAATTTTGTGAATCCCTGACTATTTGGATTTGTTTGTATATATACAAGTATACAGAATGCCTGTCTAAAACATCATGTCACTGGTGTTTGTGGGAAGCGCTGGGATCGCCTGTGAAGCATCTTAATTAGTTTTTCCTTTCATGTTGGCATCCTAAATTCTAGGCTTGAGTTATGTATTAGATTTTTCCCCCCTTGTTTGTCAAAACAGAACAACTTCTTTAGAACAGAACATAATGCAAATACTAATTAAAACTGACAAGTCCAATTGATGTCACCTATTTTTAAGCAGAAGGAAAGAAAAAATGAGTAAGAAAAATCTATTCTGCCTTTGTTGAAGCTGACTGAAACGTGATTACTGAAATCTGTGAGCACAGAATGAAGCTCCCTATTCTGCTCCTGCTGTTCCTTGAGGCAGGAGTCAGCCACCCGTGACTTCAGAGGGCAGAGCTGTAGCCCATGGGGGAAGGACAGCAATCCCAACTCCCAGCTTGCTTTCAAAGCTGCTGTGCTGCAGTCACCAAGAGGTGGCTTGGTGTTATCTGCTGGCAGATGGTCTTTGGCCAGATGTGCAAGCTGAAGAGATCAGCTGGTGGGATCATATGTGAGTGTTGAGACCTGTAATCATCAGCTCTGTCTGTTCAAGGTGCTCTAGAGACTGCCCAGAGGGGGTGCCTTGGTTTGAGCCTCACAGTTTGTATCCTACAGGGGCATTGCCCGTGCCAGTACAGGCAGAGTGGTGAAAGCAGCCTCCTTCAGCTGCTGTTTGGCAGGGGGAAAGGCAGGTGCTGCCCACAGAGTACTGGCTGTTGTCAGAGCTGACAGGAGCGTGGGAGCCCTTATTGTGTAGCAGGGAGTTTGGATGGCTGATAATTACTTCTTTCCCTCCCTCCCTGGGAGGCAGAAGGTGTTACAGGCACCTAATTAGCATAAAAAACCTAAGAAGTTCTTCAGTTTAGATCTGGTTTTCTTCCAACACAGAGCACTGCATCATTTCCAGTGCATCCTGGCAGTGCTGATGGTGTCCTGCTGATTGACCCAATGAGTAGTAAATGCCTACACTTACTTGGTGAAGTGCATTTCCTTGATGGCGAGACATGTAGGTGCTAAGAACAAAATTATCTCCTCTGTGAATAGACACCTTGCGTTCAGTGCAACGCTAGCATGCATAAACCTTTATAAATACAAAAATATAATAGATATACTCTGATCATGTCTTAAAAGAATCATTGTGCTATGATGATCAGTGCCTTGTATTTCCTTTCAGTCTGTTTGCACTACTAATGATAGCTACTATTTATATGTTTCTTTTTTTTTCCATGTCTTGTGAAGACTCTCCCACTGCTCTCCAAAAGCCTGGTCCTTTCTCATGGCTGTTACTCTTTAAGCCACCCCTGGGATCCATCAGTGTGTCAGCCTCAGTGCCCAGAGAGTTTCTGAATGCTGGAACAGTCCCTAGGTCAGTGAGTTTTTTCTTTTCTGCAAGCCCTGTTTGCCTGGGAAGTAAAGGCTACTATGAAAGAAAACCATTGCCTTTTACTTCCTCCAAATCAAACCCTGTTTTTTCACTGGCATGATGGAGTACTACTCAGGAAAAACCCATTGCTCATGTCTGGCTTTTTTGTTATTTAAGAAACCCCAACACCTCTTCTTTCTTTCTGAACCCTTGTAGCTTATTGCAGTGGCTGGAATGGATTGGTCTGTCTGTGGCTTGAGAATGAACTTCCAAGAAATATCTAAGTATCTCTTTAACTGGAATTCACACTTCTTGTCAAACTTTTAGACTTAAACGCTCGTAAACAAGCCTTTCAGAGCACAAAACACTAGAGAGAGGCTCCATGACGCTCCAGGGAAGCAAACTGTATAATCCATTTCCACAGATGACACTTGGAGGGCAGTACTGTGGCAATCTGCTGAAGGCAAATAATGACTCCCTTTTTTTTTTTTTTAATGTCTGGGCTTCTGCAGGGTGAATGGAATATCTGTGTTTTTCGAATGAGGATTGAAGGCCAGATGCAGGGCTGGGCTGATGCCAGCTGCAGTTTTTAAAGTTTAGGTCTGGATTATGACAGGAGCCGCAGTGAGGCATGTGGAAAATCAGATGTCTCGAAAGGCAAAGTGGCGATCAGTAACCTGACTGATCATGAGAGTGAATGTAGAGAGCGACACCATGGGATACATCAGGGACACTGTGATCTGCAATCTTTTCTCTAGGGAAGGTAAGTCCCTGCTCTGGAGTTGCAGGAGAAGCTCTCTGTCTGTGCCACCCAGGTCAGATCCAGTCTGTGCTGGTGTGTCACTGCTGTTCCCACCACCCGAGCTACCTGAGTGGGACACTGCCAGGGCTGTGAAAAAGCAGAAGTGAAGTACCTGAAGTCAGCCAGCACTAATCCACATCTTGCCTCTTGAGATGCAGCAGTGAAATTCAGGAAGAGGTGGATAGGTGCTTAATAACGCATCCCTTAGAGCATGGCCATGATGCTGCAGCTGAGCCTCCTGGGGTAAGAGAGTGGTAAGAGGCACCAGGGAGCAGGAGGAAGAGCAAATGGCTCTGAGTTCTGGAACACAGAGAAGCAGATCAATGGCTCTGTAAGGACCTTACCAATGGCCTGAGCTGTTGGCAGGGACAGTCAATGGGATTGATGGAGGGAGATGAGGCAGACCAGGTTGGGATCTGTCTGCTTTTCCCACAAGCTGTGTCTCCCTTCTCACTGCCTCCTCCCAGCGTGACCTGTGGGGAGCTGAATGCTTTTGCAGCAGAAACATAGTCATGTGAAACCTGGATGTTATCACAGGGATGGTTGGGCTGCTGCAGGTTGCTGTGAGCACTCAGCTCCCTAGATCATCAGCATGTTCCTGGGGAATAGCTAAAGAACACTGCTCAGCAGGGAGAGGGGAGCTTTGGAGCAAAGACAGCTTGATGGCTGAGGGCACCACAGGCTGCCACAGGCCCAGGTGCCTTTATCTCCCTGAGTGCTGGGACTCGTGTCTGGGCTTGGTGGAACCACTGCTTTATCCCGAGACAATTTTTTTCCAGTATCTTATCCCACTGTGGTAGTGCAATCCAGTTGACAGGTCACACTGGGATGCAGTCTAAAGCTGCACTTGCTGACTGCTTTATTCTGAATGAGCTCTGGCAAGCAGCCCACGGGCTGTAACGTGGCCAGCTAACAGCAGGCTTAATGTGGATCTGAACTGGATAGTTTAAGCCTCAGCAAAAGTCACTGGAAGATGCTCCTAAAACATTCACAGGAAAAACTGTCCTTTTTCCGTGGAGTTGCAAATAAGAGCGCTATTCTTTGGCTCGGTTTCTTAATGTATGGAATTCTGAATTATTGCCATTGCTGATTTTGAGAAAAGCCATGAATTGAGATCAGCTGAGAGGAGTTCAGCTCACCTATTGCCAGCCCTCTGTTTTTACCCAAGATCTTGGCTTGTGACTGAGTGAAGCATGGAATCCATCTACCAGATGCAGAAAAGATCTGTTCTAACATCTGTCCAGCATGATGGTCACAGAAAGCAGATGGAAATCACATAGTTTATTTAACTGCCCTGTGCAGTTAAATTGCCAAAATACATGACCAGTTTTGCACTTCATGCGATTTTCCAAGGTTAATGTTTCTTCTGGTGTTGTATTTAATTACTAGAGGTAGTGAAGTGAAGATTGACAGATTACTAAAACCAAAAAATGTTGCAGGTTTAGATAACTTGCAAGTAATACGGGAGATATGAGACTACTGAAATGCTGCTGTTTCATAACCAGCTTTGCACATGTAACCCTGCTAATAGCCAAGATACTAAATATTTTGTATAGGGATATCTTCTTAGAGGCGGGGGTGTGTAGTTACAATGTGGGTTGGATGGTGTTATTTTCTGACTACTCTTCAATTACAAATTTTCTGATTCTCTCTTAACACTAACTACAGCTTTTCTTCCTTTCTGGTGTTTTACCTGGCAGATACCTCAAGCTTTCTTTCCTTAACAGCTCAAATCATGTTCAAAGTGGAGTACTGTTAATAATGACACCAGGCATTTGTCTTTCTGAAGGCAGATATTGAAAATTCAAAGCTAGAAGATATAAGCAGAGACCAGCAATATTTGAACCTAAAATCTGGCATCACTTTAGATCCTGGCTTTCCTGCTGATAATCTCTCAGAAATGTCAAATGTGGAGTCCCTGAGGGTAATTTTTCTTTTCCTTGAGATGGAGGAAGGAACAGAATTGTCTGGAAATGCAGAGCTCAAACCTTTAACGCTGGTTTATACATCATTTTTTGAAGTGAGAGGCATTTAAGTTCTTATTTTTTTTCTCATGTTTACAAGTGCTACACAAGTGAAATCCAACTTTGCTCTGTCAGACTGAGAAAGCTTCTTTAGCAACTGGTGCTGAGGTCCTGGGTGTAGTACAGCAGAAGCTGTTGTAGTCTAGGAAACAGTACTTCTGAGCACCTGGGTGCTCCTTCCACATGGTTCTCTGGCCAGCTGAGCAGTCCTAATGGCTTGACCTCAGTATGGTTTTTAAAGGCTTCTGGATCAGGATCAAGGGTGGGTGTTGTTTTGCCCTCAAAATGCCTGAATTACGTCAATGACTTGGATTTATTTGAAAACTTAGGAAGGAAACAGAGCAGTAGCAAAGGGGGAAGGCAGCTGAAAAATAAAGATATGGCTCAGGGTCAGTGATACGTAGAAATAATCAACATAATGTTTTTGAGAAATGCTATTAATGCTAGAAAACTGTGTCTAAATGAAGACTACATTGACCCATGATACTTAACCCCTGAATCACTCAGTAAATAAGGACACTTTGTGTCCCCTGGCATGGCTAGTTCATGGATACTTGATTTAGGATTGGGGTTTAAAGGTGGCCTTGTGCTCAAGTTGGGCTCAGTAGGTAAGGATCATGCCCTAGTGAATAAAAAATGAGGTTAATGCAAATCAACAGTGATATATTTTGTTGTTCTATTGTTTTATTTTTTTTTTTCCTCTTGGTTCTTCTGCAAGGAATTTAAACATCAGGAAGTAGCTTGGTTTTTCTTATGGAAATTTTTAGCACAGACAGACCTTTCTGTTGCAGGGAGATAACTCACATTTGAATGTCACAAATATGCAGAACTTTTCTCCATTGCCTGGAATTTGCAGGACCTCTTTCTGTGGAGTACACATGACTTGTACAGTAGAGAGGATGTGTATAGACTAAATAGCTCTTTTAAAAAACAATGAGAGGAGCAGAACTTGTGAATGCCTTCTAGTATAAATCATTGCATGTTTGCATCCTGTCACTGTATGTCAGACACAGGCTTGAATTAGTTAATCTGAAGAAAGTAGAGTAAAAATTCTCCTCTTTCCTGAGGGACCACAAAGGAGTGAGCTGAACAACCTGAATGAGGTCACCCACAAGCTGCTGGTGCCTCTGACCTGACCCTTACCACAGGATTACAGATCAAGTGCCTGAGCTAACTAAGTCTGGCTCAGAAAATCTGCATAATTTTTTCCCCTCAGATAATTCTTAAGAAGGTGTGGGTTTCTTGCCTAGACTACTCTTATCCCCAGGTAGTTTTTAGTGCAGTCAGGAGCATGATTTAGTCCATGAATGAGAGAAGTCTTGTCTTTCCCCCCCTTTTGCCCATTTAGTGATAGTTATGCTTTCGACTTGCAAGGTTTAATCCTCAGGGAAGCCTCGAGGAGTCCATTCTCTGGGAGCTCTGAGGCTGGCAAACAGCTTTGCTCCCAGGTGTGGATGCAGCTTCATGGTGGTGGAGGGTGCTCTAAGAGAGATACTGGCTCTGTACATGGAAGGATGGATAGGTATTATAATGTTTTTTACCTAAACAACTTCTCCTTGGTGTTTGCCCTGATAGGAGCAGAGATGGAGCTCTACTGAAGCCTTTTAACTGCTCATGGTAACTAATGGCACTGGTATGGTTGTGCCTGTCAGTCAACAGCACCCACAGTCCTAGCAAATCCTGACTAGGTCTTGGATAAAGATCCCGGTGCTGTTTATTCAAGACATGGAATCTGAACCCCCACCTTGGTCGCAGGAAAACTTGGCCCTGGGAAGAAAGAAAATCACATAGATTGAAGAATATAAAGGAAAACCTCTGGGCCTGACAATTGGGGAATATCTACGAGTTGTTTTCTGAAGTGTACAGGACGTCTTGTTTTGAGACAGATTAAATAACAGATCCTTGTGTTCTACTGAAATGCAGTTAAGGGTCAACTTGGAAGGAATTTCTTGAATGGGTTAATGAGGCTGAAGTCATCTCTTTTAGTCATGGTTCTAAATTTTGGGCAAACTTTCTGCAAATTAATTCTCTGCAGCTTCATCACAAGGATTTGGAAGCTCAGAGTGGCCTGGTCTCCCAGTCTGTTCCTTAACAATCACTGAAGAAATATAATCAAACCCTTGATTCAATTTCTTCTCATTTGGCTCTGCTGGTTCTTTCCCTGGGCTCAACCAGAGACCAGCAGTGATGGAGATGGAGATTAGTGGTGATCAATCTAATTTAGTGGTTGGTACATCTCCAGTGAACTTAAATGGACTATAGTTAATCTAGTTTTCAAGTATGCTTGTCTTGTGAGTGCAAGTTAAAATTTGCTTTATATGCCTCTTACCAGATGGCCTTACAGCTAAAAGTATCAGAGTGGGAGGAGGGAGATCTGGCATTAGTTTGTAGCTTTTCTACAGCTTCTCTATCTCATCCTGGCATGACTCTTTGAGGAATTCTCCCCAACACAGTGGCTTAAAAACCTCCTTTCCCCACTCTCTTTTTCAGGCTGAAAAAAACTCAGGGGAATTTGTTCTTTCACACTTGATTCTGCGTCAGATAAAAGTCTTCTTGCTTTACTAGTAGGTGAACTTAATAATAATAATGATTATTATTATTATTATTTCAGTTTTTAATTTTATTATCTACATTCTCAGATAAATCTAGGGTCAGCTAGATCAGGTTGCTACTGAGTTTGTGCCTCACTGACTGTACAATTAACCACACAAAACAAATTAAAATGCAAATGGCAATGAAACTTGTGAAGGTGAGAAAATGCTGATGTGTGCTGCTAGTAAAGGTGGATGTATTAAGACCTTCTTGCCTTTCTTTTCTCCTGTTGCTGTTTAATTTCTTTACTTCCAAAGGCTGACAACCAAAAATGAGGCACTGAAAGGATCTGTCACTTAAATTTTTTTCCACCTAGCCTTTCATGTGGTTGTCCAAATTAAGTCTTTAAAATGTATAAACTATATTTATAAAAAATTCTTCCCTGACAAAATGAGGCTAATTCAGACTCTTAGAGTTTTGGGACTCAGTTGAATGCAGAAACCCAGGTGTATTCATTATTTTTTAAAATTCCCTTTTAATCTTCAGAAGGCAGTATGTTCAATAATTGTCTTTTGATGCAAAATAATTCTTGATTCTCCCTCATTAGAGCTTACCTTTACCACTTGAAAAATTCTAGGGTTGTACACCCCTCTCTCACTCGAATGTGTAATTTGTGGAATAAATGGGAGGGCAGAGAGGGGAGAGGAGGATCCCAGGACAGCTCCTTGCTTTGGTGGGGACACACAGGCACGAGGTGGAGTGTGGTGCAACGACACCCACGGTGCAGGTGGGCTTGGGGGATGGCAAAAGTGAGGAAAAGCAGCAAACCTGAAATTAGCCAAGACAGCAGGGGGTTGACCAGGAATGTTCTATGCATATCTGGTGGTTTGGACTGCAAGTCCCTTGCCCTTGTAGGTGCTGAGATGCTCAGGTTGCCCAGAGGGGTGGCAGATGCCCCATCCCTATAAGCATTCATGGTCAGGTTGGAGGGGGCTCTGTGCAACTAGGTTAGTTGAAGATGTCCCTGCTCATGGCAGTGAGGTTGGACTAGATAACCTTTAAAGAACCCTTCCAATCCAAACCATTCTGTGACTCTGTGATGCTGTGAATTAGCTCAGGGGAGGGAAGACTAAGTCCTGGATACTCCACCACGGTCAGCTCTGAAGCCAGCTCTCCCTGAGGCCTTGCAAAGCTTGGTCTTTGTATCTGGCTTTCCAAAACTGACAGATGGGGATGTGAACCATCAGAGGTTCTTGGTTCCCCTTGTTTAGCAAGCCCCAGTCAAGGACTGGGATGAGTAAACCACTCCCATGCATTTATAAAGGTGTTAAAACAACTTGGCTCCATCTGGTTGCAGTGCCTGCCTGCACACAAGCACTCTGGAAAGAATAATCTCCTTGTAGTGTTGAAAATGAAACTTTATTGGAAGAAAAAGTTGCCATGGAAGTTCCTCTTCCTCGCTGCAGCTTTGCTCACTCCTCTGCTGCGTGACTGAAGCAGTGAGTCACGCAGCTTCCCAAGTAGCTTGAGCAGGAGAGCCTACATGATGACATCTGATCATTGGGGGGGTTCTAAACGTTTTGCTCCTGCTGATTTGCAGCAAGCAAAATGAAGGGCTTGTTTTGATGCAGGGAAGATGGAGGGGTTGAGGGAGTGGGCTTGTTTGACCTCTAACATTTCTCACTGTACAGCAACCTCTGTGTTCTCCTGGGAGATGGTTCCTGCCATTCTGATTTTTTTTTTTTTTTTTTTTTGGTGAGAATCACTGAAGATCTGTAGAACAATTGCCTTGAGCAGTTTCTGTTTGGAAGGAAGTTCCATCAGGCAGGAGAAACATGAATTTATGAGCTGCTTTGGAGCATGGTCATATTCAGGACCAAATGTGCTCAGGCATGACTTTCTATGTTAAAGTTAGAGGAAATCCTAATTCAGTCATATGGCAGGGCATGTCAAAAATGAGAAACAACAAAAGATTTAATATTATTTTCTGTTTAACATTCTATGCCAAAGTTGAAAATTACCTCTAAGATCACCAAGTTCAACCACTAACCCAGCACCACCATGTTCACCACTAAATCCCCAAGTGGTATTTTCCAAAAGGACTGCTTGCATAAAAAAAACCCCAACAAGACACCACGACTTTTGATGCCACAGTATCGTGTAATCCCCAACTATGATTTGTATTAAGTAGTTTACTGCAACTTAAGGTAGAGCTTGTGGTAGGATCTTGGTGTAAAGCAGGCCTGGTTTGCTTTAGCTCACATAGATGAAGCTGCAGAAGCCACTTTTCAAGGCCTTCCAGCCCCGTGTTTCAGGGAAGTGTATTTCCAGCCACTGGCCAGGAGGCTGTGGAGTGGGATGTGCTCAAAGGAGGAGTCAGCGGATGTCTTTGCAGAGGTGTGGGAGATCATCCTTTCTGTCTTGCAGCCTGTTGTATTTGTAGGAAAGCGTACACTTTTCCTCCAGGCTCTGATGAGTTCTGGTGAAGGATGGCCATGCTTCCAGGCACAGCTGTGGTGCTCATCCAAAAGCATCCCCTTGGGCAATCTGGATGAGTTCTTTGATACAGCCTACCCTCCGTTTCTGAGGTATTCTATTATCTTTTTCAAAGTAACAGTTAAAACAGTTGGTAATGGCACTGCATCTGCACATGGCTTTTCCTCAAGCTCCCCTAAATGACAGTTTACTAAAGGGGTTTTGTACATTTTACCTTGTTCATAATATTCACCTTATGTAATCCATGAGTTATGAAATACTACATAATACAGCAGTTTTGGGAGTTCAGAGCCAGGTAACAAAAAAGCTGAGAAACCTGCAACCATAAATTCTGTTGATCCATGCTCAGTATTATTTTAAATATTTAAAAATTAAAGTCCACCATATCATTCACATTAACTATATTCTATATGTCATGACTTGGTGCTCTTGTACCTTCCTTCCCAGCAGCAAGTCATTACACTTTATCGTCTAGGATAGGAGGGAGTAATAAAATAAAATCTCCTTTTTCATAAATAACTGGATTGTATCATAAGACTATCAGCAGTGACTTGTTTTATGGCTAACCTTACTGAAAGTCACTGTTTCCAATGGTAGCATGAATTACAGCAGCACAAGAGCAACGTGCCCTGAGGGTGGGAAAAAAAAAATCATGGCATGTAAAATTTCTTGGAAATAATTTATTGACGTTGTGTCATCCCTCAATGAAATAAAAATCATATATCTATATGAAAAATAATTAAGCAAGGCATACACATGATCGTGAAATCCAGATCTTGTGTATTGATACTGATTTGTTATATGGTTGAAAGGGTTTGGAAAGTTAAAGAAAGATAGTTTATAGTGATGAACTGTATGACAGTCACAGCATTCTCTGAAATCACTTGTGAACTATAGCTGAATGAGCGTTTATCACCTGAAACAGATCTTCCACCTGAAAAAAATCCCTTGCATGTAACATTTGGAGGGTTTTCTATGCTGAAAAGGCTTCTTCCAAGCTTTTATTTCTGCATGTCAACTTTTTGAACTGATAATTCCTGGAAATAGTGTCAGTAACTCCAGCATCAACCTTCTTCCCTTCGAGTCCAGTTCAGTGCCCAACGCCCCGGGCAGGGGTTGTGTCCCTGGATGAGCTGTGTCCTTCCTGGGGCTTCTCCCCAGGTCATGGTGAAAAGGGGACTTGAGGATCTGAACATGATTTCACGTGATTTCTTCCCATAGGTTTAGTACTCCCAGACTTCAACCCGGAGACCTGGCTGCTGTAGGGATTTCTCCACGACACAGCACCGGCACGTGGACCTGGACGGGCACAGTCACTGCTCTCCCCAGTGAGTGTGAACCCTTCAGGTTAATGGCAAAGGTTTTGTGTGAACTCAGCTGTTCTCCTACGTTTATCTCCTCGGGTTCTGCAAATTACCTTTCTCTGATGGATTCCAACACGTTGTGCCACATCCAGGCTGACATTTTGATTCTGTATTATTCTCATTGTTAAAGAAATTAACAGTTGAAGCAGCTGAAGCTTTTCAGGATATTTTTCCCCAAATAAATTGTATTTTGAGCACCAGCCAGATTCTCCATATGGCTAAAATGTACTAGAACAGAAAGACAATTAGCATGGCTTAATAAACTTCATGCATGGTTTGCTATTGCAATATCAGAAAGAAAACAAATATAGCCACTAGCTCTCCTTGGAATAACTTTGTTAAATTGCTGTCGTTTGAAATGAGCTCTTTTATGGCTTATGGCTGATATAATTTGAATTGTGATAGGTAAAGCAGCATTCTGTATGTTTAATGCCTTTGGATGTGATGCAGGCCTGCTTGTGTCTTGTAGATATTTCCCCAGTGAGAGGGAAAAGGTAATAAATTGAGTTTTGGTGTGGAGCAGAAAGCAATGGATTTGGGGGACACTGGGGCTCTATTCCAGACTGTATCATGCAGCACAACTTTTGCTGGTGGCTTTTTAACCTGTTTTCAGTCTTTGCCTATTTGCTTTTCTTGGTTAAATGCTGTGTCTTAAGAGCCAGACCTTGCTGGGCACGCAGACCTGTTTTCCCCATGTCTTTCACCAAGTGGTGAGGTGTCCATAGATACATTTGTGCTGATGCCTTTGATCTGTCAGCAGAGGATACTGCTGAGCACACTGCTAATTGCTTCTGGTTCAGCATCTGAGATTGGTATATGTAGCACTGGGGGAGGGGGTGGGGAAGCAATCCCAGCATGTCTGAATTGTGACTTAAATGAGATCTGCACAGATAAATCTGGCAGTCAAATGCTCACAAAAGCTTGTGTTTGGTTTTTGGGCATGAATGACTTAGAGAAGACAACTCTGTGTGTGTATGAGATTTGCAGGGCTCAGGGTGTTATAGGCTGTATTGTGGCCATGAAGGTACTGTGAGAATCAGGGATAAACTGTGCTCTTAGGACACCACTAATTCCCTGGACATGGCCTGCCCATGGTGACAGTGTTCCGATCACCCTGTGGTAGGAAAACCTGCTCTGCCAACCACAGTTGGCTTCTTGGATGCTTTTAGGTATGGGGTCACACACAGGTTGCTTCTAGTGGTGAGTCCCACCACAGAGATGCTAGTGGTGGATCTCATGCTCCCAAACCACAGTTCAGCATTTGGCACTGAAGGAGGATGAGCCTGGGCTTGTTTCCCCTCAAGGAATGGCAGATATCTCCTTGCTACTGATGCAGTCTGTCTACCATGTTCTCATGAATGAGAGTGCCTGTGAAAAATGTTTATTTACAGGCCACTGGTTTGGAAGCACTTGATGTTTTAATTAACTTCGGGGGGTTATGGTCAGAATGGTTCACACAGCTATTCCATAGCCTGATCTGAATCTCTCTGGATTCAGAACACATCCACCCTAATGCCTTTGGAACGCGTGAGTGAATTCAGATTACTGATGTGCACAGGATGGATGTTTCTATTACCCCATCATCGTTATCATCACCATTTTACTCCTTGCTAGCAGAGTTGACAGTGAGGCTGTAATTAGTATTGATTGTGCAAGATGGCAGGAGTAATGGGGAAGGTGTTACATGAGAGGGGCAGGCTGTGATTCCCTCACACTACTACTGCTGGCAGCCTGTGGGTGCTGTACTATTTAGAGAAGGGGGAAATGCTGCTAGACAGAAATCTTCCCTGGGAACACCTTTTCCTAGCACTCTGGGCTTAGGAGTTCACAGTTCAGCTCTGGCAGTATGTGAGTCTCTGGGCTGCCACCCACGCCATGGGTTTAGGAGTATTTCTCTGCTGATTTCTGTTCCATAAAGAAAAATACTGCAGGCAGGAAAAAAATTAGTAGCTACCACAAGTATGTAAGGTTTCTTACCTCACCATAGTGAATGGCTTTCCCAGACTGCTTTTCTTGGTTAGGAGATCCACATCATTTCCACGCTGTGCCTGCTCATATCACCCTGTGAGATATCTTGTAGTTTTCCCCTGTAACATTTGTATTCTGCTGTTTCATGATGCTTTTGATGGATTCACTCCTGTTGATTAAGAGAAGTAACAATTGCAAAATATTTTCTTTTCCTGTAGTGCACTGTAGCGAGCTGGCACCCCAGGTTTGCAGTGTCTGTGCTCAAATGCTTGCAGCTGACACCAGGCTCTTGAAAATACTGCTTTGGCACAAAAAAAGAGGTGTTTGCCACATGGAAAATCCTGTAGAGAGAGAGTACAGTGCTCTCAAGCTCTGTCTCAGGGGCCTCAGCTTGAGTGAGTCATTTAGGGATGTCAGGCAGGGTGTGGGGGAACCCCTCTGGCTTCGTGCAAAAGCAAAGAGGAAGCGGAGCTGTGGGTAGGAGAGACCCAGCCAGCAAAGCTCATAAAGGTCCTTGTGGTAATGCTGGGGGGGAATCTGCCTTCACTGCCTTGTCATCGCTCTGCAGGAGCTGCAGCATGGAACTGGTGCTGGTACAAACTGGAGCAAAGCGTGGTCGAGTGTGTGTCGGCTGCCTCTGCAAGCTGCAAACCTGCTCAGTTGAGAATAGCTGAGATGAATGGCATGTCTGAACACATCACATAAATAATTGTATGGGAAGCTTAGTGCTCCCATGCCAGTGTGTATAAATATTCATATTATTCCATGAATCTGTCATTATGTGCAAGTGCTTCATCTTTCCAACTTTACTCCTGCCAAAAGTCCTCACTCATGGAAACGCTCTCACTGGAGGCAATCAGATGATTGATGTGAGTAAAGGGCTGGGGGAGCTCTTCTAACAGCCTGATTTACAGCAGTATTTCATTCCTAATTTCTGCACACTGGGAAACAAAACCCAAACACAAACTCAGCTGTTTTTGAGAGACTTTCTCACTGTAGGGTTCTTAGCTTCACGAGGACTGGGTGAAACCACAGAGCTCTTCCCCAGCTGCTAATCGTCTGTGTCTGCTCGTCATTATCAGCAATGTTAGCGAAGTAATTTTGGGGGCTGAATCCTGTCTCCTGAGCTGCTGCTTTCCATAGTCTCAGCCAGGCTTCTGGCATGGATCATAGCCCACAGGAGTGGCTCCCTTGTTATGGGTTGTTGCAGTTGTTAGAGCAGGGTGAAATAGCTGGGAAGTGATGAAAGAGCAAAGCGTGCTCCGAACTCTGATATCCCTGCAGCATATGTATATTCAAGAATACTAAAGCTTCTCTTACTGAGGTTTTAGTGTGGCTGTATCTCCTGTAATAAGTTCCTAATGCTCTCTGCATTAAACTGGATGATGTTACCCACCGTGGTAGGTTCAGGGAGCCCTGATACTTACAGCAAGCTACCTGGGGGAAAATGAACAGCAGAAAAGGGACATCAATTCCAACAAAATTATCATTTCCATAATGTGTCTTTATATGGAAGATGAATATTAATTTAATTTTGCCCTTTCGGAGTGCTGATTCCTTCTTTAATTGATCTGCCATGGATGGGGACTAATAACATTGATTTAAGTTGTTTTTAACAAGAGGAAAAGTGTTAACCATGACAAGCCCAAGTTTCCCCCAGAAATGCCAATTAGAGTCCCACTGTACAAAAACTGAATGATACCAACTAGTAGTTTCCACAAGATTTTTCCCCTTCCCCAAGACTCTTTTTTCAGCAGTTATTAGCAGTGCTGACACAGAACAAGTTGGGTCAGCCCTTGCTTGAGATGCAAGAGCTCTCAGACTCTTAGGAGGCTGTGGAAGAAAGAAACTGCTTGTGTGAAAGATGTTTGGAGGGAGAAGAACTTCCTGCTTGTGCTCCCAGGGAAAAACTGAGACCTTTCTTTCCAGAGCTGCAGTGGGGGGAGTCCTGGGGCACCGGTCATCTGTCCCACAGGTTGTGGTGGGACTGTTTTGCACCTGCTCTGTGACAAGGTGGTTGTATTTTTGGCTTTCTGAGAGTGCCTCAGCAATGCTGGTTGATTTGAGTAACCTTTTTCTGGGTGTGTTCAGCTAAGTCCTGCCTTGTCTTTCTGGGATGTGGAGGAGAAACTACTCAATGCAATCAATCTTTTGTTTTCTCTTTGCGGGACCTGGACCCAGTCAAAGCAAGAGTTTGAGGGAGCACCTTGTGGTTGGGAATGTCAGGCCAGGCTACATGGTGACCCCTCTGTGATCCACAGGCAGGACAGGACCTGACCAGGGTACCAGGCTGGCAACCCTTCTTGGAGAACGTATACCAGGAGTAGGAGAGGGCAGAGAAGGTGGCAAATGCAGCCTAGAGGAGGCACAACCAAGCTTACAGTGCAGGTGAGAGAACCAGCTCTTGGTGTCCTCTCTTTGCACCCAGCCTGACAAGGCAGGGAATCCAGAGGGAGAGCACAAGTAAACTTAACAAAAAAAAAAAAAATCTCACATTTATATATCCAGCAAATTGTAATAGTTGTAATCCTTAAATATGCATTTAATTGAATTGCATGTAAAACTTCATCTTTATTGTTTACTGGGCAAGCAGGGCACACAGTGCTTATGCTGCACCTTTGTTTCGGTGCATTTTTTTATTTTGGAAAACAACCAAAGGTACTGGGCTGCAAGATGGGCTATTTGCTTGCAAAATATCTTTTTGCTATCAAAACTGATTCCAATCGTGAACACAGTCGCCCACCACTATTGACAAGCTTGTTTTCACTTCCATATTCTTTACATATTCTCTTTTTCAAATGAAGAACTTGGAAACAGCAGAGGTGGATGGTGCCTACAGCTTCTTCTCAGTTCAGAACTGAAGAGAAAGGCTTTGCATTTTCCAGCAAGTGGTTCTCTTGGTGTGGCTGCCAGATGCAGAGGCTGTGGGTGATGCTGTCCCCCAGATCCATCCATGCCTAGTGAGGGGAAAAGGAGCAGACTTTGCTCTCTTGTCTTGTTGCCTCCTGCTGGCATCAGTGCTTGAGTAGACATCTGTCTGCCATCCTGGGTATGGCATTTTGAACAGAACCTTGTCCTGCCACATTCCAAATTACAGCATTGGAGCATGAGCGGGTGTTGCTGCCCATCAGCTGACTGTCTGTGTGCTCCTGACCGACTGAAAGTACCCTCTCTGAGTTTGTGTAAACCTTGAGTTGCAAACAGAGACACTGCAGTAAATACAGGCTGATACTAGAGAGAGAAGGGTTCAGTGCTTTCCCATATGGCTTTCATGGTCACATGCCTCATCTGTACTGATTCTACGCCTTCTCATGCTTAAATCCTGGTGTTGAGTGTAGAAGAGTGTGGATCAAAATTAACACAAATGCTCGTGCCAATTAAAACTACCATTGGAGAAAAAGGGTGTTGGCAGTTTTCCCAAAAGTATCCTTTTCTCTGTTTTCATGGTTGTGTAGGGCTGTTAATTTCCCCACGATGAGTCACTGAAAGCATTTATAGAGGTGTAAGAGGGATTTCATGCTCTAAATATAGTCTCAAGTCAGCCCACATGGAGCAACCACAGGAGCTGGCTGCTGAGCTAGTAAATACAACTCAGTGCTGGTCCCAGCTCCTCCTGACTGATGAGGCTTGCAGGGAAGGAACAGGGAGTTACAGAGCAGGAAAAGAATCAGTATGTGTAGGCTGGGGCCACAAGGCCTGAGATCACAACATGGTGAGATAAATCACAAGATGCAGATGAATGTGGGTGACAATGGGAGCCCTTTTTTGATAGCCTGTTCTCAGCTCCTCTTTCAAGCAGTAGTCAGGTTCCAGCTTGCCCCATCTTTGCTGGCACTAGCTGTTACTTTCTGTAGTTTAGTTTAGAGGAAGGAATATGGTGGTTTCTCACCAGGTGGCTCAATACCTGCTTGGATCTCAGTTTTGACAATCCAAAGCTTTTCCTAAGTGTTTTATTTGCAATAATTCCAAAGCTGGGTGGGTAAAGACCTCTTAAGTCTTTCTGTGTTTGAACAAACCTAAAGGAAAGAAAGCCTTGAAGGCTGTTGTGCACCTGGTTTTAGGTCATTTAAAGGAAAGACCATCAAATCCCAAACACAGTCCCAGACCAGTTACTGTGAAGGTAATGAACTCTACCCCAGCCAAAACCAGCACAACAGGACTACAGGTGATCTGAAAATTTTTATTGCATTAGCTCTAATGGACTTTTCAAAGTTACCTTGAACATAGTTTGGGAAAAAGATTGCCTGCATGCTTTATACTATCTGAAATCTATTTGATGGCTTTAACCAATTTAGAACTCGTTTAGGCAGAACTGGCTGTAAAATGAGCTAGAAATATTTCAGAGTTTAGACAAACCCTAAAAGTCAATTTATAGGAAGGCTTCTCAAAGCAGAAATTATCTACTTGGGAACAACCCCAATAAATGCACCAAAACTTCTTTGCCAATATGAAAAATGAAACTGTATATTAAACCAGTACTTTATTCTTCATTAATCCTGCTGTATTTCCATCCCTTCTCTGCGACTGTTCCTCCCAGGCCAGGGCTGGGCAGAGGCAGCTCCTCTCCCTACACCTGCATAGCTGAGCTCACTTTCCCACTGGGGTGGGTGTCACTGTGATCACGTGAAGTCTGTGAGCCAGAACAGGCAATTACAGAGCTATTTGCACACATCATCTCCCTCCACATCACTTTTGCTATGCAGACACTGGAGGAGGGTGTCTTGAACTACTTAGTGAAGTACGTGATGTGGGGGACAAAGCTAAACAACTCCTGCTTTTTCCTGTTCTCCTGTCCCCTGGTGGTGTTAGCTGTGAGCTGTGACAGCTTTGGTGGCACTTATTTTGCTTTTCTCAATCAATTTGCTTACTTTGGGCTAATTAACCACATCCGTCTCGGTGTTCTTACAAAGAGGTTATCAGACTGCTCTTTGTTTGCTGATACAAGGTCTCTGGGCTCCTGCGTCCTGACAAGTGTGTGATGGTTGTCCTCATCCGTTCGGGGTGGAGGATGTGCTACCAGGGCACTTCCCTGCTGCCAAGTACATCTGCTGGCAGCAAGCCTGGAGGGGTAGCTCTGCAGATAACATTGTAGTGTCCATCAAACTGGCTGTGAATTAGAAGGTTCCTTTTGTAAGATTTTATCATTGCTCTTTGGCAGAGCTGTTGGCCAAGGCTAGCACATTTGTGGGTTTTTTTCTGTTAGTGGATAAGACCCCTTTGATGCTGAAAGGTCCTGAGCTGCCTGAGCTCTGGTAAGAACAACACTTGTTTGATTTTCACTGACCCCCGACCCCCCCGGGATGTGGCCTGAGCCTGCTCCCTGACCGCAAAGCAAATGAAACGAAAGATTCATTAATGTATTTATGTTCAAATGAAGTAAAGCAGCTCAAATGGGAGAGCCCAGCGAGCAGCAAATAAAGGGGGCCAAAGCATGCTCCACCCCAATGGTGTATTGTGCTCAGGCAGGTTAGTGCCAGGAGGAAAAACTTGGTGTTGGACTTGTATCCTGGGAGGCTTCGAGCCTCTGGACTTGCAGCATCTCAGCTGAAATAATGTGCTTGAGCCTAATGCTGTGTCTTAATTACTACTTTAGTTGAGGGTAACACCCATGTCTTGGCTGGACAAAAGGTAAAGGAGTGTAAAGCATTTTGTTCATAAGTTTATTTTTCAGGCAGTCTGGTGCTGTCACAAAGACAGTGATGGAAACATGGACTGGGATGGGGGCGTAATTCACTGGGGTATCTGTTCCAGCAGTGAGGGCAGCCAATGTCAGCTGAAACTAATGTCAAAACTCAAAGTGGGGATGCTGCAGAGTCCTTTCTGCACTGCCTGAGCTGCTCATTCCTGCCCTGTAACCCTGGTTTCCCCCTGGCATTGGCAAGGGTGTTATGAGGCTATGCAGGGGGCAGGACTGGGTTAAGAGTCTACATCAGCCTGCAGTAAAAAATCGGTTTCGATCTAAACCAGTCCTTTAGTGTTGCTTTTCTGAGTGCAGGGGGGAAGGACAAGCAGAGACGAACCAGCTCTTTGCTTTAAGTGATGCTTTCTGTCAGCTTAAGCCACTCATGAAATTCCAGTGCAGGCAAACAATGTGTGTCCGTGTGTGGGAGCTGCCCTGCCTGCTGCCAGCACAGGACACGGAACAAGGAAATTTGCAAGAAACGTCATCTTTGAAAAGATTAATGAGGCCTGTGGCAGCCTGGGTGGGTGTGCTTCTAGTGCTCCAGTGCGTGCAAGGGCGGAAAACGCAGCCTTTGATCCAGCACTAATGGGTTCACTTGCTGTGTGTGAAGTGTCCAAGTGCCCCACTCGCTCGTGCCGTGGGGATACGCAGCACATGGCTGCTGGAGCACTCAAGGGCTGGCTCTGCCTGTAACTGCAGAGGGGTACCAGGGAGAGCTGTGGTGATGCTTGGTGTTTATGGCTGGAAACACAAAAAATAGAAGAGGAAATGCATCTCTCCAATTATACCTGTTCACTGTCTACAAAAGCGAACACGGTTTTCAATGACACACTTGCATGTTAAACTGGGTATATGTATTTCTACTGGTCGTGGGTTTATTTTAAGGGTAATTTAGAGCAAGAGAAAGAGAAGGTTAAATCCCTTGACTTCAAGAAAACTGACAGGGAACGTGCTTTTGTTTTAGCACATCCTGACAGCTGTTTAGTTGGGTTTTCTATGTATGGTTTGGGGAGTATGGTGGGAGCACAGATCATAAATGTATAGGTCACAGGGTTACCATCCTTCCGTGAGAGGACTCTCTTCCCACCCTCAGCATGCTTTGCTATGTTACATAAATGTTGTGTTAGGCTCCAGTTTGCTCTTTGAGTGGAATAACTTGTTACTTTCTGGGAAATCAAAGAGCTGTTCTGCTGTCACAGAAGCACACAGCCTGGCTGTGTGCAGTAACAGGGGGCAGCACTCAGGAGCGTGGAAGATCCATGCGAGTCCTTCCACATAGATTCTCCCAATTTATCATCCTGGTCTTTTGTGCTGTCAGAAGGCCCGTGAAATGTCCCAGCAGCATTGCCCCAGTCCACCCATGCAGCATCACTGCATCCAGCATGGACTACAGGGCAGAAGCAGCTTCAAGCCCAACTCATTCTTTAAGGCACTTCATTTTTCCATTGCCTCTTAGTTCTTATTCCTTCGACCCAAACTGCCTGCAGTTTTGTCCTTGGGAGACTCAAACTGGCTGAAAATTTGTCCTTGGGTTGGAAGAAGCTTGCTGTGTGCCTGGGGCTTTCACTGTCTTCGTCCCTTCTCTCCTTGCTGAGTTTTTCTTAGCAGAGGTCTCACTCTCCCTGTCGCACCAGTACCAAACATGAGCTCTCTGGGAAAGGGCATCCTGAGGGCTATGCAGGCAATGAGCACAGCCTGACTGACTGCACAGGGCTCAGCACTTCCAGCTGAAGCTCTGATTTGCCTTCTTAACTTTGCCCTTGGCAGCTCCCTCATCATCTCCTCCAACTAAGCGGGGCTGGAGGACCTGTGATGCCACCCCCAGATGTGCTATTCCTTCCCCTTTTTCTCCTGGGACAGGAGGGAAAATAGGGATGGGAATGGTTCATTTATTTTGCCCAAATGCTCAGGCATAGTTCTGCTACTGCTCCTACTTTTCATACTTCTCCTATTTTCATTTTGTACCAACCTCCTGACCTGTTTGCCTTGTATGGATCAGTGTGGATGGCTGGATGCTCTCAGAAAGATGTTGTAAATGAACACGGGGCACTGCTGCAGACCCATTAGGGTTGTGCTAACCAATCATTGCTAAAGAATTAATCAGTAAAATAATTGCAAATACTGTAAGTCAGTACTGATTTTCCCTTTAAAGTTTCCACCCAATTTTACGTTCAAGTCCTGAATTAAATCCACTTGACCAGATTGTATCCAGATAGTGCTGTTATGTTGTTGTTTTCTCTTTAAATCAAATTACTTAAAAATGGTGGCCTGTTGCCTGAACACAAATATTTTGAAGTTACTTTGGAAGATTTTTTATTCACTTTTGGCAATAACTTCCCATAGATAATATTTTCTTTTCTCCCAAGTAAAGTCACTTTTATGGTACACACAGAGTAATTGTAGCAAGTCAGAAAATAAATCCTGTCTGTAGTCCAATGTATAACTAACAAAAAATAATCAAGTGATGGCTGGAATATTTTTGTGTTGATGGCTGTGATTATTTTTTTTGTATTGCTCCTGTTGTGTTCAGAAAAGTGAAGCAATGAGTTATCCTGGAAATATTCAAGGTCAGGTTGGACCAGGCTTTGAGCAACCTGTTCAAGTTGAAGACGTCCTGGGTCATTGCAGGGGGGTTTGACTAGGTGACCTTTAAGGGTCCCTTCCAACCCAAACCATTCTTGTTCTGTGATCTGCACAGATGGTACATGCAGCAGCATCACTCCAGCCTCATGGAGGCCCCACTGACCCCACATGAGCTGAGGAACACCCCGTTTAAATCACTTCATTTGCCTGTCTCCAAGCATGGAATGATAATAAAGATGAGAGCAGCTCAGCCAGTGTACAGGAAATGCCAGCAGGGAAGTGGTGCAAAGCTCCCCAGAACCTGCATGTAGGGCATCCCAAACCCTGGGATGAGCCTGCCTGGTGCAAGCTTCCCTGCTGATTGTTGGCGCTCTGCTCAGGAGCTGCCTTTCCCTGTGCATGTGGAGAGTTGATGATGAGCTCCCAAACTTCTGGCACTTGCAGGCTGATACTCATTGTTCCCACCACGTGCTGAAGTGGTTCCTAAAGGATACTAAGACTGGGAAAAATGTATTTGCATCATAAATGGAACCAGACTATTTTCCCAACACTGAAATTTATTTAGCAAAAGATCATTTCAATTATTTTTGCTCTCTCGTTCTTTGGTAAATATATCATTGTGTTTATTATTGGCTTCCTTTTCAGCTCTTTGGGGGAAGACAAAGTATTTAGCAGCAGATCTCAATTTTATTGTATGAGAATCAATTCATCTTAGAAGAATTCCATTATGCTAAATGAGGCTGTGATGTTTGTTATCTTCTGAGAAATTTGCTCAAGTAATTTCATTAGTAAAAGATTTCAGGGATAGCCAAGCTCAGGAAAAGAAATAAGAAAAAAAAAAAAAAGAAACAATGAGGATGTGCTCCTGTCTTAGTTTAGCACAACTTGGGTGTCTATTTTTTAAGTCAAGTTTTCTTATCTGAGGACATTTTGCAAAAGTGGGGGTTGAGTTTCCTGGGGGTGCCAAGCTAGTGCATCCAGCTGCCAAAAGTATTGGCCAGGTCTGGGACCCCAAGTTGACTTGGGTGCCATCCAGGCACCTACCTGCCTTCGAGTGTCAGAGCAATATTTCACTAAGTAGATAGCTCTTTAAATTGGATTGGTTGAGCAGTAGGTGCCTGATTCTTCGAAGCTTCTTGGTGAAGGAGAAAAGTTCTGGCTTGGCTCTTTTTGGGGTCCCTGGAAGTAGCTGGGACCTTTTGAGTGGTGGCCCTTTTTTTGGGTGCAGTGTGTCACAGGGCTGAGACCTGGCTCCCCTTGGTGGTACAACAGCTGTGCACAAGTGACCTGTCATCAGTGGCAGCAGCATCTCTGGGGTTTGGTGGGCAGTGGGCTTGAGAGGATGGACCCCTCCCTGGGGTGAGGAACTGCAACTCACACCTGCCACCTACGAAAAACAGCCTCAGCAAGGCAGGGACTGGATAAGGAGCATGAAATATGGGTGATAAACTATCAGTTGTCATCATTCAATGCAGAGTTAATTAAAAATGTGGAGGGGCTGCTCCATCGTCTTCCCTGCCATAAGAAATGTTTCACAGTCTCTCTTTAATTCACCATATTTAGTGGTGAATTAAAAATGGAAATGGAAAGAATTTGCTGAGGCTCTCAAGAAGATGAATGATTGTGCCATGTGTTACTTCTCCTCTTTCAGCCATGCTCTTCCTGTTATTGCCACTTGCTGCTCAAGTGAGGTGTGTCAGGAAATCCCATGGCTGGACAAGAGACCTCAGGTGTGGTGTCAGGGTGTGCTGACCCTGGTCAGGTGGCACAAATTTGGGCTTTCATGTGTGCAACCATGGAGTTTCTTCCTTTCCTTTTTTAATCTGGGTAATTTTCCCAGCTCTCTGTTCTCTGTATACAAAGATATTTTTGGAATTAAGCTCATGAAATGTTTTTTCCTTGGTGATTGATAGACAAATATCACAAGCTTCCGAGCAAATAAATTCCCCCCTCCTGCTTTCCCCGCTCAGCAGTCACCCAGAGGACTCATGCTGCTGCATTAATCTGTATGCAAGCAATCAGGTTGGTAATCTGTGCCAATAAAGGGATTTATGGTCTCACAGAGCACAGAGGCTACATTCAATCTTGCTGACAGCACCAGGGTATGCCCCATTTAGTTGTCGGAAGACAGCAGGGTGTTTTTTCCTTGCTGACTTTAAAGTGATTTCTGTGACCTGAAGGACATGAGTGTGAGGAGGACTAAGGACTTATTAAAGCCCTTCCGTGCAGAATCTAGTTTTGAGTGCAGAAGGCATCTCTAACACCTGCATAAAACTAATAACAGTCTTTATGTCCACTAACCTAATCTTAAGTTATGATCTGATGCCTGCACTTGCTGTGCTCTGATGGGGGCCATAGGAATGCTGGGAGGATCTGAGCTTCCTTTTGGCTCTGCAGTCTTTGCTGCTGAGTTGATTCTCCAAGGGGCCCAGACCCCATTTACACATGATAGGTGGGTAAGAAGCTTCTCCTCTTAATGCCATGGCCCAAGATGTGGTCTCTGCTCTTTTGGCTGCCCTGGAAATGTAATTTTACCTGGAGTACATGCTGGGGCAGAAACTATTCTATTTCTCCGTGCTTGCTAAGCTGGTATTCAGGCTGTTGCAATTTTGCCTATAGCTATTTCAGGTTCTTCATTAGATCTGGGGTGTGACTTTCAGCTACATTAAAGCATTGACTTCAGCATTTATTGCTGTGATTGTTACACCAAGGCCAAGTTAGGCTAGCTTATTACTTGGAAAAAACTGGAAAAGTCTCTCTATATCCTCTGACAAGATCCCATGGGTAGACTGTAGGATGGACAAGACTGATGAGATGTCCCAGCTCAGTGGGGTCAGGAGGACCACCTGCCTGATGTGTGTGTGTCACTGGGGGCAACTTCCATCGGTAGTGGACATGGTACACTGTGGAGCAATGTTGTGTCTTGCAAACATAAATTTAATCCAAATGACATTTAAAAGAAAAAGGTTCAGTGCTTTTAAGAGATTGAAGGTGTCAGAACGCCCTTGGAGTGACCAAACTGGCTAGAAAGGGGGAAGAGGCTGTGTCTAAGAAGCACAAGTCAAAGAAAAGACAGAAGATGGTGTTTCTTCAAAGCTATTTACCTGCCTACAAATGGGATGTGGGAGTCCAGCCTCATGGGAGATTCCTGTAGAGATCTGTTGTTCCGTGTGATTTCCCCTGTAACCACTTTATCCGACTCATAAATCCTAACTCCCCCTCATACTCCAACACTGGAGTACCTGCTCCACAGATTCCTTGGTGTGACAACATGTCCAAACTGAGCAACAAGCATAAAAATCTCCAGAACTTCCTTGATGTTATCCCTCCGTGGTGCATCCCATGCAGGACGTGGCTCCTGTGGGCTTTGCCACCTGCTTCAGCACACAATCACTCCTTTCTCAGTTTGACCTTTTCATTAACACTACCAGGAAGCCCCAAGGCTCTGGTTGGGATTGAGCCCTCCCATGTCTATAAACACTTTAAGAAAAATGAAATGCAAAGGTTAGCAGGAGGCTTGCAGAGACTTTACTAAGCAGGTGGCCATGTCATGGTTTCTTATTAAATAAACAGAGCTAGTCTGGAAATCATCCAAGAGACAAAGAGGTGTTGACATTCTCATTTTCATTGCTGCATTTAAAATTTTAACTGTTTCTTACCACTGTAAAATACGACTGTGAGCTTTTTTGAGCATCAGTGACAGCCCAGTGTTTTTAAGCAGGCTTTCTGTTTCAGCATCTCTCATGGATGAGTGCTCCTCCAGACCTGTGCCTTCCATGTAGGAAACAACTGAGGGAAGAGATTCCCCATGCAGTATTAATTCAAGAATAGGAATGAGAGTTCCTCAAGACATCTGGCAAAGCCAAGGAGCTCAAAGCAGTTGAGAGGTATGAAAGGGGAACTTGCCAGTACAGGCAACATATAAACCCAGAGCAGGGACAATGGTTTCATCACTGAGTGGGGTGAGGTGTCTATTGAAAATAAAATGCACAACTCCAGAGAAGCAGAGGCGTTGCTAATGACCCAAAGCTAAGGCAATGATTAACACAGCATTAATTTTATTTGCATTTTACCCTATTCCTTTAAAGCCATATGGGGAAGAAAAACGTATGGGGTCAGAACGAGGCACGGTTTTCCAGTACCATGCTTAGCCAAACAGATGCATAAATCCCATTAGCAGTAATGGAAATTGGCTGTCTAACCCAAGTAATTGAAGTTGTGTGCTGAATTTGCTTTCTTCCACAGTAGTGGCTCTGACTCCTGCCTCTTTAGTTGCTGTTGGTAAATAAAATGGGCTTTGTTTCTATCAGGACTACGCTTAAAGAAAATGTCATCTTCCAGATTTGGATGTAGTGCAGGAGCTGCAGAATCATCAGGACTTCTTGGTAAAGGCCAGTTGCCAGATGAAGGTGGGGACAGAGGGCTACTGCCATAAGGGGTGTGCTGGACAGATGTGTGTGGAGTATCAGTTGGTGTCCAAGAGATTGTGCTTGCATGGCTCATCTTTGTTCCCTGCTGAGGCAGGATTACATGATTCCCTGTGTTTTCTAAAAAAACTACCACTGTGCTGTCCTGCTGTGATCAAGGATGTGAGCCTCCAGGCTAGGTGTAAAATTGCTCCAGGCCAGGAATTGCTACTTTTCAAAAATTTTAACCAGATTTAACAGATCACCTTCTTTTGGTAAAACTGGTTCTTCCTTGGGGGCTTCTTGAATTTACTCTCAGCTTCCAGTGGAATTTTAGTGTGGGCAAGACAAGGAAAGGACAGCAATGAGTTATTATCTGAACCTTTACTAGCCCCAGATGTTTTCCCCCTGTAAAACTGTGTACCTCTAAAGCTCAAATGTGCTCTTGACAGGTCTGGTCTTGCAATCTGCACAGTGCCTCCTCCTGAGGATCTCAGAGACAACTCTGCAGGCAGCCACTCTGCCTTGTGATGCCTGTCCCATTTGGGATGGGGACACACTTGTGTGTGAGGAACAGGTCTGACCTGGGCTCTAAAGCCTCCTGGACAAATGAGCTCCCGTGTTGTGTAAAGACTCCTGGTTGGTTCTGGGTGCTTCTGGATGGTTCTACACAAAGCAGCTGTGGGGAGAATCCAGCACAGCATTTAACTGAGTAGCAGTATAAATCTGTATAAATCCTTGAGGTGGTCTTATTGTTTTTTCTTTGGTTGGTTTTGGTTTTTTGTTTGTTGGTTTTGGGTTTTTTTTGTGGGGTTTTGTTTGTTTTTTTTTTTTTTAAGGTGGAAGGACAGTGTGTCATGCAGCTTTGGCAGTCAGGAGGCATGTTCAGTTCTGTCCATCAGCCCTTTTGCAAATGAGAAGCAGCAGTTTTGGTTGGGATAGGATTATTATTCCTGCTGTGTTAACACTCACATGAGTAGCAAATACATTCATAGCGGATCAAGAAATTACTGTGAAAGCTGCAATTCAGACATTTGGGTATGGTCAGAAAATTGCTTGCCTTTTTTTTTCTAGTTTATAAACCTGGAAATGAGACTCTACAGAAGTTTCTCCCTTGGCAGCACAGCTGGGAGAGAGTGTCCACTGCTCTGCAGAAGGATTGGGTCAGGTACCAAGATATTTAGGCATGATATCTTAATTTTAGATCTAATATGAAATTAGTTCTTTGGCCTGGAGCTCACAGACCTAATGAGGCTACTGCGTCCTGCCAGCTGGGGATGTCTGTTTCTGTGTAAAACTCCTTTTCACTGGGGAATCAAGAGTGACTTCCCTGAATTCAACTCACAGTGTGAGTGGGTTTATGGCTTTGCAACTGCTTCTTGTGATTTATCAGTTATTGGTCTTTCAATTAACTTTGATCTACATTGATGCATCTATACTGATCTTAAACCATAATGCCATGCAACACAAGGAGTCCTAAAGTCACTCACTTAAAGTGAAAAAGGTGTTGAACCAACATGGTGATCTTTATTAGCCATAGCTGACAGTTTCTCAACAGTTAGCTTGATGGGACACTCATTTGTGTTATCTTTTCATTCTTTTGTATTTGTGTAGCATATTAGCCTTTCTGTGATTTTGCTTGGGGTTCATGCAAGACTATTAGTTTCATGTCCATCTGCTTATTCTGGCCATCTATTTCTTTCCAGCCCTCTGGAACACCCACAGCATTCCAAGCTTTGTCAGAAGTCAATGCTAAAGGATTCTAGTGGGTGTCAGAGGGAGTGGAATAATAACTGTTGCCTGTAGTTATCTCTCTTCGGCCAAAGGATTCTGATGTCAGACCCAGTAATGATCAGGTGCAATTAAATGCATTTTTAGCAAAGTCTAATTCTACAGACCCTTGTGCAAGGAATATTCTCCAAGACTCATGAACTTCACAGCTGTCCCTTGATTTGGAGTATTAGTGATCAATGCCAATGTCAGCTTTCTCTAGGCAGTTTTTCTAAGCTCTTATTTTTCTGGGAACTCCAGCTTATCAACTTTTCAAGGGTGTTTGTGTTCCAAGTTCTGCCATTTTTTTCCATTAAAACTCCCTAAAAGTAAATGTTATTTCTTCACAGCAGCCTCTTGCTGGGTTTGGGAGATTTTTAGATCATTAATTTCAGGGAAGACTTTGACTCAGCTGATGGTTGAGGAGACAATTACTGCTATTTGGTTTCCCACAAATTTACTTAGGCTTAGATATTGGAATAAATTTGACTGTAATAAGAGTCACCTCTGTGGCATTAAGAGTCCAGAAAGAGGCACCAGGGGTGGACTACCTCCCTTGTGTAGGCCCCTGGTAAATAGCTGCCTTGGCCTCACTGGTCAAGCCCTTCAGAAACCCCAGGGTAGCCCTGTGTGTACAGCTGTAAACATCACAAGGCACAATAACTGAGTGTGTCTAAGAAGAAAATGTGTTACAGCTTGGCTCCCCCTAAGCAGTCAAGACCCCTCTGTGCCCTTAGCACTTGTGTTGTTTTGATATAACTGCACTGAGGGTGGAAAAACGTGCATCAGTGGGGAATGGCTGAACCCAAAGGACTCCCTGTACCTTACTAAAAATAGTGTCATTTAAGAAAAAACAACAACAATTTTTTTGCAGTTGCGTTAGGGGAATGATAGGACAACTTGGCCAAACATATTTAAAATGTGAGCTTTGGGATGGGACTGCAGGATAGAAGAGATGACGTTTCCACTTGCAGTGGATCCAGTATCGGAAGTAATCACAGAATCTCATAGAGTGCTTCAGGTTGGAAGAGACCTTAAAGATCATCTAGTTCTACCTCCATTGTCATGGGCAGGGACACCTTCCACCAGACCGATCCCATCCATCAAATCCATATTTCTCCAATTTAGAAAAAAGTTCCTTATCCATCCCCAGGCAGAACTCCTTGCACTCCAGCTGGTCACTGACACAGAGAGCAACACCCTCTCCTCCTCCCCCTGCCTGTCCTTCCTAAAGAGCCTGTATGCCTACTCCTCATGTGTTTGTGCAAGGTGAGACACCTCTGCATCCCATGTGTGTGTTCAGCTTTCAGAGAGATTAGCACTGATAGTCGGCTTTCTTATAACAGCACCCTGCCAGTGCTGCAAGATGCGTGGGAAATGTGACAGCAGTGCTGAGAAGTGCACAGGACCACGGACAAAAAGCTGCAAGACCCTAATTGGCAATATTCCCAGTGAAGGTGCCTGGAGGGTGTTGGCTCCAGTCTCCCAGGTAGCCGTGCAGTTATCTTTATTGGATGTTTTCAGATGAAGCACAGTGTGTCCTCCAGAAAAGCAGATGTTCTTCACAAAATCCAGTCCAATAGAACTGGAATGGTTGTAAGAAACTGAGGGCAGGGGAGCAAAAAAGGCGATCCCTTTGGACAGACAGATTAGGATGGGTATTTTCTTGCAGAGAGGGAGGCAATATGGAAACAATGATAACTGAGATTAAAAATAAAGCCAGGACCCAGTTCTCAGCTAAATGAATGCAGAGGACTATGGCCTGTGCAATTACTTATCTTTAGGAGGGACAGAATTAGAGACTGAGTATGATTTATAAATATGGGGGGGGGGGGGATTGTTTTGGTGTTAAAAGTTGACAAATTAAGTATCAAAATACAGAGCTGAGATGAAATTTAATTACTCTTTTTCAGTACTTAGAACATCTTGGAGAGGCTTGTCTTCATTTCTATGTTCATTTAATAATTTGCATAGCATAACACAAGCTGGAGATGTTTATGGAACCCTCAGATACAGTAAATTATATGACAGTACCAATTTATCTTGATTAAATCGATATGAAGTCTAGGTACACAAGACAAAACTCTGCTTCTGGCACTGTTGTGTAATGTTCTAATTTGAACTGAAACATCTTAGCTGGCTGAAAAACAGCCCTGAATATTTCACAGGTCTTTAAAGAGGTGTTGTGCTCAAGTCCCATTTCCCCATGTGGCTTTCTATTCTAAACAAGGTTGAATTTTGATACAGGGCTCTAAATACATGTAATATCTTTTCACATTCCGAGAAATTGTCTTTAGGTTTTCTTATTCATTAGAAGGAAGTTAATTGCATTGCTAGTTGCTTCATTTTGTCTTCCTTAAAGAATAAACAGAGTCCATTATGGTTCATGCCCCAGAGTAAATCAGGGTTTTTATGAATGTGAACAAGATATCTTCTCAGTCACTTAAGAATGAAGGTTAGCATCTCTCAAACCCATTGAAGAGTACGGATGTTTTCAAAGCTCAAAATGCGAAAGCTACTGTTTAAATATCATCCCCTGTATCATTTTTTAATGTCATTTTTGCCCCCTTCCTCAACTCGAAAAAGAGGCAGGAAATAGAACAACACAGTAATAGCTCTTTCAGAGTGAGCCCTTGTTCCTAATGCAGGCATGATTTAATGCTTATTGTTTCTTCGCCAACTTAATTCTTCTAACTTCTGGCATGTCCACGGTCTAAAGTCAGCCCAGATTTGGAATGCTTTTTCATTTCCAAAAGGGTATGTGATTTATATGTTCTGCAATGACTAGCAGAGCTGCCCTCAGGTAGGGGGAGAGGTAAAATAAGGATACACTCTCAGCAAACAGCTGTTGCTCTAAGATGAGGTTACTTGTCCAAGTCAGACGTTGAGGGGACCTGAAGCTGTTTGGTGTTCTAAGTATAGAGGGAAATTCTGGTGTCTTACTGAAATGACTGTGAGAAGTATTAAGCTATGTGCAGGATTTCTGTTGTGTCGTCTAAGCAGTGTCCTAGGTAGCGGCACATAAGAATTATTTTGACTTCACTTCTCCACAGTCCTGCCTACACACTTAATTTGGTGCATTGCAAGTAGGTGCTAATGGCACCATGTGAGAAGCCTTTGCAGGAATGGCTTCTGAACGGTGCAGCTAAACAAAATGCCCCAAATTAATATCATTATTATTTTTCTGTAGAGGAGAGTCATTGCAGCAAGCAGGTTTTTACAGATAACCTCCAGCTCCCTGCAGACACAGAGTCACTTCTGCGGGGTTTCTCATCTGAAGGTATTAAGTTCTGTTTGAGATTTGCTTTCTGCATGGAGTAAATCTCTCATTTTAGTCAGATGCAAGGTTTTGGGGAAAAAAAATCAAAGTGTTTTTTAGTTAAGATTAAGGATAAACTTTTCAGGATTACCGAGAGGAAAATGCTATGGATCTGACTTACAAAGATGTTTAGTTGGTTAAATTATGGAGGGAGGGTTACTGGGAGTTACGGGAATGCAAGGGTACCTCATTTTTCTTGCAGTCGCACTTGCTAGGATTTTGACTTTTCCTGTCATTCTCACTCAGCACTGTTCTGAACCTTGAGGGAATTAAATACTTTTTGCATAAGCAGCCTAAAGCTACAGGCATGGTTGCATATTTAGCCAGATAGGCGGCTTCTCCTGAGAGCAGCCTCCTACAGCTTGTCTCGGCAGTAGTATTTGCTGAGGGATGTCTCAGTGGATGAAGTTCACAAGCATAGTCCTACACTTTGTGTAGCTTGGATGTTGCTCAGACAGCTGATTGTTTCCTTGGAACTGTGTTGGGTTTGGTTTTTCTCTCTGTGGGCAACTCCGTTTGCTGTGGGAAATATTCACTGCATAAAGGCATCATTGCAAAGCCAAGTGCAACAGTCCCCATAGCTGTTTCTTATTTGAGTATTACTTTCAATGCCCTTAAAAGCATTGGTGTTCCAAGCAGATGCTTGATATAGGTGTTCTGCATCATCCGGTGGGAGTTACTTTCCCCCACTAGATAGTACTTCATAATTAAAAGTGCTGATCTCTAGAATGCTGCTTACTAAGCAAGGGAGCAGAAGTGAAGAGCTGCTCGAGATAGCAAGGTATATCCATGCCATCTACAGGTAGAAGAATGAAGCTGGGAATGTGCAACTTTGACATCTCCCATGCTGTCTGGGTTAGCTCTCTTGCATCCCGCTACAGGTGGCAATCAACTCTGCCACGTGCTGCAGTGACCAGCGGGAAGGGGCAAGGGCAGTACCCTGGCTATGGACCCCCCTTGCTCCCTCTCTGGCAGGGTTTGGTGTAGGCAGGAGGGAAACAGCAGTTCTGTGGTGGGTGGCTGGGACTGCGTGAGTGAGAGCAGCTGTGAGGTTTGTGTTCCTCTGTCGCCTTGGCAGGAGGTGTGAGAGGTGCACAGTTGTGGGTGCCATGGTGCTCCTCCATGGTACAGAAGAGCTTGAAGAAAGTCATCCAAAACCAGGCTGCTGAAACAGGGTTCCAATAAAATCCCCATGATCAAGGGGAGAAAGTGGAGGTGTTTTATAGGAAGAGAAGGGGTGGAGGAAGTCAGTGGAGCCCAACAGTTTGTCAGGGAAGAGAGAACTTTTTAATTGACTGTCAAACCATAACCTTGGGAACCTAAGGAGAAGAGGCATCAGCATGTCTGTCAGCACAGATAGACATCAATCTTCCCTGGCTAGACAGCAACATGATTACTTCTGGGATAACGTCAACAACTTGGAAGTGCAGTAAGCTGATCTGACCTGTTACAAAGGAGAGGAGGAGGTGGGATGGACCTCCTCCCCACATTTATTCAAAGCTGTTTAATTTAAATAGACTGTTTACAGCTACTTTTTTTAATTAGCGGAAATTAAAATCTGCATCTTTATTTTGAAACATTTACTTTCACTTTATTATGGCCTATTCCAAAATAAGGTCAAACTGAGGACAAATATCATCCTAACAATTTTCTTTCTGTATTTCCTAATGTTTTTGGGATTTCCTTCATCTTAGCCTCAGATGTCCTAGCCAAACATATGTAGTGGTTGGTAGGAAACACTACAGATATCTTTAATTTTAGCAGAAGAAAACTCCCTTAAATTATCAGGAAAATTTTACTTAAGACCATTTCCCTTTTACATAACTGGACCAAACTTTTGCTTGTTGTTTTGCAGAAGTTTAGGGGAGGTAATCAACAATACCATGCCTTGTTGTACAGCACATTTCAAACAATTAATATGACATTTTCTGACTTAAAAATAACTAGTAGCATAAATGATCAAAGTGGTTTGTCAAAAAGGAAACATCTGTGCTCACTGACAAGCTTTGAAGGCACCAGGCCATTAACACCCATTAAATTGATGATATATGGGGCTGTGCTGGAGAGCAGGCTTTGTGGGCATTCTCCAAACAACCTGGGGTATGTTAATTTTATCCCTAAGGTGCTGACAATCAGTTAAAAAGCCCTTTGGTTTATCTTACCTTCTTCATCCCCACCTGTTCTGCTTTTGGAAGCACAGCACTTGGCCTTGAGGCTCCCATGTCCAAAGAGAGGATGCAAGTGCATTAAGGGGTGTGTGAGTACCCTCTGCATGGGCTGACCCTGATATTCTGTCCTATGGGGTCTAACAGGCAATTTCTGATTATTCAAGCACATCTTCAGTTGCCTTCTCAGTTGCTGATGGAAAGAGGAGGGGAAAGGCTGGAGACAGCAACTGTCAGTGGCACAAGGATTTACAAGGAGACCTTAGGCAGACCTCTAGGTCTTGGTCCTGCAGTGTTTGCTGCTCACCCACAGACCAAACATGGATTAACACAGGCTCTGAAGCTTATCCCCAACCAGTATGTGTGTGGATGGATATATGCAAGGGGGTGTATTATGCGTATAGTATGATATCGCACCAGGAGAGTGATTTTGCAAATGATTCCAGGCTTGTAAAAGATTTGAGTGGCCCTTTTTTTCTATTTTTTTTTTTTTCAGAGGACCCAAAATGCCACTTTTGTTATACAGATCTCAGCATGGACTGTTGTAGTGTCTGGAGTTGGGAGGGCAGGAACCAACTGGGCAAGGAGGAACAGGAGGAGAATCGATGCTGCTGCTCCTGGGCATGCAGGGCTGGCTCACTGCAGCTCATGGAGAAGTATGTTTGCAGTCTCTCCTACTGGCTTTGTTACATTAGCAAGTAAAGCACAGTTTCTCTTTCCCAGTGTGGGTTTTTTGTAGCACTTAATTGATTAAACTAATTGGAAATTGTATGTCGATTTTAAAGAGATGGGGAAAAGTGACTCCTTTCACATTGCTGGGAGAAAAAAATCATCTTACAAATTTCCACAAAGGCTGGTGTGGAGATCCCAAATGGGGAGTGCCAGTGTCTAATCTGTGAGCGGTCAAGCTGCCAAGGCTAAAATCTGATGAAGTTTGGAGAAAACTAATCTCCTGAGCCTGGGTGTATATTGCCCCGTGAAAATGTTTTCCTGAGAAAATAATCTGCATATGAAATGAATAATTTTTTATCCTTTGTTCAATACTCATAGCTGAATTTTCCCAGTCTAGGAAGTGCTGACCCTTGCAACAACCTCTGGACTGGACTACAACATTTCTCTAACCTTGTTTTATTGCAGGACAAGTGGGTTGCAGGATCCTGCAGGACTCATTTGTGAGAGCATTTAGCTACAGAGGAAAGAGGTGAGCCCTGGTTTTCCAATCCCAAGGCTAGTGTCTTAACCCCAGATCAATCTTCTTGCCTTTAAGTTGATTTATGTGTAGGATTTCACTTTTTTATCCTTGTGTATACTGTAAGTCATGCAGACACACTCTGCATTAATAGTATTAATGTGTGCAAATATAGGGGTCCTTACATTCCATGTTTAAATGCCCATTTTGACTAAAGAGGGGGCATTGCATGGATGCAAACAATTGTTTTCATGCCATATGAGAATGTCTGTTTCAGACCCACCTCCAATTTAAAATGTAGACCCCTTTTAGTTATTTATGCTGTAGAGATACCATATCCATCCCCTTCTGGAAAACAGGGCTTTGTAGCCTTTGTGACTAAAGTTAGCTGACTAGTTAGTCAATTGATTAGTTTGTCAAACTGGGAAGCCTGCTGATAAATTCAGAGGAGCAAGATAGGATGCTTTGGTTTAAAGGTAAAAGTTGAAGGTGCAGTCTGCAGCCAAATCCCAGTTGTTTACTTCTGTCCACAGCAGTTAGTTATCCTGACTCAATTCCTCTTGATATAAACCTCAGGTACTCTTGATATACACCTCAGCTACTAACAGGTTCAGCCACCAAATGTCTGATGTAGAAAGCAATAGAAAACCAGAATTTTAGCCCAGAAGCTCTAGGTATGTTGTGCCATTAAGATATTTTTATTCTCTCTGCTCAGCTCCACTGCATAAAAATTCCTACCAGCCCTTTTAAATTTAAGCAAATTAAGGGCACACACTGAACTACTTGTTATTAATATCTCAGCACTATTTTCTAATTCCCAGTTCATACTTGAAATGGATTAAAACTGCTAATCCTTGACAAGGCAGCAAAATTTGATGCTAATTTATTGATGTGCTCTTTTAAGAAACTTTGGGTTTCCTGTCTATAAATTAAATTTAAACAGAGCCTTCAAGGTCCTCTCCAAGTTAGAGAGCAGAGCTCTGCGTGCTCACACACCACGTGTTCTTGAGCTTGCAGTGCAGTGTGGCTGAGGAGGGCTCGCCTTTGTTCCTAAAGGGATGTTTGTGCCTTGATATCTGTCTCTTAAGGCTGCCTGTGCCAATGGCTTCTCCATCCCACACCATTTGAATTGTTTGATGCAGTGTTTGTCCTGCTGGATCCTCTCTTAGGCATCAAGATTTATCAGCATGCTTCAGGAAAAAGTGCATTCAGGCTTCCATGTCCTTCTGGCTGTCCAAATTTACCCATGGAATACGGAGAATGTACACACGTACCCATGAGCAAACACCAGCTCGTATTTCTGTCTCTTTATCACCCTTTCTGCAACATTGCTGTGAAGAACTTCTATGCCTGGTTGTCCTCAAAGGGTTCTCAATTAGCCCAATAAAGTTCTGGAAATTCAGGGGAGAGTGAAACTTGTAATTCCCAAATGCTGAGGCTGGGTTGGTGGGGTTGGTAACTGGTGAAAGTAATGCTTGCCCAGGGCTCTTTCTGTGGTGGATGGGAGTTCCTGATAGATTTTCCATCCTGAGACCAAACACATTCCCACCTGTATGGAACACAGAGCTCAACTGGGTTTCCTGGAATGCTTTGTCCTCTCCCCAGGCAGCAGCTTCTAAGTGGAAAAAGCAAATGATGTCTCTGAGCCTGGGTATGGCAGGCGTGGGAGGGAGTATCAGGAGCTGATTCCTAGCAGAATCCACGGTCTGGAAAGTTACATGCACACTAAATTGTCTCAATATAGTGTTTGCTTCACTGCTAATAAGGCTGCACGCCAGAAAGAGGGCAAGACTAGATCTGCCTGGCATTTGAGGCTGGTTTTCACAGGAGGCAGGACTGGCTCCCAATTACACCACTGAAAATTCTCTGACAAAAAGCCAGTGGCTAAGACATGTAATGTTAATTACAGATAATGTCGACTGGAATACCTGGAGGAGACAGGCAATAGCTGCAGTCTGTAGAATCCAAAGGGACTTGTCTGAGTGGCATTAATTTTTAATGCTTTAATCAGGATAAAATCCCTCTGCAAAGTCTTAAGGGGAGTAGGAGTAGTCTGTTTAATTTTTTGAATATAACCTGAAGGAGAAAGCAATGATTTAAGCAATCTCTAGTGATGACAAAATCCTTAACTGGACAACAGGAAAAACAAACCCCTCAGTTTCACCCAAGACACTTAAAACTAAGCTGAAGCCAGAGAGAGGACAGCATTTCCATTACCTTTATAAGCCATTCTGTAAGATTTAAATCCCTTGCATGCTCTTTTTTTTTTTTTTTTCTTTCTTTTTTTAGGTGAGATTTCATGCTGCCCTGATACACACTTCCCTGCTAAAGCTGAAAGGCTTTTTTCCAGGAAAAGGCAGGTTTCTCCTCTCTCCTGCTGCTACACTTGGCTGTGGGGTGAGCCATGCAGGGAGCACCTGCACAGTGTGGAAGGGGAGCAGCAACAGGGGACTCTCTGCACCCCCAGCAGCTCTTCATCCTGCTCTGAAAAAACCCTTCCTGGCCAGAACACAATAGTGTGTTAATAACCTTTCACAACCCAGAGCTCCATTCTACAGGTGTGCGAGGCATATGGCTTCTCCCCTATTAGCAATGCAAATTTAATCAACTGGAATAATATTCAAAGGGTTGGCTCAGCGTGAGCCAACAGCCAACAAGCGGTTGTCACTTTTCCCCGCTTTTGACAAACATGAGAAAGATCTTTGATTAAAACTTCAATTCTCCTTAAAACCAATGTCCCTTTGAATGAAAGGAAGCAACGTCCTCCAGAAGTTCTATTGTATTTCCACTTTGTATTGTCACTTCCCAAGAAAACTGCTTTTTATGTCCAGATTCCAGCAACATCAGAGAGAAAAATCTGTTACTTTCCAGTTGAAAAGCAGTCCCTGTCACCAAGCATGCTGTAATTCAGCAAAGTGACAAAGTTCAGATTGATCTGCATATTTTCCCGTGTGGGACTTTTATTGCATTTCAATTTAATTTCGTATCACGATGCTGTTTGTTGTTCCCTGGCTCTTGCTAACAGCTTCAATATGCTGGATGTCTTCTCCTCTGTCTGTCAAAGAGTGTCAGGTCACTGGGTTTATAGACTTCACTGCAGAGCAGAAGTCTGGAGTGTTTCAGTGCCCTGCTGGCTGCAGCATCACAGCCTCGATAACCATGGTGGCACTCCTAGGAGACAGCAGTGTAGTCACCTTTAATTCATGTTGTATCACAGGTGCCACAACTGAGCAGGAGACACCCTTCACTGACCCCTTTCCAGCTGAGCAGAGTCCTGTGCTGCTGGAAGGGGATGTTCTTGTTCCTCTGGGTATTTTGGGGAGCTTTGCAGTGTTTCTGGGCCAGCATGGGCCTGCCTGCCACCCAGAGGACTGGCACTGGCCACAGATTACTGATGGAGCTGATATTTTTGTTCTGGCTGACACACCAGGTTTGACCTGGTGGCGCTTCAGTGGAGCTCACTGATGCTGGTGAAGACAAGATCTGGTCCTTGTCTCCAAAATAGCTGTACCCACATCCTGAGGTAGGTAAAACTGCCTCTCTTTTCTCTTTGCCTTTACAAGGCATGTGGTGCTGCACCCCAGGGTGGCCTCCTCTTGTCGTCTGTGCAGTCAAAGGAAACTAACTATAGCATCAACTAATTGTGGGAGGGCCACAGTTGAAATCTCAGATAATTGTTGTCACTTTATTTTTCATTCACTTAGAAAAGGTAAAATTACCACAGCAGATGATTGTGGTAGTCCTTTTCTTGGGTTCTTGTTCATTAAATGCTGACTGACAAAGGTTTGCTAGTGACTCTCCTATTTTAAATAATGGCATCATTTACAGGACTAGAAACAACATTTTTATTGTAAGTCCCTTTATCTAAAAGGGCCCTGCATGACACATCCATTTGATCATGAAAAATATCAAAGTCCATCTGATTATTGCAGAAACCTGAAATCTGAGTTGCCTGAAGATGTGAAGTAGATTCTGTGGTGAATGATAAAGCAGTGCTTGATTTAAACTGTAGCCTTTGTGTTACAGCTGTGAGAGGATTGTATCCATCTGCTGCTTTCCCAAGACTGTCTGGATGCAGTGGCTTGTAAGTCTGCAGCAGTGGCTTAGGTTTGTCTGAGATACAAACTCAGAAGGGATGTGGAAGCAGTGTGAGGAGAAGGGACAAACCTGGGTGCTGTGTTTCCATGAAGAAAATAAGAATATGGCCAGCCTAAGGAAAATGCAAAGGGTAAAACACAAATTCTGGACTTCAGCAACCAGAGTCCATCTCTGCCAGGAGCAGAGGGATGGCAGGCAGATCTCTGAGATACCACCTCCTCCCAGTGTGCTGCTCCCAGTGCTGTGCTGTCCCTACTGCTGTCTGCATCCCTTCCTTGCTTGGGAAATGGCACCTCACTGCCCTGAACCTCGTGGATGGGGTCCCTCACCCTGCCTGAGCCTCTGTGATTTACGCAGGAGCTTGTCTGCAGGCTCCCTGCAGAACTGTCTGCTGCTGCTAAGTTAGTGTTGTGGCCAGTGCATTTCTGGCCCCCGACCAGGTATGTGCAGTGCTTCCTAAAAGACAGTCTGCTCCTTGCTTGAGTGTTTGAGTGCTGCCCCTGAGCCCTGGAGTGTCATCACCCTGCCTCTTCACCCATGTGTGGCCTCCAACCTGATGCTGGCGGTTTGTGGGAGGGCTACTGAGAATTGTCTGAGCGCTCCACAGGGCCAGAGGCTGGAGACTTCTGTGGGCAGGGTGGCACCTGTGGCCCTGAGGATGTGCTGTCAGCTCTGCCACCTCCCTGGCAGGGCTGTGGTGATGGTCAGGGCATGTGGGAGAAAGTAGTGACACTGGAGGGGCAGGAGCAGAACTCCACCACCGTGAGGAGGGTAGGACAGAAGGGTGAGCCATGGTCAGAGCTCACAAGGGAGATGAAAGATGCATCTGGAGCAGGGGAATGGAGGCAAACATCCACCCTCACAGGAGGAAGCAAAGCCCTGGGGCTCCTGATGTATCAACACCCAGGACTGCGTGGAGCAGAGATGGAGTGGTGAGCACGAGCAGTGTTCTCACTGCGCTCCACAGGGTGCAGGTCTTGCATGTGACTTTCACAGAGCTTTTATTTTTGTTTGCCTGGGGGAAAGTACACTTCAGCATCTCTTCTTTGTTACGTTGTTTCTTTTTCTAATAGCCAGACAGGGCAGCCTGAACGTCTGTTGAGATTCTGGGGTTGAGACTTGGTTTGAATTTCTTGGTTTTAATAGAACTTGTTCAGCACTGACAAGCAGTGAGTGAAGACTCTTTGGGCACTTTGAATCCCTTGATTGCTGATTTTTTGTTTACTTCAACCTCTTGAAAAGCAAAGCACTTCTTATCTCTGCACGGAAGATGAAACCATCTCTTCAGCTGCAGCCTATTTAAAAAGGGTGTTTTTCTGATGCCTGTGTTTCCCCCTGAGAAAACATGAAACACAATGGAAGGAGTTTAAGCAAAGAGACAAAGTCCTTGGACTGCAAAGGCATCAAAGCTGAGCTACTTTCCTTTGAAAATAGTCTTGGGTGGGCTGTGATTATTCCTAGGTATTTATAATGCCACCCATCAGACAGGTTTTATCCTAACTAATTTTGTCTTACATTTCTTGATGTTTTTATCTAGTATTTTTTACTTTTGATGCACTTAGCTAAATAAGCTCAAATATGCTCCCAGGAGAAAATCCATCTCTGGGAGGTGGTGCAGCCAGCCCTCCACAGGAGCCCAGTCTTCCCCAGCCCAGCAGAGTGGCTTCTGCATTGGTTGTGTGTACCCAGACCTGGGTGTCCTCTCAGTGACACCACCCTGTGTGACCCTCTCTGTGCTCTAAATCCACTCCTAAACAGCTCTTGCAATAAACTTTCCTCCTGAGCTTTAATGTCTAGCAACAGCAGTGATTCTGGCTGTTCCCAACATGTTCCCGTTAGCCTCGATCAGACCAGCACAGTAAGGTAGTTCAGTATTTTGCTTATTTGCATATAGTTGCTTCATTAGACTTTTTCTTTTGTTCAGGTTGCTAGTTGTTAGTTTTGAGGTTTTTCATTTACATTCCATTTTTGATCTTGTAAATTGGCTGTTGTCAGGATAGCTGCAAGCCAAGAGAAAATAATGGGCCCCAGAATAGAAGCAACGAGATCAGAAGTGAAAAAGGTCCCAGCAAGACAAAGAGTGGCAAAAAAAAAAAAAAAAAAAAAGAAAAAAAAACCATGAGGGGAAGATTTTGCCTCTCCAGGTCACACAAATCAGGAATTTATCCTGCAGGAAACCTTGCTGGTATCAATATGGTGAGTGTAAGTATAACCTGACCTACAGAAGAACGTGCTTTCAGTTTCCTTGCTTGGAGTTCCTTGACTCCCAGCAGCATTTCTGAATAATGGTGGTTCACTCTGTCCATGTGCTCCAGGGGTTGGAGGTCTCCAGAGCTGCTCTCCTCAACTGCATACTTACACCTGAGTGGGTGAGTGAGTGACATCTCTGCCCATGCATGTTAGCTCTTTCTCATTCCTCTGGAAATGGCAGGGTGCTCTTGTGGGGCTCCACAGCCCTTTGATAGCAATGATATTTGAATTTGTCCCAAATCCCAATCATCACCTGTTTTCAGAGAAAATAAACTGCTGCTGGAGGTTGGGTTGGTTGCTTGTGATAAAACAAAGGAATGCCACACCTTGGATAGCTGACTGTGGAGTTTGATCTGGTGAGGGCATTAGTGAAAATGGGATTGGAAAAGGGAGGTTTTGGGAAAGTTTAGTCTACAGATGGAGATGCAGTGGGTTTTATAGCTTCTGACACAGAGAGCTTCTGACAGCTAAAACAATGAAGGGTGCAAAACCAGTCCTCTAGGAAGTATCCATAACTTCATCAACTAGCCGTCTGTGCCAAAAAGAAGGGGAAACAGGCAAACTGAAAAGAGAAGTGTCACACTGTTACTGCTGGTGAGTGACACAGATGCTAGATTTATTTAGAGCCTGGAACTAATAGCTGCTCTGAATGATATACAGCTGATTTGGGTGATGTCTGAATACAACCCGAGCTCGAGAATTTCACAAGACAGTTTTTCAAGGCAGGAATTGTTAAGAGGTGCCCTTTACACATCACCAGCTAAGTGGTGTGTGCTCGCTGTTCAGAGCTACTGTGCCAGTTGGACCGCTGCCAGGCTTGTAATGCTGCTCTAAAAGGGATCACTTGCCATGTGGAGTTTTTGCATTTTCTGTTATCCAAACAGACTCACTTGAATGTTAATTTGTTCCTGGCTGCCAAGGACCCAACTCTGCAAAAAGCTGAACCCTGTGGCTGCCAGAGGGGTTGTTCCCATCCCTGCTCTGCTGGGCTGGGGCTGGAGGTACGTGCTGGGGGTGCTGGCTTGCTGCAGTCAGGGATCTGCAATCTGTCATTGGGACATAAAACCTCCAGCCATAAAGGCGTTTCCTTCTTTCAAAGTGCAATGCTGTGGCCTTGGCATAACAGCAAAAAAAAAAAAGGACAGCAGCTTTTCTCTCTCATGGGAGGTGGCGACTGGAGAGGGCACAGAGGAATATTGGGATAAGAAAAAACTTCTTGGGTTTTGGAGCTGGGCTGCTGCGATGTACCTGGGTCCTTGGCCAGAGTCTGACAGGGGACAACAGAGGGACATCGTGAGTGTGGACCTGTCAGGGTGGGTGATCAAGCCCTGGTGGGCTTAAAGCTAAAGCAACCAGGAGCCTTTCCTGTGCCATCAGCTCGTTGCTCCCACAGTGTCTGGGCACCTTTGGAGGGGCCCTCAGACCTTCTTGCCATCTTCCTTTTACCTTGTCCTTTTCAAGGTGGCAAATGGCCTTGGCCTGGGTTCCAACAGGAATGTTTGCATCTCCTTTCTGGTTCTTTTAAGCATTTGCAGTATCTTTCGATAGAAATACATAGATTTTTCCATGTTCATGTGGGCAGAAGAGAAGACAACCGGGGGATGTCCTGAACTGCCTGGGGGGCTGCAGATGAGAAGGGAATGAAATATTGATGCAGACACCAGGCTGTGGTAATGGTACCACGCTGATGCTTGGTGTGAGGCACTGGATCCACGGGGATGCAAGGGAAAAGACCCTGACGTGTGTAAGCCATTGGAAAGTCAGAAGGCACAGGCAAATCCCATTATTGGGTGGGGTAGTTTGATAAGGGGCTGGAATCTGCGCTGAAGCTTCACTGCTTTGACTATAAGGCACCCAAATAGGCTTCAATTTTAACTAAATCTTCCTCCTCCTGCTTAATTACTCTATCAACATTTTTGGATGCTTAAAGAAAAATGTAATTTTTTTGTTGTCTGTTTTTAGGCAAGGAAAAAATGGGAGACTGTTCAAAATGTGATTAAATATTTAAAGCACAGTTTCTATTTAGAAACTGGCACTTTGTCAAGTTAAACAACCCATTAAGCTCATAATCATGCTCCATCTTTTGGGGCACAATGCCTTTTGCATCTTTTGAAATGAGTATTTGTGTCATCACTCAGCATGCTCTGAGGGGAAATTAGTCTTCCATTGCATTGTTTCACTTTACTGCTGAGTGAAATAATATTTTGTATATCTTTTTCATTCTTTATTTGCCTTTTTTTTTTTTTTTTTGACACATGACTTAAGGAGGAAATTTGAAAACAAGTCACAAAACTGAGATCCCTGATAAGCTTCTAAAATTCCTTAAATATTCAGCTTGAATATTCTGCCATTAGTGTGGTTTGAGTAATTGCTTTTTCCCCACTAGCAGATGCAGTCATTGCAGCTTCGAGAATTGCTGTGGTCTTGGGGCTTTTCTGGGGTTAGGTGATCAAACACTTAGAGGTGTGGCTTTTGCAAAACAGCAGTGGTCAGTTCTGGGGGATGGAGCCCGCAGAAAGCCCTGTGAAGGCCAGAAGGAAGAACTGAATCCTAGACTTCTGTAAGGACCAGGGATGTCAGAGCACATCCCAAACACCAGTGGACAGGGAGGATCACTGCCAACCACGGCGCCTTTTGCTGTGGTGGCATCCCAGGTGTGAGAAGTCAGGCTGTGTCTTCCCAATCCCAGAGTGGGAAGTGGGCCCTCTCCCACATTCCATGTGCCACACAAAAATCCTCTCTGTGCCAGCTGGGTGATCTCTGCAGCACTCTGTTTAGTAAGTCAGGGTATGCTTTGGTTACAAGTGCAGTTGCCATTCATCACCTTTACTGCATGCACAGTGATGGTGATTTCAGCAGAATTCTCCTCCTCTCTAGTCTTGCATCAAGGAAAATTTTCCTATTTTTGTTACTTCTAAAACTGCCAGTGGCAGCCTGCTGTTTCCTTGAATGTTGTGTCTGCTTTATATGACAAGGCTGACTTAGAAAAATGTTTCATTCATAGACTGCAAGCTGTGACAACGTTTTAAAGCCCTGTATCTTTTTGCAAATGTAATATTTTCCATGGAATGACTGCAAGATGTGGGTTATTTGCATTAAGAGACTCTCAATGAATGCTTGCAGGTTAATCTTATAGCATATAACATAGAACTACTGCTGTAAAGGATAGCGACTGCAGCAGCAAAGCCATCACTTGCGCTTTATGTGTTGCAAGTGATGAGGTGGTATCAGCAGAGCAAGCAACTGAGCAAAATCTATTATTGTTTCTGGACTGGAAGGCAGTTTGATATCGAGATTTAAAAGAATTGTGACCAGATCACATTCTTAGCTCTGTGCCTCATACTTGGAACGAGCGCCTGGCTTTTTCAAAGCTGTTTCCTGCCACTGTTGATGGTTCATTTACCACAACGAGCATCCCCTGACATTGTAAGTTAGTTCCCACCTATGTCCCAAGAGCCTGAGTGCAGTGTTTTCTCAAGATGAACTTGTCAGAACACACATTTTCTCTGTCAAGCATTTCCCAAGCCAGTTCTTTCCCAGGGGTTACAGAAACACGGAGTTGCATCAACTGAGACTGACGTACCTGGTCTTCTGCAGCTCTGCCCCTATCTGAAGTTCTACACTTCAGCAGTGGCTTTACATGTGTCACACATTTTTGTTTTCCTCTTGGGTTTCTTGTTCTTCTGCGGTAGTTTTTGTGAGAAGTCTGATCAGCTTGTTGGTGTATGATAAGCAGTTACATCAACTCCAGGGTCAAAGTCTCTGAGGATTACTGCAGCTGCTGGTGTTAATTAAGTTTCTTGCTATCTACTAGTGCCAAGCAAGGGAGCTTCAAAAAATACTCAGAGTACAGACAAAGTCTCTTATATACCGAGTTGTGTTTTTTTCAGAGCTCCCAGTTCACTGAGTAGGAGGACTATTTGCAGGCATTGCTGCAACATCCTGGCTCTTGGAGACCTGAAATGATGTTTCTTTCCCATAATGTGGGGACAGCATTTATAATCTTACATTGAAATAATGCAATGCATCAGTGGGCTATTTTTTTTTTTTTTTTTGCAGAGATGAGTGTTGTTTATTAGATGAGATATTTCTTCATCCCAAATTTTCAGGACACAGTTATTTCCTTGGTGAATATGGGTAATTTGCATACATTCTGCTACATTTCCTGTTTGATTCTGAGGGAAATACTTGCAGCATCCAGCCTAGAGGGTTTGGTCCCCAATGGGAGGTTGACATGACTTAAAATACCAAAGTACTGAGGAAAATATAAGGAAGAGGTAAGTGTAGCTGTTGTTATTGTCAAAATTCATAGACTCAGGCTGGAAAAGATCATTGAGTTCAACCATTAACCCAGCACTGCCTAGTCCACCACTGAGCCCTGTCTCTAAGTGCCACATCTACATGTGTTTTAAACCCCTACAGGGGATGGTGATTATACCACTTCCCTAAGCAGCCAGTTCCACAACCCTTTCTGTGAAGAATTTCTTCCTAATATTCAATCCAAACCTCCCATGACACAACTTGAGGCTATTTTCTCTTTTCTTTTGCTTGAGAGAAGAGACCAACCCATATCAGTACAACCTCCTTTTGGGCAGCTGTAAAGACTGATAAGGTCCCCCCGAGCCTCCTTTTCTCCAGGATAAACACCCCCAGCTCCCTCACCACAGCAAATCTTACACTGCTATGGAATGCTACTAAAACATTGAAATGACAGAGGTGATGTGAACTGCTAGCAGCACATTTGCATAGGTGGGGAAACCACTGTTAAAGCTGAAGTAAAAGCCCCAGTGATGCAGCAGGTTGTAGTAGGTTACAAATTAGGAGAAGCTTAAATATGTATGGATATTTTATAACTCCATCATAGGATAATTTAAAGCACAGGCCAAGCAGCGGTGAGAAAAGACTTAGGGATATAATTTTTACACAGTGTTTAGTCATATATTAAATGTTTACAATATACTCCTCTCCCAGAACCCAGCCTACAGGGAAGAATATTCTGCTTCTGCGGAAAAGTGCTTGTCTAAGTGAGAAAAGAGGTCAGGAGATGCTTATTTACCCTCTATGAGAAGACTGTGATGCTTGCTAGGAGGGGCAGGTTGCAGGGACTGTCTAGAACAGTTGGATACGACCCCAGGTAGTGACTGGAGGCTATAAAATGAATAAAATCAATAAATAAGGAGTGTCCTGGAATTTTTTTCCCAGCACTGAATATGCTTTGAATTGGGTGCTAAAGCAGGAGATGTGTGTGCCCATAGAACAAGTCCAGCTATGAAGAGAACTGTGTGCAGAGATGTGCTCGGAGCTGTGATTCAGCTGTACATGGGAGGTGGGGTGGGGTTGTGATGCCTTTCACATGCTCTTACCTCCTGTTCTCCTGCTACCTGTGGTGGTCTTCCAAGTAGATTTACTTCCTAAATAAAAAATATTGGATAGTAAATGTAAATTGCTGTAATAATTTACTCACTCCTGCTGTGTTTACTATAAACCTTGGATAAGAATAGCTGTACGCTTAGAAAGCCTGACTGCCTCCTAAACCACGAGAATGAGGGATTCTGTTGGGTGATAAATACTGCAAATTAAAGCATTCATTTCTTGTAAATGTTCAACAATTTTAGACTGGCCATGATTTTCCTTTGTTTTCACAGGTACCAAAGAGGGGCACTTAATAGAACGATAACCTCAGTGCTTGCCCAGCCAGCGTTGGAAAGCACATAGAGACTTGTCTTTCTGTTGGACTCTGTAAACCCAGGTCTAGCCTGTTGTACCACAGCAGATGCAACTTGCTTTTTCTTTGTTGGAGGGAAAACACAACCAAGTCTTTCTTACCCTGCAGTGCAACTGAAGGACCCACCATGGTACACCTGGGTGTGGTGGAAGGTTTGATGGCTTCAGCAGCTCTGAACTGCACCCCAGCTGGCCCAGCATGATGTCTGCTTGAAAGGGAAGCTGTGCAACCAGGGAACACACCTGATCACTTCCTAATCAGTGCTGTCCTGCATAAAGGTACACTGCTATTTTAACCCCCTGTCACTGCAGTGGTGTGGATGTGTTGTAACCGTCTGCTCTTCTTTTCATCTGTCTGTCACCAGATGGCTGCTTTTGATGATTTATAGGATGATATTTCAGACCTCATTAACCAACATAAGAGCATCTATGTGCTAATTTCATCCTGTCAAATATTATTTGTTATAAACATGCTGGTAGTTTCACCCAGTGGGGTTTATTGACTAAAACAGCAATGAGGCAGTGCCCACACACTGACCTGGTGGGTCTGTCATTAGTGAGCAGGCTGGTGGATACAGTCCTGCTCAGCCATCATGTGCTCCTGAAACCAGCCCTGCTCAGCATCTGTCAAATGAGAGCCCCATTCAGCAATCTCTGCTACTGTCAATGGAACAGTAACACTTAGAGCCCTCCCTTTCCCCGGTAATTTCCAGCATCTTTAAAAGCACACTCATAGCACAGCTCCATATGTGGGTATTTTCTTTTTATCTTAAAGCTCACGCCAGCATTTGTAGCTCAGGCAACAAAATGTTATTTATTTCAAGAGCTACTGAGGTACCATCTGTCAGCAAAGCAAGAAAAATAGCAGTTTCTGAGGGCACAGCTGGTCTCATGGCTCCTGGCTTTGGACCCAACTTTCCTTTCAATGATGCTTTTGCTCCAAACTATGGAATGGTTGGGGGTGACACCCTCAACATACCTGTTTTTCTCTGTGCTACCAGAGACTACTTTTGGTGTGTGGTTTCTAGAGAAGATTCAGGAAACAAGGCAAGGTTATTAATCCTACATTCCTATTCAGGGCAATTTGCTTTTGCCAGGAAAGGTTACATTAAAACAGCACTTGTCTTAGAGCCAACTCCTGGGAGGACAAAATCAGTGAGCAGAAACTCCAGAGAGCGGCAAGGCTACAGGACAGACCCTGCTCTGCTTCCTGGCTGGCCGGTGAGGCTGAATGCAGACAGCAATCCTGGCAGCTTAGGATGGGAATTTATTTTTCTCTCCTCCAAAATAACTGCAGCCCGTATGGCATTTGCTGACACTTGTAAAAACAGAAAATAATCCAACTCCCCTGCAGTGGGAGTGCTGGGGTCAAAGAAAGATGGTGGTGCTGGGGAAGGCTGTTACATGCAGGGCTGAGGAAATGTGAGGTGCCTGTGAGATTCAACCTGTAAAGCCAGAGGGGAAAGCTTCTGGGGAGGACTGTCTTCTCTCCAGGCTGCTGATGGGCATACCTGGAGCAGGAACACCTTCACCACCTCCCATACTCCCACTTGCCCTGGGCAGAGGGCAAGGATAGGGCAACTGATCACTAAGGGTTTGTTGCAGGACTCACTTAACATTGTTGTACAAGCTGTTGTACAGCCTGGGACGTTCATTACGAAGACAAGCTGTTGGTGCAACATTAATAACAATAAATCCTGCTAGAATAGCTGTCTGTGGCTAGGCCCTTTCCAATATTTAGAAAAAAAGAGAGTTCTATGTACTTATTAAAGGCTACAACTGCTGTGGTGACGATTGGTACTGCTGGTACCCATCTACATGAACAGATGGTGCTTCTCCTGTGTTTTGTCACTGCTGTCACAGATGGGAGAGCTCCTGTTTGGGGAAAGCCCTGTTTGGCAAGTGTTACCTGCTGAGGTTTGGGATGAAGAAAGTAGCCTGGATGTCAGATCCTTGCAATCTCCAGCCAAGACTCCATAGCCACTGACATGGATGGGCACTCTCTAAGTGTCACCAGTAGATGGGACAAAGCTAGGTTAAGAAAAGGTGTCATAAGCCTTTTGTGCCAGCCTTTAACCACCTCTGATGTTTCACCACAGCTCAGGCAGATTTGCAGAGCGAGGGAAGCTTTTTAAAGAGTGGCAGCTTTTGCATTGCTTCCCTGCTGTGTTGCATGCTCCATACTGCAGGGCAGAGTGTGTGGCATCACTGCTGATAACTCCATCCTAGCAGAGACCAGTGAGACCCCTTTGGCTGCTGCTCCAGCAAGGGAAACCTTGCATTGCTCCCACTGTCCCTCAGCCTGCATCCAGCAGCATTCAGCATCCACCCACGAGACCTGGCTGCAATGCTCTGGGTTTGCCCACAAATTAATGCATAAGGCACATCCAATCTGAAGAAGAATCTGTGGCTGGGCCCTTATCTTGCAAACCCAGATGTGGCTTTTATCAGGGCAGACTTGTATTAGAGTGGCCGAAGCTGCTGTGCAGTGCACTGGGGAGGAAGATTCTTTTGGAGTAATTTACAGGGTCCTTCCCACCTTGCTCCCTGGGCCATTTTGTTTTGGCACATCAGAAAAGCCATTGGGTGGTTTGGCAACCAGACAAGCCACTGGTTGTCTTGTCTCAGTAACCCTGCCTGCATTACCAGCTCCCAGCTTAAGCTCCTGTGCTGGCTGGGTCCATCTCCTGACGCTCACTGAGGCTGTCATGTTGCCAGAAAAATGCTTCAGCAGCTGCAGTCTGACTCCAACTGCTCTTAAAATCCCATTTACAGGATTTCCTCTTTGCTTTGCAGGGAGACAGTCCTAAGCAATGTGTTTAGCTGCTTGACAGGCTCTTCTGGCAGCTTCAGCAGTGAAATGCAGCAGAAAAAGGGCAGGATGGCCCTTGATCCTAAAATATTCTTGTTCTTCCCTCCTTATCATTGATTCTACCACTCAATTTCCCAGCAAAGAGTAAGCCTAAATAATTTAAAGGTAGGGATCTTTCCTACTCTGAAAAGCTTCTTAATAGAATTTTAGCTTTAAGGAACATTTTCCATTTTCCTAATCATAGGAAAAAAGTTTTGGAGATGATCACCAGTATCAGCACTTCTCTAAAAGTCATAAGCCTAGAATAGTTCAGGATTTATTTTTATTTCTATTTTTATATAATTTGAATGCACAACCAAAATAATGAGAATGAAATTTAAAAGAATTGAAGCAAATGGGCTTTGTTTCCACAGAAGTCTATTAATCAGCAGAGTATTGATATTCACTTTAGGAATGGGCCTTAGAAAGTTCGGTAATAGGATTTCTATTTTAACTCTCCTGCCTTAAATCTTAATTTACCTCTGCAGCATCTTCAGTTTTCAGATGAACAAGCAGTAAAGAGGTTGTTCTTCATCAGGAAGTGCTTCAGGGTATTTCTGCTTGTTGGCAGAGGGACACGGAGCCTTCTCAAGGGATTACTTTGGGTCCCTCCAGCAGCATCCAAACTTCTGAGTGCCCTGCTCCGAACTGGACATGCAGGTGTTCGGGGATGTTCAGCTGGCTCAGTTACAGCCTGACAGCTCTGTACCACCTCAGAGCCTTAGAAACCAATTTTCATAGATCTTTATTTCACAGCTGGATGGAAACATAATTTTTTTCACGATTTTTTTTTTTCTTTGATTTATTTTCTGATAAATTTCACTTACCATATTTAAGCAAAGATCTGTCTGTCCCCATATCTGACCCAGCAGTCTTTGCTCTTTGCCCAGCTCTGTGCCACACTGTGGGCACTGAGCCCCACCACGCTGGGCACAAAGCCTCTGTGATGCACCCACTCTTCCCTTCCTGTATTTCCCAAACGTCCCCGTCACTTAACCACGCCAATTTAGAGAATAACACTCAGATGATTCTCAGTACCATCTGCCTAAACATTGCTTTTTCTAGGAAGTCAATTAAGCTATAGTGCTTCTTTGTAGAGAACGATGGCTGCACTCTGATGAGAAATGCACTTGATAATTTAATAGGCATTTTGTCTTTTTTCTAACAAGCTGTGTTGATTTCTGAGAGGTTTGCTATTCACTAAGGGAGGAAAATGTATAAACTGAAGTAAAACATAGAAGATTCATTAATGTGAAGAATGTTTAATCTCTGCAAACTAAAAATAAAGCTTGTGAGCTATTTGGATTATTGGCATTTCTGAAATTTCTTTATCATTCAAATGTTAAGACTGTGTGGGGAAAACGGCAGCTATTTAAATTAAAAAGAATTGTTTTGAAATAATGGAAATAATAATGTTTCTACTTTTGAAGTAAGAAAAAGAATACTTCCAAGGTCAAAATCAAAATGCTCAGTAATTTTTCAGGGCTCCAGTTTGAACGAATCAGTCCCAGGCTGCGAGAGGACTTTTTGACATGTCAGTTCACAGAAGTTCTTGACTGTGTTTGGTCCTGGAATATGGAAAATCTTCAGAGTCTCAAGTGCAATGTGATGGGAAAACTCTTTCCCACTCTTGCCTGGTGCTTTAATTGACCGTCTGTGGTAGAACTGTGGAGCAACTTGTAACAGCAGGGTGGGCTTTAGCTGAGGGCAGTGACGACTCAGCCTGGCAGTCACACTGAAGATCGTTTCAGCTGAATGTTCTCTATCTTTGGCCCCTACACAGGTTGGATTTTATATTCTGAAAACGAGTTAGTTTATCAGTTAGAAAACAAATGGGATTTTATTTTTATTTACTTTAGAGAGATGTTAGCACATCTTGTGCACAGGCACAGCAATGTTAGTTGGCAGATGGTGAATCTGAGGCTGAAAACTGCTCCTGGGAGAGCCTTTTTGGGCTGGGGGAGAGCAGCAGTGCTTTGCTGAGCTGACAGCCTTGGCCCTAACGATGTGATGAGTGAGGCTGCTTCACCCTTCCTCTCTGGGAGAGAGCTGGGAAAGGCTCAATAATCCAGTTGACTGTAACACAGTTAGTAAACAACAGAGCAAACTTCATAAAGGGCATCGGGTTTTAGGATGCTTTCAGTTAACTTGAGAGCAACATAAGGTTTATGTAGCAGTTAATAATGTGGTATAGGCTCCTTATGGGTTTACTGGTCTCTATATTGTGAAAGTTGCAGTTCTTGCTACTGAGTTGAAAGCTCTGCGTATAATGTCCTGAGACTAAACTCTGCTGCTTTTTGAAAGGGAGTGTATGTAAATGCCAGAGAGAAGAACAGAGTGTAAAACTGCTGGGATTATGCCTGAAACGAGAGCAAACAGACAGATTTCATGTTTATGACACTGAAGAAATGTGAAATGGCCATCTGCCAAAGGTTCCTGTGAGCTCTCAAATGGTACTGTGAGGTAAAACAATATTGTGATTTAACCAGAGGGTGAGTAATGCTGCTTCTGGCAGCTGCACAGGAGCTGGAAATATTTGCATAGCCTACACCTAAGGAGCTTCTCTGGATCCTGCTGGCAGTGCTCTTATGGAAATGTCAGGTCCTGGCACGTGGGCAGGGATCCAACTGCTCGATCCTGGGGCTTAAAGGGCCAATGTTGTTCTGGTGCTGGCAGAGATTCCTCACCTGAGCAACACCCAACAGAAGCCCCTGGAATAACCTCAAATACCCTTTAATCGAAATGTATGATTTGGTTTTAAAAAAGCCAAACTACATATTAAATTACTGCGATAGTTGAGGCGACGACTGAATGAAATGAAGCTGCTTCATTTGATTAAAAGCTGTAAATTAGTTTTGGAACAGGACTGAGTCTTGTATGTGGATAGGACCAAACTCTAAGTCCCTTTGCTGGCATGTACCTTTGGATATCACGGGACTTAGTGCTGAGCTTGCTAGCATCCTATGGGTTTAATCTGCATTTTATATGGCCAACCCCCACCCTGCTCTTCCCCTTTCTATCTGGGAAATGACATCTTTAAGTTTAGGTAAAGGCTGTAATTCCCCTGTTCCCAGATGACCCTTCTGAAATGTGTACACCATTCAAACACTGCTTTTAGTCATCCCTTCCCAGGGCACAGACTCAGCTCAAGGCCGAGTTGGCATGACTGTATTTCCAAGTGATTAAAATTTAAGGTGGCTAATCTGTCAGAAAGCATATGTTAGAGCAGTGTTTGGCTGATCAAGTGCATTGTCTGATAACTGCTGGTAACTTCTGCTGTGTGATCTACAGCCTGATTCTGAGGGGAAGGTATTTAACCTGCAGCAGCTTATGAGACTAGAAAGAAATAATAAAACCCAGAGTAGACTTAAGGGAAAAAGATAAAACAGAAGTTATTGGAAAGCAGCTGGTGAAACGGTTGAGTTGTTACAGCATCAGCAGTAATCAACAGCCCTGCTGAACCGTTGGGCTGTGTGACCTTGGCTGGGAGCAGATACGGAATGGGGGAGTCTAAGTCAGGCTAGCAAAACTGCAGGCAAATGAGGAGATAAAATAGCAGCCTTTCAAAACTGATTCTGTCCAAGGGTACCAGAAAGGATTTCCAAGGCAATTTTTTTTTTTTTTTTCAGAATTTAATTAAAGTGCTTTGAAATTTCTGGGAAGCGAAAAATTGCTTGGCAGGATCGTTGGATTTTGGCGCAGTGAAGGCTGAAGAGCGAGCCCTCACTGGAGGCCAGGAAGTGGAAATGTGCTTGGCTGGGTCTCATTTTGGAAAGTCTCAGGATTGCCATCAGCAATGTAGGCATTCCGGGCATGGAGGGATGGTAGGAGGCAGGGATCAGCAGGCAGCCATATCAGCAGGCTTGGCTTTGGATGCTGCGAACCTCCCTCTTTCCCACCCTGCTCAGCAGCCATATAAGGTTGCTTTGACTCATTTCAAAAATATTCTGGAGATGATGTTAGTAATCCAAGCTTCTCATAGCCTGCCTGTGGAGAAGTATTAAACAGTTTATGCACTTTTCCTTCAGCCTGCCACAATGTTATTTATGTTCCCATTTGAGCTGCTGGGGCTGTTGCACTGTTTGGAGGGGCTGGGCTCGGTGCTGCCCTGACCACACACAGCGAGACAGGACACGGTGGCCTTCCCATCCCTCCTGCCACCTATTTGCTGCTGTCGTGGTCCCTTGAGCAGGTGTTTTCTAGGTCAGGCTGCAATTTACTCAGAGGTTCGTTCAGCTAATGGCCCATGCAGTGCCAGCCTGAGGAGGAGGGACTCTTAGCCCACCTTCAGGCAATGAATCCAGCAGCCCTTTGCCATCACTGCTCACTGTGTCCCATTGAGGAGGGCTGGGGTAGCTCTGCTTTAGAAAGGGGAAATGTGCTGATGAATTAGGAGCAGTGGCAGGCTCCCAAAAGGACTTGTCCTTTTTTTTTAATAAGGTGGTTTTCTTTGTAACCTCCCCATCATTTTTAATAAGCTCTTGTGCTGTCAAAGCCACACTTGGCTATCTTTCTCATTTTCCATCTGCTTATGAAAAGGGCTTACGAGAGATGAATGTTTAAGAGGAGATTCTGTTGAGATGGCTGCCCTGTGCAAGCAATCAGGGTTCCCATCTGGGGTTTTTTTGGTTGGGTTTTCCAAAATAATGTTTCTGAAATGGGGAGCACATCCTGGGACACGTGTATAGCTCAGGCTCCTTTCCAAAGGGGGCTTGATGTAGAGGCCAAGAGGGTTCTTGTGGTGAGAACTGAGGTAGCAAAGAAAGGTTTATGCCATAAATTTAATTTTCTATCTCTTCTTGTGTCTCCTGGAACTGTACCTGTATTGCTAAGTGGGAATATGGTCCTGCTGCCTAGGTGTGATCACATCAGTCAATCTTTTTAGCAAGTTTTCTTCAAAACGTTTAAGTGTGATATCGAAGTGATTCATCTTCAAATTCAATCTGAATGCTTCATCATGCAGAACTGGAAACTCATGTTCAAAGCTGTCCCAAACACTCCTGTGAAAGGCAGAAATTAGCCAGCAGATTGTCCTTACCATGTCTGCCTTGGAGTGATTTGCTACAGCAAAATGAAACTGTCCAAAAGTAATAAATAAAAGAAGAAATCCTCTCCATCAGTGCAAGGAGAATGTAGTCTCTATAATTTATTATGGCAATGACAAACACATCTTTTGCATGTGACTGACTTTTGGAGCCCGAAAAGATTTCCTACAGCTCCTGTCTTCTTCCTTCTTTCAAGACATTACCCTGGCCCAGAGATATTTGCTGTGCCCTCCAGACCCACCTCCCACAGTGACCCACAGGAGCTATGTTTTTGACTCTTCCTGCCTCAAGCAGCTTATTAAAGCGTGAGTCTCCTCCCAGATAAGTGAGAGTGACCTTGCAGTGCATGGCAGCGGAGTTGGTATCACAGTGTGCAGTTGTGCTTTTGTTTGCCCGTGGGGATGAGCGTGTTGTTGCTGAAGCTCCTACAGAGTGTTCAAAAAGGAGAGGTCTTTTGCGTATTCCTGCTTCAGTGCTCTCAGCCAGTGACCAGTCATCTGATTTAATTGAAGAGTAATTCCACTAAACCTAAGAAGCATGTTAGTCAATGATACTTCCGAAAGCTTTGCCTGGATAAATTCGTTATTTTTTCCGTTGTAGGAATACCTCAAATGAAAAGAGGAGCTTCTTTAGCAACTCTTTTTGCTTCTAAGAGTCTGAAACATTTTTTTTTTTTTTTTTAAATCTAAAAATAGCAATGAGATTTATGAAGGGCTGCAGTACATTCAAAACAATTCCTGGTAGCCTTTCCAATGCAATATTCCTCCTTCTTTTCATGATGTCTCAGACCCTTTGTATGCTTGCCAGGCTGCCTTTTATCTCACACTGCTTGGGAAAGCTGCTATATCGCACTGAAAGGGGAAAAGAGCTCTGTGCCCTAAACCTCCTTGCTCTGCTATGTCCTCACTTGGCCCTCTGTACCCAGAAACACTCAAAGACTCACCTGCAGCCAGCTCAGGGCAATGGCAGGTGAGGTCATGGCCGCAGGTCCTTGGGGGAGATGCTGTAGCCCGAAGAGAGATCAAGCCCTGCTCTCCCCTCTCACTTCCTACACATCACCCACATTTTCCCAACAGCCCTTGAAGCAGGGGGAGAAAAGCCCCCCAGCCTCCAGGCTGTGACAGGGCTGTTCAGCTGCCGGGGATAACACAGACATCAAGGTAGAAATAATGCCACCTCCAACCGTAAGCTGCCCTTGAAATTTTAATTGGGTTGTTACACTGAGATGAAATGTGCTTTCTACTTTTTAATGTGTTTATTAAGTTGGCATATATGATTTATTACATCCTTAATTATTAATTTTCTTGTTCATAAGTGCCTGGATTTTTTTTGTAAATGATGAGATAGGGAAGCGTAACGCTGTCACAGAGGAACCTTAAGTGAAATGAAGAGTTTGGCTTCTTAATGCAATTTATATTTATGAGAAACTAATATGAGATGATTTTATATTATCAAAATAATATAATACAAGATGATTAAAAGAATTATGGTCAGATAGGTCCGATATGAACTGATGTGAGCAGAAACTGAACAACTGTAGGATTTAGGCCCTAATTTTGCAAAACCTCAATTTGGTGGGTAGGCAGGCTGTCCTGCGCTAAGTCCCAAGTTTGAAGAAAGTTCCTGAGCATTGCTCAAGGCTGCCTAATATTCTGCTTTCTGTAAAGTAGGGTTTGGTCTAGGGCAAAATTGGACATGGGATATATTCAAGCTCAATTTGTGCTTGGACTCATTCTCACGAAGCTTTCCCTACTGAGTGTTTGCAGAGGATGCATGTCAAGAGTGTAGTGAGCAAGGCTGGATTAAATTGGTTTAATTCAAGTTCATAGTTTCTGGTTTGTTTTTTTTTATACCACCACGGGTAAAAAGAAAGCTCAAGTAGTGGGTTTAGTTGTAACAGGCACAGACTACCTTGAATAGCAGTGAGTGTCATTGAGACAAGAAAAAGAGCCAGCATTAAAGCACTTCAGTAAGTTACAAGCACAGGGCACAATTGACACTTTTATTAGTAGAGGTGAGAAGTTTTCTGAGTCTGTACGGAAGTTACTCCTGTACTTTCAGTGTTCTATACTCAGTGCTGTGTCAGACTGAAGTTTCATAACAAAGTCATTCTGAATTAACTAGTCATTGCAGGTAAATAGAAGAAATCTATTTGAATCCCTCGCATTAAATGTTCCTTTAATGCACAGCGATTTCATTTTCATAGAACTGTATGTACTGTATGAGGATAGCAATGCTTTTATTCTGTAATTCCAGTTCAAAGTGGAAAAAAGCAATAGTTTTTGAATCCCTATTTCAAACTACTACTTGACAAATATTTTTTTTTCCTGATAGAAATAAAGGAGTTGTCAGAATTGACTTTTCTCAAATGTCAAGGTCAGCTAGAGGTTTGTAAATTGGTTCATGCCAAGAGAAACTAATGAACCAGTTAAAAAACTGATACAGAGGTTTGGCTCTGTGAACATGTTGGTTAATCATCTGGGAGTCCACTGAATATGCTTTTGATTACTTTCTTGGCTTTATTTCTGTATTTAATTTGAATAAATCACAGTCACACCTCAGTTTGCTAGGAGACACATCTCCACTGAGGTCTTCTTGGAACCTTTTTTGGTTTTCTATTAAATAAGTATAAAGCTCTATACCAGTATGTGGAATAATCATAGCAGTTAGCATACAGACATTTTAGATACATCAATATCAGTGTAACATAAAACAGGAATACAGGTCATAGGGCTTTTTAAAGGAATGATCTACTCAAGTGAATGGGTAGCTCTGGCGGACTTTGCAAACTCTATAGGGTGATCATTTCCAGAGGACTAATACCCCAAATGCTGTCACAACTATTAAAACTTCCCACCCACACTCTGGAGAAAAGAGGAAGAAGGATTCAGTTACAGGCATCCATGGAAACTTCATCATCTCAGAGCTCTGAGGATCCCAACAGACCTAACCCAGGCAAGGAGCCGGCAGCCTCCTTGCCAAGAGCAGGGGCCTGTCCAGACACTGGCAGCAGGAACATCTGAGGTCTCTCTCCTCAGCTTGCTCAGTCCTCCAGACGCTTTTAGTTCTATGTCATCACCTTGATGTTTTTTCGTGGGTTGTTTGAACTTCATTGCCTCTCGCTGGAGAGGCAACAGCAGATTTGCAGGGGCTGTACAACCTTTGCCTGAGGTTTTCCTGATGACATCTTCACGACTGGGCCGTTTCCTCTCCTGATTTATTGCAGTGCATTCCTCTCAGTTTTCATCAGCGCACTGAAAAAAATCACAGGCATTGGCTCATGAAAATGCAGATTTCTTTTTCCTCTTCCAATTCCAGCTTCATTCTTTCATAAGAGGGGAATTGAGGTTTTGAGTCAATAGCTTGACTACATCTAATGTGAACTGATGGTAGATGCAAGCATCTTAATACTGCGTTTCGGCTCCTTCGCTTCTGTTGGAACTCGAGTACATTCTTCAAAATCAGTGTCCCCCAGGCGTGTGTTGCTCTGCTGACACCCCGACAGATGCAGCTGATCCCTTTACTGTGAAACACAACAGCGCCCGCTCAGCCAGGAGGGGAAGGGCCCAGCTGAAGATTACAGAGGTGTGAGAATAGCAGATGGATGAGTCATGAGAACCCTCTTTCCACACCCTTGGGGAGAGGAGCCATCAGCACCCCAACCGAGGGGGAGGATCCCCTGGATAGCTCTCAGAAAAGACAGTTCAAGAATGAGAAGGCAAGAGGAAGTTTTCCCTCTCCCCAAACCTTCCTGTGGTGCGTGGATGTGGCAGGCAGGGCTGGACCACTCACCTGACAGACCTGGCCAGGGCTTCACCCACTGAGGAGACCAAGTCCCTCCAGGGGATCAATGGCCACAGAGGGACACCTCCCCCCCCAGGGATTCCTAGCATCTGTTTGTACTTCCAGTTCTCAGTCTTTCTCAAATCAAAATTCCCACTAACCTCAGTGGCCCAGACTGCCAGGTCATTTAAAGCCTTTCAAAAGCAGCAATTTAAATAAACACGTGATCTGACCTCCCAAAGGAGGGCAGATAATTAAGCACTAATTTGGGCAACATTTTAAAAGCCATTATGGATTTTATTTGCAGATCAGTAACTGTTTAAATGGCTGGCTCTAGGGCAAGAGACTGATGTTCATTCTTACTGGACAGGGAAGGTGCTCTCTATGGGCAACGTGTGTTTGGGCACTTTTTGGTTGTGTTTCTGAGAGCTAAAGGAACATACTCACCTTTTGGCCTTTTCAGCTCCAGAACTCAGAATCAGATATTTCTTTTGGAACATGGAGCTTACAGGGCTTCAAACGTTTTCAGAGCCCTGGCCGATGTTGTGCTCATTAATCAGAGAAATATTTCTTCCTCCTCTGAAATCCTGAATCAGCTTTTGGTCTCAGATCTTATGTCAGAGATTACCCCTGGTTAATTGTGTTGGTTTTCACCAGCTCACCCTCTAGCTGCGTGTCCAACAGTGAATTGCCTAGTTAATCTCTGCAGTATTCCACATCCTGACCCTGCTACATTACCTTAAAACATAAAAAACCCCACAGGAATGACAACAAAAACAACAAAGTGGCCACATCCCTGGGAACCCTGAGATCTGTTCCCTGGGGTGTGATTAACCACCTGATTTGTGCAGTACTAGCAAGAGCATTCAAGGAAGAATTAGCAACCTGAGGAGAGCACAATAACACCTTAAATCTTGGCCTTGGCTAAGTGGCAGCCTACATTAATATATAATGGTATAAGCTAAACCAAGAAACATAAATAGAGAGGACTACCTTGCATTGGCTTCCACGTGGATCCAGAAGAAATGAAATATCACAGTTTCTGGTTTGGAAAAAAACTGAATTGAGGTCAGTTTTTTATTCAAAGACATACCATAACTATTTACATTAATAACTGCTGGCTGTGACCTAGAATAAAACATAGCTGGATTATTTTCTAATTGTTCTACAATTATGATAGAAAAACAAAGGGTAATATGTATCTATATTAAATGTCTACCATTACACTGAACATCTGTGAGCTCCGAGTCAGGCAAAGTGACAGCTGGTGATAGACTGTGTTTTGAAGCTAAAAGTGCAGATTTTGGTGCTGATAGTTGTTCCATGAGTAGGTTATCATCTCCAACTTCAACACTTTTGGATAGAGACCATGTCGGGCTGGGGCTCTTACAGCAGGTGAGGTGCACAGCCGTGTATGGAACAGGAAGATGGGAGTCTGGGCATGGTTTTTTGCATACTGAGCTGGATCAAGGGCTTGCAGTGACCTGCACAGAGGCTCCTGGCAGCACTCTCACGGTGACAGTGTGTGCAGATTGGGTTCCACACTCGACAAACCTGTGCAAGAGCATTTCTTGTTTTCTCACCGATAAAATGATGATTGAATGAACAGTTCTTGGTGACAACTCATTGTGGAAACCACGCTGAAGAGGGATTACTGGATAGAACACAACTGCAAGATCACATAAACAAGCATTGCTAGAGGCATGGTAAGAGGTGTTGTGCTGTGCTGTGCTCAGAGGAAGGGCTGGGTTTACTGCAGCCCAAATCCCTGTGGGAAAGACAGAGAACTAGTGAGACACACAGATTTTCAAGCAAACACTCAAGTGCGGCACTGATGCTAACCCCTGTCAGGTGCCCAAATGACTCCACATTGCCAGCCTCACTACTTACTTAATTCACACCACTGCCCTAATTAGCCCAATTGAGACCCAGCCAATTCCCCTATTGCTCCTTGTTAAATTAGCTTCACTCAGGTAGGGGCAGTTGGAGGCTTGTGGCTGTTGAGCCATCCAGCACCTGGTCCCAAGAGAGGAGTGAGGACAAGATTTGCTCCCCCAAGTTCAGGTAGAAGGTAAGATAATAAAAGTTCAGTGCTCTATGGTTGTGCCTGGGGTGTTCAAGCCTGTGTCTTTCCAGCAGTTTTCCAGGGGAGATGCCCTCAGCAGGTGGTTGCTTTTCAGCTTTGCTCTTCCTGCTCTGTCACAGGGCAGTCAGGCTGATCTTTGTGGATGAGCTGTGGCAGTGCCCTGGGAGGTTGTGTCTGCTCCAAGGCCCATCCAGGCTGCATGGGCTTTCACACCCACCCTGCCTTTGAGGGTGGGGGACTACTTGGCCCTTTCTCTCTGTAGTGAGAGGCAGAGGCACAAGCCCTGTGAAACCTTCCTTGTTATCTGCCTTTCTGGTTTGTGGGCGTCTAGAGCAAGTTCAACTGCAAAGAGATAGATGGACCATGGAGATCTTGTAGTTCAATTTGAGATTGTGATTCAGAAGTAATGGGGTCATTATCTTTCTAAATCTGTGTGTTTTGACAATGCAGAAAACAATTTAGAGTCAAACAGGGGTCATTGACTTGTTTTGTTCTTGTTCTAGAATGACAAAATGTGAATTATTACACCATCAGTGTGCAAGGGTTGATGGTAAGCACAGAAATGTATCATGTCTCTGTCCTACCCGGAATGAAGACTTCACCTTTGTGTGCTCTGGGTTCAGTTTGTTGAAATACAGCAGGCAGCGTGAAAAGCAAATAGGAGCTCTGTGCTAGGTGTGTGCTGGCTGGCAAAGAGACACAGGTAGAAACCAAAATTCAGGTGAGGGAATCACTGAATGGGCTCAGCATGTGAAGAGGCTGGTTGCTTTGCTGAAGGATGGTAGGTGACAGAAGAGGTGAGAGAACAAGGGTGCCTGAACAAGGCCAGCAATTGATTTGGCTGTAGCAAGTGTGTTTGCAAAGGCTAATCTCTGAAAATAATTGGCATGATCAAATCGAGCTCTCAATTCATGTACAGTCAGGCTACTGCCTAGTATATCCTGCCCATCTCACTTAACATCCAAGAGCCAGCAGCAGTTTGTGCCAGGAATATGGGATGACTCATTTGAGCTGTTTTGTTTGAAGAAATCAGGTCCCTGATTGCACTGGTTATTCTAAAGCCTTTGTCTCTCTCACTGAGAAGGACAAAGTATACCCAGAAGATGTGGAAGGGTTTTTTTCAATATGCGAATAATGTCCTTCACTAAGTTTATTCTTTGTCTAAGCAGAGGTGAAGGTTGCCCTCCACGCTCTGACAAAAGATGGTGCAGCACATGCACATTAGGCAAGAGGTTGTTCTTAGGCTGTCTACAGCTGTCACCTGATTTAGCATCACAGGACAATCGAGGTGAGTGGGCAGCTCTGGACAGGGGACAGTCCAGCCCTGCTCAGAGCAGACCCAGCTAGGGCAGGCTGTGCTGTGCCATCCTGCCTTGGGTTTTGAGTATGTCCAAGATCAGAGTCCATGATTTCTCTGGGCAACCTGTTCTTGTGTTTGACTACATTCATAGTAAAAAATAAACAAACAAGCAAAGAGCTTTAACTTCTAAACAAAACTGCCTGTATTTCAGTTTTGTCCTGTCACTGTGCCCAGAGGAGTCCATGGAGCAGAGTTCTTTGCTGTCAGTCCATCAGGTGTAAGATCCCCATGGAGGCATCTCAAGCCTGGATGTATTTTTATCTTTTCCTGAATATGGGATTCAGCTGCCAAACTTGTAAAAACACAGATTGTTATATCCATCTTTTCCCCTCTTGTCCCCCAACACCACATTTTTATTGGTCTGTTGTTGCCAGCTGTTGCTCTATTTGCCATCACCCTCTCCTAGAGGACTGGATGTTTTTCCTGGATACCAGTCAGCCTTCTGTGCACTTCACATCATCCTCTTTCCTGTGGCATGTCTGCTCCTGGGCTGGAGGGTGATAGTGGTTTGGTGGTCAGCTTCAAGTTAAGTACCCAAAAGCCAGTCAGACCTTGAGCCAGGAATGCAGTTTTTTTCCTGAGGAGAAAAAGGAGATAAACTCGACCTCCCCTAGCACGTATGTTCAGTAAGGCAGCAGCTGTAGAGCTGCCAAGAGGAACCCAGGAGAAAAGTGAAATGTGTGGCTTTGGGGTTTTTTTCTCTGTTTTCTAATAGAAGGAAGAATTCTTCATCCAGCACAGTAAACTGCTAAGCCTCTAGGTCATAAAAAAATTAAATAGTTGAAATAGTAAAACAATAATTTTAAACAAGGCACAGAGCTGGCATTGCAGCTCTGCTCCCCACAAGAGCTCTGCGTGTGCCATGGAGCTGGCGCTTGCAGAACTCCATTATTCCCAACAAGTGCTCAAAGCAGGAATTGGCCCTTGAAAAGAGTCATGGAAAATAATTCCAGAGCTGGCAGGCTCAGTCAAACAGGATGGGCTCCTTCCTACTCCCTGAGAGTAGGTGGGGCTGGGGACCAGCTGGAGATATTGTCCAGTTTCCATAACCAAGTGTGTTCGTCCATAGCTCTCAAATAAAAAGAGTACTGGTTCACAGCTCCCATGTCCTCAACAGCTACTTCTCCTGCTGGGATCAGAGAGAGAAAGTGGGCAGAGGTTCAGGGTTTCACAGTGATGTTCTTTTAGAGCTGCAGAATCTTTGTTTAGACAAGGAACTGAGAAGCAGAACCTGAAAATAAACAGGTTTTATCCTTTTGTATCTGATTATTTATTTTTTCCCTCACAAACAAACATTCTTTCTTACATGTAAATACCGACATTTCCTTCAAAAAAACTTCCAGCAGAGGCCTGAAATAGTTGTGTCTCTCCAGAAAGTCACATTATTTGAATAATCCCCTCTTCAGACAGGCATTTAGGAAACAAAGTTGTCTGTGAGTAAAGCATTCCTTTTTTTGCAGTGAAAAGAGCAGTACTTTGAAGATTATAACTCTCAAAGAGTCATGGTTTTTACAGCTGCTTTTATGCTGCATTCATATTTCTACTTGAAATGACAATTTTGTGTTTAAGGAGTTGTCAAACTGTTTTTCTGTCGAGTGAAATGTTGCACATTGCATAGAGCAAGTGGGAAACTCTAACCCCAGGATAGCTAGCAAAGTTTTAATATATGTTGTGGGGTGGCAAAAGTGTAAAATTTCATAACTGTTTTGTAAATCAAAATTCTTTCCCCATTCCAGCAGCTGCTCTGAATTTCTCTGTTTTGGGAATTTTGTGATAGTTTGAAACATCTCTCCCTGATCCTGTGTCATTAAGCATGCTGATTTGCTTTTTGGTTTATTAGCTTAAAATGTCTTGTAGGTCTGTGTCTTTATTTCCTTGCAAGTCAGGCTGGAACCTGAAGTTTCTCTTTCCATGTTTGTGGTTGTTATAACCAAAAAGAAATAAATTTTGCCCAGTCTAACAGCCATGACCTTTTCAATCTCAAGTGCTTGTACTGAATTCCATCTGAGCTGGCAATTTTTCCTCCAGCGCGCAGAAAAAACTCTTTGCCCTACAAATAACTTCAACAAATGCAAAAACCGGTCACTAATCAGAAAGAGAAATGTCTGCATTTGGTGAGACTTGTTAAGCTGGTGTCTCTCAACGTGTGCACTGCTGCCAAAGGACACCTAGGAAGAAGGTGAGCTGGTATTTGCAACCTGGCTGTTCCACCACAGGAACATCTGGGACAGGGAGATGATCTGATCAGTAGAGCTTAAGCAGCACTTAATTTGTTGCTATTGATCTTCCAGCAGAGGCACCAGACACTGTGATCAAACACCAGGCTGTTCAACCAAGATTAAAGGTGCCTACTTCTAATTTCCTTTGCTAATAACATGGCCAAGTTTGTTGTGGTGGGAAAAACACCCACACACGGTGAGGGAAGAAGGCATGAGAGGACAGTGAGGTGGACTGAGAACTGGCAGAACGGCAGATCCCAGAGGGTCCTAATCAGTGCCACAGTATTTAGCTGGGGGCCCGTCACTAGTGGTGTCCCCCAATGTTCAGTAACGGGCCCAGGACTGTTTAGCTTACTCATCAGTGACCTGGATGAAGGGGCAGCAAGTCTGCTGATGACACAAAGCTGGGGGCAGTGGCTGATACCCAAGAGGGCTGTGCAGCCCTTCAGAAGGGCCTCGACAGGTTGGAGAGGCGAGCAGAGAAAAACTGCCTGAAGTTCAACAGAGGCAAATGTAGAATCCTGCACCCAGGGAGGAACAGGCTGCCCAAAGAGGGTGCGGAGTGTCCCTCACTGGAGTTACTCCACAATCACCTGAAGGCAATTCTATGCAGTGTGCTCTGGGATAACCCTGCTTGAGCAGGGATCAGATGACATACTGCAGCCCCTTCCAACCTGACCCATTCTGTGATTCTGGAGCTGGACATGACTCAGCTTGCACCCTGTGAGGTCTGGGAGTGAGATATTTTCTCCAGAGCTTGGCTTGTACCAGGATAACTTGGAAGTGGTCTGGAGAGCAAGGGGTAGCTGAACCAATATTTGGCTGATGGGCAGTTAGTCTGGCAGGGGTAGATGAAGCCAGCAGAGATACCCTCTCTGTCCTAAACAGGCTGAGACACTCCGTGTTTGTTTTTGTAGCCTCACATGGGAAAAAAAGACTAGTTATTGTGAGAAACGTGCCATATGTTGTTGCATATGGCAGAAACATCTGCATATGTAACCAAGGATCTGATATATGTGATGAGTTTCTGTCACAAATCTAACAGTGAAGGAATTATCTTTTGGAAATTTTTCTATTTGGTTTTTTTGACTGTCTCTAAGGCTCTTTGAGGGAAGTCAGCCTTGGCTTCACCTTCATGGGATTTCGTGAAACCTGCAGGGACCAGTACATACAGACTGTACAGATGCTTTCACAGCTTCCATCATGCTTTTTGTCCCTCAGTGCTTCCTATGAGTCATAAAAGTAGTACAATATAAAGAAATCACAATGTACTTTGCATTCAGTGTTGACACTGTTAAGGTAAAGAATTTAATAGAGTTACAAAAAACAGCTGGACAACAATAACAAAATCTGTAGTTATAGCAGTTTGGATGAAATGGGATAAAGAAGACTACTCTAATGCTTAAAGATGTCACTGGTAGCCTAGCTGACTAGTTAACCCAAGACATCCAGGACCAGTGGCCACAGGAGACCTGTTCATCGTTATGGAGATCCTTGCATTTTCCCCAAAGTTACAGTGTCTTTATCAAGAAGGAGTTTATAAAACTCTGCTTTTGTTTTGTGTTCATACAGCACCCAGCACAAGGGAATCTCCCACCCTGGCAAAAGTTGTTGGACTAGAATGGTTAGTAAAAATATGACATATCAGGGAATAAAGTGATGCTTGTCTAATTCCCCACTAAGCTAGGGAGATGCCATTGGGGATCTGAGGGATGAAGTGCTTTTCCTGGCTAGAGAGATAGATGGAGCTTTCCACATGCAAGCAAAAAGTTCCAGCTCGTTCAGTTGTATTTGGGGTGCAAAATTCTCAACCGCATGTAAATTCCTCTGAACTTCCAAGTCAGAAGTCATAGATTCACAGAACTGTTTAGATTGGAAAAGAGCTCTAGGACGATGGAGTCCAATTGTTAGCCCAGCACTGCCACACTCATCACTAAACCATGTCCTTAAGTGCCATGTCCACAAGTCTGTAGATCTTGGTTGTTTCCACCTTTCAGGAGTGGCTTTGTGGGTTTTAATCCCTTGAATCTGTGGGGTTTGCACTTGCTCCAGGGAATTGCCTGCTGTGCTGTGGGCTCAGATGGGTGAGGGGGTGGCAAGGAGACTGGGGAAATTGCCAGGCACTCCTGAAGTACTCCACTCATACAACACCCTGCCCATCAAAGAGTTGCCTGCCCATCCAGGCATTGCTCACAAACCTCTCCAAATAACTGCATAGTTTCAAGACAGCTATAATTGGGTGTAATAAATGCAATCCTAATGAAATCTCCTCATAATGGGGATACTTGCTTCTTAATTCAGTATTAAAATTATCTATTTCAATATTGAATCAACACTTTAGGAAAAAAGCTATCTGTTTTGTGGATGGTCTTGGGTGAAAACCATTGAAAAATGAGAGGAAAGATCCCAGAATGAAGCCTTGTGCTTCAAAATAACACAAAGTAAGAGATAATATATCATCAGTTTATTCAGTATTGCTTCCAACCTGCTCTTATGTGTCAGAGATATGAGAACATATGATTTCTACAGAAGGTTTCTTGGATGGTAAAAATTCCTAGATATTACTTGAATTATGTGCCAATAGCTCAGCATTTGTGGAAGGTGTCATCTAATTAAACCAGAATTTTTAAGCACCAGACAGCATGAAGACCAGTAATAAGAGAGCAAGATCCATCTGTATTACAGATGGGATGTGCAAGTCTAATAGTATGGCTTCAGGCAATGTTTAATTGAGTAGTTAAATTATCTTTTCCAGACGGGAAAATAAATTACTGCTCATCTCTCCAATTTATTTTCGCTTCTCCACATTCTGTTTCCTGCGGGAGTGGTGAGGGAGTGTGGGACATCCCCAGATATGCCTGGGATGATTTATTCTCCCCATGCACCATAATTCCCCCTTCAAGGAGGATGTCTTGTATGCATGTGTAAGTCGGTGTGCATGTAACTGGCTGTATTCTCCTCTTTCCTTGCAAAGAATATCTGCCAATCAACTGTGGTGCTAATCACAGCTATCGATTACCTCTGTGTGTGTGTAGTTTTATACATATTCTTTTTGAATATGCAGGAGAGAAAATTACTGGTTCAGCACCCTTCAATCAAATTAGGAGCTTGTGCTGCATTGGAGCTGTGCAGTTTGCCCAGGAAGCTTTCCCAAGCTTTGGGACAGCCTGGAAATCTTCACTTTCACTCACAGCATTTTGTAGTGTGGGATTATTTAGGGAAATTGTGTCAAAGTCCAGACTGTTATTCCTCAGTTGCCCGAACTCAGCCAAATAAGCACACAGAAATGCATGATACTCCGTGTGGTACGTGGGAGCAGAACTTAAAATGCTGGAAATTTTCAGTTAATTAAGTATTGGATCCAGAGGATTACAGATCTCCAGTTGGATGAACATTGTCCATGGTCAAGTGTCTGTGTACAAGCGTAGCTACGTGAGTGTGTGCTTCTGTTTATGCTGGCTACAGGGGCACAGCTGGTATGCAATCTGGGATGAAATCTTCTGCTCCAAAGTCCCTCCTTGGAAAGTCTTGAGCAGATTTGAGTTGGCTGGTTGGGTTGGTACCTGGCCACTGGCTTGTTTTGTGTGACTGGGGTGTTTTTGATCGAGCCTGAAAACAAATTTCTCACACCTTGCAGAACCACAGCCTGAATCCCCCTGATTTCTGAATATTTGTGAATGTAATAACAGGCCTCTGTGTGTGGCAGACAGCTAGATTCAGTCTACCCACTTCCAACCAAAGTGAAAGCAAGTCATGACTTGCTTTCCAGTTGGCCACATCCCAGCTATGGGTCTTGACTGTGGTCTAGATGAGATAACCACATTCTCCTTGTGTGGCCTGAAATTCTGACGAAATTCTGGGAGACAGAGAGTGAAGCAGCTTTTAAAGCACCTGGGGAGGAAAGGCTCTGTAGTAGTGCAGCAACAAGGGCACAGCCCCCCGGGACAGAAGGGGTTCATCCACTGAAGGGAACATCCCTCTGCAAGCGCCAGTATTTTGGGAGCTGGGAGTTACATAGCCCTTCTACCTGTGATGGAAAGGATGAGTGTTCCTACAATGACAGTTCAGTTTTTAAAAGGAGGGAGCACAGATGCTTTCTAAGCTGCCTGGAACATGAATTTAGTACAGGCAGTTTCTGAAAGCCAGAACTAGCCAACTTCTCCATTAGCCTGCATCTCCTAGACCAGTCTAAGTTTGGGCTTTTCAAGCAGACAGCCCAGAGGCCCTGCTTTGTGTCAGGATCAGGACTTTAAGGGTGTCTGCACAGTAAGGATACAAAGGTTTGTTCTGCACCCAGGACTATATATAGGAAGGACAATATTCTTCCTCAAACTGCTTGCTGCTCTCAGCTGTGTGTACCCTTTCAGAGGTTATTATAACCCAGAAGGAGCATTGGATTTGCACTTACACTGCTGCTGGCACCTCAGCTATTTCACTGAGAAATAGTACTCACACTCCTGCTGTGGTGTGATGACTCTTCCAGGGTCACCATGATCCCTGAGTCTCGACATCTCAAAGTATGAGAAGTATATCTGTCTTCAAGGGAAACAAGTTGTTATTTGTGATTCAGACAGGGTTCAGCTACTTGGGCTGCTCAAGGAGAAGATGAGTGAAGGTCGTGGACCTTTGTGCTAGTGCTGATGGCCACCTTGGGGCTCCCTGCAGGGCATGGCCAGGCCTCCTGGGTTGCACAGACCTTCTGTTACTCTGCAGGAGCCATGCTTGAAGGGATCAGAGCCCTCCACACCAACCCAGACAGACACTGGTCCAAGTATGGGGCATGTGCAGCTCTCCAAGGGGAGAATTCCAGACGGGAAACTGCATGGAGCAGCTGGCTGAGGCTGCTGTGACACCACTACCCAGTCAGGGTGCTTGCAGCTGCACCTTCCCCACTGCTGCAGTGACTTTTTCCACATGGAACATCAGTAGTTGCCTTTGAGGACATGAATCTGTCAGTTGTGCCCAACCAACTGCACGGGTCTGGGTGTCTGCTTTCTGCCCAGCCACCCAATCCATCCATGTCCCACTGGCTGGGGGTTTGACCCACCTCTGAGCCCACTGTTATCTCCTACTCTTGGGAGATGACCTAGAGTTTCTCAGGGCTGAAACACCACCAAGCCAGAAAAAGCAGTGTGCCTTTTTAGCAGATCCACACCCAGGGCATTGCTTCCCTGTGCCTGCTCCTCAGTGTCCCCAGTTTAGTTCTTGCACCCCAACTTTAGCTCTTCTTGTCACTGTGCTGTCTCACAACCCAGGTGAGAATGAGAGCGATGCTTCAGGTCACACCCCTCGCCTTGTGAGTGACACTTCAAAGATAACCATGTAGTGACACGAGTGATTTTTGTTGAGTTGTAGGACTGTATTTTATGTTCTGAAGGAACACTTACTTCATATAAAGTCTTTGACATTTTTATACAAGTGGCTATAACTGTGTTATTTCATATGAAGAAGAATTTATTAAGCCTAGATCTGGATCTCCTTTTTATGTTATGCAAATGACTAATAACAACCCTTCTTCATTACCAGCTCAGTGCTCGGGCCAGGGCTATTAAATCCCCCCTTCCTTCAGTCTGCATCTATCAGGCTGCCACATTAGGCTGCAACATCATCAGAATTCATAAAACTAGACCAGACTTGTACTGGGATTCAAGGCAGCAAAATTAAAACCTGAGTTGCAGAACACAATGTTTCTTTGGCTGTTGTTGAAGTGTCTGGGGGCACAGTGTGTTGAATGAGGCATGACAACACCTTCATCACTTGCGATTATAAAAAATTTCACAATCACCATATAGTAGGGAAAAAAATGAAGCTTCATTTCTCTCACTGCTCTGTTCAGATTACACATCCTGCTTTTTGTATTTTCAGGAGTGGTTTCCACTGTGTACCATCCATATGTGCAATCCTCCTCTTCAACACTGCTACTCCTTTCTCTGCTCTTTTCCTGGAGGTGGCTACAGATGAGGGTATGTGACACTTGGAAGGGCTACTGGGGTGTGCCTGGGAAGACTCCATTGCATTCTTGGTGATATTTAGACCTTGTAAGACTCATTTTGGTTCTCTGAAAAATCTTTCAGCGGGTTGGAGATTTCCTTGGGGGTTGTGTGATACACTAGAAGTTTAAAAGCAAGAACGACTTTACCTTATGTGAAGTCAACAGAACAGAGAAGTGCCTGAGAGAGTAGCCGTCCTGGACTCATCTGTGGCTGGATATTTGGGGACAGTCCCCTGGGAATCAGGCATGAATTGAACTGTAAAGGTGTATCCCAAAAGAAAAACCCATTTCTCCTTGATCTAGGATGACCACCTGAATATGGGTAAATGAGCTGAGGACAATAGTTGTTTCTCTGGCTTCTGCATGTTCTGAAAATACAGCTGAATTGAGTCCTGTAGGTGAGAAAAGCAGAGGAAGACCTTTTTTTGTGGTTGTGGATAGGATTTTGTGTGGGCTAAACACCAACTGTTCAGCATCTTTTGTGGATGGATCCATCCCAACTGATCTGAAGTGGCATGTGCTGAGCGAAAAAATACATATCTGAGGGAGTTTCTGGCCATCATTCATGGAAGAAAGGGAGAAGAAAAAGGCATTCCTGTGAGTTTCATTTTCTTAGCAGGGGAAAGTCAGTGCTCTTACTAGAGCAATTCCAGGAACTGTAATTATGCTTTTGTGTATCAAAGGAGAAGGGTATTTACACCCAACCGAGTCTCTGGGTAGATGAGATGTTCTGTCTTGGGAAATTGTCACCTTCAGGCTGGCTGCTCTCACACAGCTAATGCAGAGCACAGTTTTCCCCCGCAGTGTAGTTGTAGCAACCTGCCAATGTTCACCCGAGGCAACGCCAGTTTTCCCTGCTTTCTTGGCCTTTAGGTCAGACTCTGGCCTGACAAAGAGTGCTAATGCAGATTCTTCAGAGCTCAGTCTGTGACTTCTGTTATATAGCATTTACTCCATAAAAAAAGAAATGTATTAGTATTCCAGCAAAACAAAGACATAACTTAGATACAGGATAATTACCTGTACTGAAGTCTGGACTGATGTGAGCATCAATCTGCTCTTTCTGAATTCATGTCCAGCTTTTCATTGGCACTCCTGGGCATGCCCCAGGTCTGCTGCAGAAATGGCTGTGCCAAACACCCACGATCCCAGTGCAAGGACAGCCATGTGCTGGAGGCTCTGATGGCAGCTGGGTACTCAAAGAAGCTGCTGTGCTTTGGGTAGGATACCCAAACCCTGTATTTGGGTATCTGACAGTTCACCGATGAGCAGAGCAGGTAATGACTACAAAGCTTCAGTCTAAAAATGAAAAATAGATGCTGGATTATAAAATATTATGCAATTAAATGAACATATTTTTTTCCCATTTAATAGCCAGAAATAAACTTCTTTGATTAGGGCTCAGCTACCTTTCCCCCTCTACTAAAATAATTTCAGAAAAGTGCAGCCTGCTTCTAGAAACAGCTTTAAACAGGGGGGTTGATGAAACAGAGCTAAATAAACCCCAGACCCAGTCATCCTTCCCACCCAGGGCTACCAGACGTTCACAGCCCCCCAAGCCTGATCTGGGGGCTCAGCACAGCGATGCTGAACAGAGGATCCCGCAGCCCGGGGGGGTCGCGGACACGGGTGGGTGGGTGGGATGGTGCCGGGTGGGCTCCTCGGCGGCGGGTGCTCATTCCCTGCTGCGCAGCTCCATCTAGGGGCTGCTGCCTACCCGGGAGCCGTCGGGGCCCGGCATCTCCCGGACAGGATTCCGGGAAAGGGCTGCTCCGGGAAAGGGAATGCCGTGGCTGCAGGAGCCCCAGAGTGTGCCAACTCTGGAGCTGCCTTCAGCCCTGCTTGGGGGTACGGAGGCGAGAAGGACTTTGTTATCTAACGTGCTGCAGCCCTGGCATCAGCAGGATTTGAGCCTGGGAAGGGCAAACAGAATGCAGTGGTTTGGGCAGGCAGAGGTGTCTCCTCTTTGCGATGGCACTAGACACATTGCTCAGGCTCTTAGAAGCATCCCTTCTTTCCACCAGGTCTCTTCTCGAGCCTCATCTGAATAAATTTCTTCACTGAAAGGGTGGTAGAGCATTAGAACAGGCTGCTCAGGCAAGTGGTAGGATCACCATCCCTGGAAGTGTTCAGAAAACGTGTGGATGTGGTGCTTGTGGACAGGGTTTAGTGGTGGACCTGCACTGTTATGTGAATGATTGGACTCGATGATCTTGGAGGGGAAGTTTCTGGTATGGTTTTCTTTGTTGGACTATGTAGAAAATACTTAATTGAGGACCGGGTCTGAGGTTCTCTGAGGAGGACCTTGTTTTTCAGCTCCTCGGTAAGCTCTGTATTGCTCATGTCCCATGAAGCTGCTCAGGGGGGAGGAAAACAGATGATTATCAGTGTTGGGCTCTGGGGAGGAACGGGACATTGCAGCCTTTAGAGGTGGAATGAAGGGAAAGACAAAGCAAGCCCTGTGGCATTATGCGTTTTCCTTTATAGAAGAAATAAAACCTAAAAATGTGCAGATTCAGAATGTTTAACATAGGGGAAGGGCTGGGGAAGTCCAGCTGCGAGTCAGGTCACTCTGCTTCAGGCTTCCTGGGGAGCTGCTGAGTGGTAATATGACCAAGGACTAATTGCCTTCAAATAACTGGAAAACCAGCTCCAGGGCAGCTGCAGCTGACAGGGAACCTGCTAGCTCTATCTGAAGCATATTCAGGAACAGATCAGCAGCAGTGAGAGTCTGCACATAAAGTCAAGACTCATAAGTACTTGCTAGTTATTGTTGCCAGAGGAAAGATCTCAGTTATGCCATAGCAGTGAAAGGGACACACTAATCCTTAACTGAGTTTACTGACAACCACAGTTATATCATACTTATCGAGTTTGCAATATATCAGATTAATTTTGAGGAGATCCTTCTAAACTGAAGAAGAATTGGCCAGAAAAAGAGACCTTTTCTCTTCTGTGTACAACAGTCACCATGTTTCAACATAAGATTTCTTTAAAGGCCAAAGTCCTATTAATCTCAGCAGGAAGAGAAACAAGCAAAGAAAAGACCAGCAAGCGAAAATTCCTCATTACAAGGAAGGGGCAGGGAAACTCAATGAAATGTGACTATTTATTTAGAAAGTAATTGCTTTATCATTGGTATTGATGTCAGTGAAACAGAAACATCCGTCACCAGCCTGGAGCTACCACTGAGCTAACTCTCATATTCCCATGTCCTGAACACCATGTACTGAGGTATATGCTGTTCACTGCAGCCAGATCAGTTTGGGTGAGGGGGAGAAAGGGTAGCAAACCCTTGGTGTCCTGGTAAAAGGCCTGGCAGAGGTAAAGGGGTGTTTTCTTGTTTTCACATGGATAGCAGGAATGTGGACCTGTATGGGGAGCGAAGTCATGGGGCAGAGACATGAGGTAATGGAAAGTTATGAAGGTGGAAAGCAAACAGAATCCTGCCCAGGTTTCTGCACCTCCAGGTCCTCTAAGGCTCCCTGTTCTTCAGCAGCCTCTCAAAACACACAGGTCCCTACATGCAAAACAATTATAGAGGAGCACTTGATGTGTTTGCCTGTGTGCTGAAAAGACTGGAGGTAATGAGAAGTCTTCACCTGAAAGGAGGGGCCATCATGTCAAAAGGAAAGGTTGAGAAATGCTGGCCTCTGCAGCACACAGGGTACTTTGCCCCCTTCATATCTCCCCATGACTGCATCTCGTCCAGCCAAGGTCTGTGGAGCGCAGGCCTTCACTGCCTGCTGGAGGGCTGCTCCAAAGATCCCTACCTGTCCCTTTGTTCACCAAGGGGTCTCCAGTGGCAGGCTTGAGTATTTTGTCTTTTCTTTGCTACTGTATGTAGAAAATCAGAAAAAATTAAGTCTAAATCCTGACACCCTCTGAGAGCTCCAGCTGTTTCCTGACATGAGTTTTAAAGGCTGTGACTTGTGTCCCTGCTGAGGTCTCAGAGGAGTTGTGGTGGCTCCACATGCCTAGTGAGAGGATCACCAGTTCTGGTGAGCAAAAGAAGTCGTGACTTTCTCCCCTCTTTTTGATACCTCCAGATATGAAAATTTCCAAAGCTCCTGATTTTCATATCCCATATCCCTTCTGTGGTTAAAAACCAAACAGACACACATTTGCATTTTTAAGGTGCAGAAAAGAACTATCCTTGTAAATATTTGACTACACAGTTGTGCAGTGACACATTCTCTGCTTGCCTTTTTCCTGGAGCAAAGCGAGGAATTGTGTGCTTTGGATTAGGCAAAACATTTCACTGAGACACTTCACTGAGAGCAAGGACATGCTGTTGATTCACTCTGCAGCATCTCCTGGTGACTTGCTCCTCCTTGTGCCTAACAGGAAAGCTGGGTGAAGAGAGAAGCCTGACTTGCACCTCTCCATCCGTCTCGGTGGAGAAAATATGAAGTGTGCTACTCAGTAAATTAAATACATGGTGCCTTTGAGAAGTGTTCATTCACCTGAAAGCTGAACTGAGGCTCTGGCTGGATTCATAAATGTCTTTTGGGTGAGTATGAGATCCAAACAAATAACTCCTGTCTCTGTAGCTGACCTTGGAGAATTTTATTAGCTAATTAAGGTGCAAAATGCAAAGGACAGAACTGAAGCTTCAGTGTCAGTTAAAATTTAGTTCCTCTGTTAATTGAGTTGAGGAAATGTGGATTACATCATAAGCTGCTGGCATCCTGTATGGCTATTAGAATATTACCATTCATTTTACTGGAGAATGCAAATAGCATCACTGTCATACTGAAGGATGGCTTAGCATGTAACAGGATAGTGGAAAAGCTGGTAATTTCATAAAAGTTTATAAATTTTGGTGTGTGGATGGCCCAGTGAGCTGGATCTCTGCAATGCTTTCCAGGACAAAGGACAAACAGGGACTATTTTTTCTGTCAATGCAATGAAAATAACATAGAGATTCTCTGGAGCAGGGAGAAGGGAAAGCAATTTTCATGTAACTGATGTTGTGAAGCTTATCAGAAATTCTTCACTTTTAAGACTGTTTCAACAACGAAATGACAGGTTTTTAAATCCTCCCACACAATGCAGTAATATAGTAGTATCACTAATTGTTGTGTTATAGTATTATTTACTCCCAAGCACTGTCTTTTTTATCTCTGGTTTAAAGTACATGTGTCTGTATGTGTTTGTATCTATCAGTCTTCTGTCTAAAACAAATCCCTCTGCTTAGCTTGAGTCCTGTGGGTTCCCTGCATTCGGCCTGTGCCAGAATGTTGACTGGTCAGCTGAAGGTGTTCTTTCTCCTCCTTTGGGTGTGGATATCTCCACCGTAAAGCCAAAGATTTTAGGAAATGAGGAGATCCAGTGGCGTCTAGGAGAATCTAAAAAATTATCTCCTCTTTGTGACTAAACCTTTTGGCAAAGGTGGACAGTGTTTGTGGTCTGCCTTAGCTAAACAATACTGTGAAATTTTGTCCAGTTGTGTCTGAAGTGTCATATTAGTCAGATGTGAATTTTTTGCACACATGATCATGTTACAGCCAAGGAACAAATTTCCATCAAGTTAAAAGATAGAACTTCTCTAAATTTAATTGTGGTTGGTATTCTACTGTTTTATTCTGATATAGTGACAAATAAATTACGGAATTATCCACCTCAACACCCCCACATTTTCCTCCCCCAGAAAAGAGAGTTACACTAATGGAAAAAGGATGTTGAGGTTTATTTGGTGCTAGAAGAAAGTAACAGAAAAACTGAATGTTATAGAACCCCAAGTTGTAGACTTCAAAGGGGACACACCTGTTGTGCTTTACTAGCTGCATCCTATGTTCTAGATAATAAGTCTAGTCCCTGGACAAGAAATTAATTTCCTAGGAATTAATAATTCCTTATTAGGATTGGTTAGCTACAAAAATCTGAAAAGTTTGACCTCTGCTCTAAGTATAGGCACTGTAATGTCTCAGCAGTTGGGGGTAACAAGCTGAGCATTAATCCATCCACTGGAAGATCTTCTTTGTAGATAAGGCTTTAATCCACAACATTCTCCTTGAGACAAGAAGCAGTGCCTGAGTCTCTGCACAGTCACAACCAGGTGCTGGTTTGATGTTGCCTGCGCTTGGGAGTGGAAACAACCACTCAGGTGAGCAGTGCAATGAAAACAGTCCATTAACCTTTGGAGTTACATCATGTCTGGGGAGCTCAAAGAACAGAAACTGCAGTCATGCCAGGTGTGGAGTACACCAGGTAAAGACCCTGCTGGGGCTCCTGTCATGCCTTGCCAATGCTAAGATTTATTATATTTCAGGGGCTTTGTTGTGGTCTCTTTAGGTTGAGAGATTTCTTTCATGCGTCAGATGTTCCTGTTAATGTCAAAGCTAATTGTCATGGCAATTTTTAAATTGTTTAATGGGCTTTTTAAGTCTTCTAGAGTTTAAATCATGCTGTGCTGCACTGGGTTTGCATGGCAAGGTTTTGGTGGAGAGGGCTACAGGGTGAGAAGATACCAGAAGCTTCCCCTATGTCCAACAAAGCTAGTGCCAAGATAACCTGCTGCTGGTCAAGGCTGAGCCCATCAGAAACATCACCCCTATAATTCTCCATCCCCACAAAAACCTTTTGGATTTTCCAAAGCTAACTATAGCCCAAATACAAGTGGGAAGGGGATATGTTTTCTGTGCTTTGTGCTAACATACACTACTTTTTGAACCACAACCCCCACCCCCAGTAAAAGAATTCTACAACATCCACTCCATTGTCAGCACTGTTTGTCTGGGCAGAGGTATAGAATGTCTCATTCTGGTTTAACTGCCTGTAACATGTAAAACCTTTACTACATTTGCTTCTACAAAAAAAGGAGGATTTCTCTTTCTTTCAGTATCTAGAGTCTCACCTGAAATTGGTAAATATTAATTGACTTCTATCAGCTATGGGAATGAAGCCTTTCCCACACTGTTAATGTAGGTGCCTCAGGTATTTCACAATGTCTGTAGAAGGCAACCACTTCATCAGTAGCCCAGTGTTTTCATTGCAGAATGACAGCAATAATAGCAGGAGGTGAAAATTACACTGTGAGACTTCTAAGCTCCATTAGCTAATAGGGGTGTCTAAACTCTGCTCTAACTTACCCTGGAATGTGCAGTAACAATGAATATAGCTCTATAATGCCTGGATAAATGGCTTCTTTGCTAACCCAAGCATTGATGTTACTGAGGTGGTATTTCCACAGCACCTGGGTGGGCAACTATGCAGCATGCTCTATGCTTGTTGGGCTTTCAGCCTGGATGATCATGAACAGTTTTGAACAGCCAGCCAATCCATTTGTTCTACCTTTCATTAAACTTGCCTCTTTTTTCTGGGGTGTAGAGGTTGACAGAACAGATAAATAGAGTATTTGCAGTAATTCTGGAGCCAAGAACATAAAGAAACTGAAAGAGGAAGGGGTTGGTAGGAAAAGCTAACATCTTTAATTGGATCAACAGAAAAAAAATACACAGTGTTCTAGCACAGAAGTCCTCATTATTCAGCAAAAGAGACTTACAGTCCCTACAATTGTCCAGGCTCTATCAGATAGTGTAATAAAAGACTTTATTGCTTCCTACAAATTCCAGGTCTCTTATATAGGAATTGTCCCTCTGCACTGCATACCCAGTCATAAACAATATATATCCTTCCCCCAATCACAACAAACCATGACTTGAAATAAACCCCTGTCTGATAGCTTCCTGCTCTTCTACACCATCTCCTCTGGGGCTAAGCTCTAACCATGTACAAACACTTGCTAATTGTAAGCAAGTGGATAACAGTTTCAAAGCTAAAGCTGCACAATACTACTTGCTTGATGCTGGGAAATGTAATTTCAAAAGCCAGACCCCTTCTGCTAGATCAGGCCTTGTAACTGAGCTTGTTATTGGTTCCAGTAACCACAGTCCATTCCTCACTCCTGCTCCTTTTCTGGTCATCTGTTTTATTCTGGTCATCTTCCTTTCTGGTACATTACCATGGAAACAAATCTTGGAAAAAGGAGCATTCATGAGCAGGTGGTTTTGTTTTTAAATACCATCTCTTCAGTTTTCACCTTTGCAGCTCTGCTGCTGTTGGGGGGATTCTCTTTCTCCAGCTGCCACTAGATGGTATTGCTTCAGCAGGCACCTTTCCAGCTGCTCTTCACCCTTGCTGAGACACAGACCCACAGAAAAGCAGGGGCTGGCTTTATTTTTTATGTTCTCCAAGCATCTCCTGGCCAATGTTGTTGAGGACAAAGTCTTAGAACAGCAGATATTTAGTCTCAAAATTGACAGCTTCTTGTGCTTGCAGCACAGTTTCTGCTTAAGGGCAAGTTTTATATTTGCTCTATAATCCAGAAGGTAAGATAAATCTGTGGTCTGCCTGAAATTTCAGAATTCAGGTATAAAACCTGAAGCAAACAGACCAAACTTTGTATGCTCCTTGTCTTTTAAATAAGTAACATGAAAATGCAAATGAAAAGCTCGTTTTTCTCTCACAGTTGCAAAATTTTTCTAATAGTTCTGTATTTCCTTTCTGTGCTCACAAAAGAAAAACAGTTGAACATGCAGGAAGTCATTCAGCGAAATCGTTATAAGTCTAGTAGATGAAAGCGTCAGTGTGATGAGATATGAAGTAATTTTATATTAAAAGTTAATGACTTGGACTGTTCAGCCTTAAGGGGATTCACTACTTTCTAATCCTTTATGTGCATCTTTATGGTAAGTTTATATGAGACTTATTCCACTTTTATGTTTCCATGTTTTGTTGTTTTCTTATTAAACTGTCTTATGTAATTATTTTTGCTACTGGAAAAACAAACAGAAAAGTCAAACCAGAAGTGGAAAGAACATCATTTAGTGATTAAATGTTCTCTGCATCCAAATTCATACTTTTTTAGACATCCAATTTATATCTTAACTATAACTTAACTTCACTGATTTTATTGATAAATTATTTCTATTCACTGAGAAATAAACTCAGTTCATTGAGTAAACAAAACCTGCTCCCACAGGTTTGTGGAATTTTGTGAGTGGTTAGCTGGAATTTAACTAGACATTTTGAAGAACTAGTTGGAAGGTTTAAGGTAATGTTGCACAGCCAACCCTCCTTGCATTCCTATCCAACTGAGTAGGGGCTACAAAAATGCCCCTTTTCCAAACTAGCCCCCTTGTGACCCCCTCATGCAAACTGTCTCTCTTGCTGGCTCAGCTGGCGGTGGAATCAAACACGAGGAGGACTGTTCTATTTTAAAAGAGCATAAAATTGGTTGCTTTACAGTGAAAGTGTGACCACAGGAGCCAGACCTGGCCCTGTAAGCACTGAACTACCTGAGCTGCGCTGCATCTTAACAAGCAGGAAGGAGTCGCCAGCCAAGCTACATTCATTGCTGTAAAAAAAAGTGCTTCTAGCAAAATTAACTTTGTTTCTTACATAAACTGGAGAAAACATAATAAAAGGCCTCACTATTCAGAATGAGAGGGTAGAGAATCAGTGCTGCAGACAGTGTTGCTCCTTACCTTCCACCTTTATACACTACAGCTGCCAGCGCAATTTAGTGTCCATTGCCTCCAGCCCAGGCAGAGGAAACTCATTCATGAGTAAGGTCTGAGAGAAAAGCACACAGTAGGAACTACCAAAGTGGTCTTACTGGTTGCAAGTCAAACAACCTTCTCATATTTCTTCTCTTGCAGGGCAGCAGGATGCCACGCTGGCCCAGGAGAGAAAGAAGAGGCCACTGTGCTGCGCCATGTGCTATGTGGCAAGAAGCAGGGCAGAGGCAACCGTGCCGGGCTGCAGGAATGCTGGATATCTGCACACTGCAGGAAAACATGAGGAAGGAGTCACGTGTGGAGTTAGTGACTCACACAATTAAGATTTGGCATGGCTAAGTGGCAAGATAGAAAAATGGTTTTACCATAAAAGGGGCAAATATGTTATTGCCGTGGTATGTGAGGTTCAATTAAATGGCAAGGTCAATTCAACTTCTTCCAGAGCTTTTGTTTGGAAGTTTGCAAGGCTTTGTTTCCTGCAAAAGCTGTTCATTGAGTATTACCAATTAGTTCTCCTGCAAGTGAGGCTGATTTCATACCAGAAACTGTAACACTCTGGGCTTCTGTTGAAAAGCTGAATGCAAGTCCATCCTTTGATGAATGTTTAAGCATGGTCGCTTCAACAGGAACATAAATGAATAACTTGAACAGAATATCACCTTGGAAATTATTATTGCCCACCAAGCTAGAGAAGAGTGAAATCTGCCTGAGTCCTCGGTCTCTCATTTCCAGCACCTGTTAGTTATGTTGGGAACTGTTTCTCTCAGATTTTGACCAGAAATTTGTGTGGAGAAGGAATTTTGATTCCTCCTAACAGGACAACATAGAGACAATTTGCAGTTTCCTTTTAGTGAATGCCTTAGCCCTGTGTTATTTCATTTATAGTGTTTTGTACTGGTGAGTTCATCAAAGTGTGCCAATTCCATGGGTTTTAGTGGCTCCAAGACCACTGCCATTTGCTGGAGAGCCTTGACCTTTACCCAAGACCTTCGATGGCAATTTTGCCGTGCACAGACACTCTCCATCCCCCTCAAGGAAAGCACCCATACAGTGGCACTGATAGCGCTGCAGTGAACCTGCACAGGGTGGTTTTTCTCTGTAGAGTCAACTCTGCTCAAGCCCAGCAGAAGCCGCTGCCACGGTTCAGACCCCAGGCTGCTCTCCATCCCCCCATTGCTCCGTCCCCTCTTCCCTCAGTCCCTCCATCTCTCCATCCCTGTGTCCCTGCATCCCTCCATCCTTCTGTCCCTCTGTCCCTTCTGTCCCTTTGTCCCTCGATCCCTTCATTCCTCCATCCATCCATCCATCCCTTCGTACCTCCGTTCCTTTGTCCCTCCTTCCCCGTCTCTTTCCGCCTATATCCCTGTATCCCTGCCTTCCTTCATCCTTGAATCAATTTGTCCCTCCATCCCTGCATCCCTCCATCCCCCTGTCCCTCCCTCATCCCTTCCCTGCCCGGGGCTTCCCCGCCGCTGCAGTTCCCACCTCCCACCGCTAGGCCGCGCCGTCCCGGCGGTTGCCATGGCGACAGCGGCGCTCCCCTCCGCGCAGGCGCGGCGGCCCCCGCGGGTGCTGAGGCGGCGGCGGGGCCGCCATGGAGCGGTTCGGGCCCGGGCCCGTGAGCGCCGTGCCCGTGGCCGAGTTCAGGCCGTGAGTGCCGGGGCAGGCAGGGGGGAGGGTATGGCGGCGGGACGGACGGGGGGTGGGACACGGGGAGGGCTGCGCGCTAGGCCGCGGCGGGCGGGGAGCGCGCCCGGCACTGCCAGGAGGCCTCCCGGGGGAACCGGGGATGGGCTGAGCTGAGCTTACCCACGGATGTTTGTGCTGCCTAGGGAAAGCGCTGATAGTATGTCAGCGTAAGAAAAGTATTTGTCAGCAGTGGAGTTTTTTTAACTCTGGTAATGAGCTGGAGGTCATCTTACTCTCTTCTGTGGGTAAGTGCCGATGGAGGAGTCTCTGATTTCCTTCGGGGAGTTTTGAGTGGGGTTGTGCTCGCCACTCCCGAGACCCCGAGGCAAAGTCTAGCAAAGGAAAAGATTCCGAATGCCTGTTCCTTTTTTATGCTGCCTAGATGACCGGTGCATGGCCAGCAGGAAGTGCTGTTGGCTGCAGAGGAAAAGCTGTGCGTGGCTTGCACGTGACTGTCAGAGGATGAGAATATTTTTCCCCACTTCCCTTTTTTTTTTCCCGAAAGAAGTGTCAAGGTTAAAACGTGATTTCAATTAATAGGCTATGGCACAAATATGTCTCCATAAAACTTTTTGAAACTACTTTTTTAAAAAAAAAAAAATGCTTTGAAGGTGCCCGGGAGTTTTAAGAATTACGTTTCCCTGACTCGAGTTGGCTTTTGTGCATATTTGTGTTTCAAAGCCCTTACGAACGCATGCCCTTGAATCAGTTAGTCTTTGAAAGTCAGAAGGATATTGCCTGGCTGACGTGTTTACTTGAGCATAAAATGATGTGGTCAGCCAGGCAGAGTGAGTGAGAACTGGATGAAGCACACACAGAACAAGCTTTGTGTGGTGTTCTGTAAACACAATACCTGTTCTAGCAGATCAGGTTCAGGGAGACCTTACCAAGAACATAATCCTTCTCTGGGTTTAGGTCTGTGAAGGCAAAAGAAGTTTTGGTGTGTTGGCTCTATGTTCTGAGTGTTGCTACAGTTATTCCAGCTTTCTTAATGGAAGCTGAGAAATTATTCTTAAGTAGAGGAACAATACGTTAAAAAAATGAACTTTCAGTAGTAAGATGTTCAAGTCATTCTGTGTACTTCCTTCTATATCCCAGCCTGTAGGATTTGTCATTTTCCTGGACTTGTAGTTATTTAAAAAATAATAAAATAAAGGAACTTGGCAAGTTTTAATGCAGGAAACTGTCATGTGACAAGTGCATGTGTCTGATATTTAATAATTATGTGATAGTATACTGATAAACACATTAACATAACTCCCCTAAGTTGTTAATGCTTGCAAAGCAGTAACAGGGAAAAAAAAATCTAAAGATTGTTTTTAATCTTGTTTTTGAGTTCTGACTGGTAGAATTATGACATCGTTTTGAATACTCTCATTTTTTATTGCAGCAAACAAATGCATATTCCAAGTCTTTTGCTTTCAAATAATACATTTACTCAACTCTTGATAAGTAATTTGCTTCGGTTTGGGACAAGTTCTTGTCCTGTTTCAGGCATGTATATTGTGACTTTCTTCTGTGTGTAACTTCTCTTATTTATTTCAGAAATGAGGGTTCATTAACATCAACTTTAAGAACGCTTCTGTTCTTCACAGCTCTAATGATTACATTACCTGTTGGGCTATATTTTTCATCAAAGGCTTATGTATTTGAAGGTAATTCTGCTTCTGCCAATTAGCATTATTATTAACAAAAAAAAAAAAAAAAGAGGAAAAGCACAATCCTGTAATAGCGACTTTTTTCTTCCTGTTTTGTTTCCTTATGAAGACAAAAGGTTCTGTAATGTCTTATTAGCACAGAAAATTCTGTAAATGCTCAGTGCATCCTTCCCTGCACTGCGGTCTGCAGTCCAATGTTTGCTGTTTATTATACAGTGGCTTATATAGTATATGGTGTAGAGCGTATTGTTGCCCTTACCTAAAGGGTATCTAACACCAACCTACAGCAGACTTTTGTCAGAACCATCAAGGATATGTTTCCTGCAGGCATTGCAAACAATTCATGTGTTCAGGGCAGAATAATGTTGTTTATGGGGTTCATTTTTTGCTTTTTAGAACATCTGTACTTATAAGTATAAATAAGTTAATTCATCTACGCAGTTTCAGATATCGACTGTGGTTGCTTGTAGAACTTTCTTTTAATTTAAAAAAAAGAGGGAAGAAAAAAGAAGGAAGAGAGATTTTAACTGTTTGTTTGAACAGCTAGCCATGTTGTAGTCTCAATTCTGCAAGGCTTTAATACTTTCCTCCTGCAGTACTAGGAAGTTATCTCCTTCAGAAGTGGGGAGGAGGGAGGGAGAAAACAGCTACTTTTAAGAGCAGTTTGTGAGTATAAAACTGAGTTGTTTCAAGACTTCTCTTTGGTGTGTACTGCTGTATGCAGTACATAGAAGGCTCAAAGCTTGTTAAGTAACTTTCAAGATTCCTTTCAGCTTTTTTTTTTTATCTGAAGTGTAGCAAGCTGAGCCTTAACTTCACTGTTAATGACGAGATCTGTCAGCACTGAAAGGATTGAGCTTGTCTTTGAAGGGTGGTATTTTTGGAGTGTTGTAATAGGTGGTTTTTGGTTTGCTCTTTGGGGGATTTTGTTGGGGTTTTCTTGAATTAATTAAGGGAAACAGTATTTCAGTGCTTGCTCTTCCGATATTTGAAGGCTTATTTCATATGAGATGTGTTCATGTAATTTAACTGGTGGGGAGTTACTGTTTTATGGTCTAAATATAGAAAGCAACGGTCCTCTAAATGTAATTGTTCTACTATTTTCTCCTATTACAGTGGCAAATAAATTACAGAATTTTCCCCCTTCCTCCCTCCCCCTGCCCCTTCATTTTCCTGCCCCACAACAAAGTTAGGTAAAAAGGATGTTGCAGTTTTTTTGGTGCGGGAAGATAATAACAGAAAACGTTGTAGATAAGCTGTTGACATCAAATCCAGGGTATTTTATCTGAAATATTGAATACTGTAGTGTTGCTTTGTTCCAGAAGTAGTTTCAGGGCCTTTGACTATCATGGTGAATTCTTTCCTACGAATCGTGTTGAGCTCAGTCTTTTGATACACGAGCACTTGTAACTTTGGTCTTCAGGTAGAATTGTGACTTGCCGTGTCAACAGTTCCTAATAACTGATATTCTTTACTCTCTTTGTTTTCCCAGGTTCCTTAGGGATGTCCGACAGAGACAGCTATTTCTATGCTGCCATAGTGGCTGTGGTTACTGTTCACGTGGTACTTGCTCTCTTTGTTTATGTAGCCTGGAACGAGGGCTCGCGGCAGTGGCGGGAAGGCAAACAGGACTAGAATGAAGATCATGTCACCCGGTGTCTACAGACTGTAAATCAAGGGTTTTTTTGTGAGCTGAAGGAAAAGCATTCTTCAAAATGTATAATACACATGTACGAAAAGGAGGCTGGTGCCTCAGTTGTGGTTGAAATAAGACTTGTGCTCATCCTGACCATGTACCCGTGTTTTCTGTGATGTTGATGGAAGTTGTTCTTTAGCCAGCCTCTGTTACGTCAGGCTGAGGAGGTCTTCACCTGCAATTAGAATGGAATAATTATATATTTTTGAAAACTCCTGTAGCTATTTTTCCCTCTGGCTTGCTCCTAAAATAATATTGGCATGAAGCAAGCATTACATTTTCAAGGAATTAAATTGCTGGTTAAAAAAGCTGCACTATTTACTGTCCAACTATAGTGGAAAAGATGGAATTTCGCTTTGCTGTGGATAGTTTCCTGATTTGTGGGAGTTATTGTTTAACCCCAGCCAGCAACTGAGCACCATGCAGCTGCTCACTCACTCTGCCCTCCCCGTGGGGTGAGTGGAGCAATCAGGAAAGCAAAGTGAGAAAAATCATGGGTTGAGATAAAGACAGTTTAACAGGTAAAGCAAAAGCTGCACACTCAAGTGTGTTTGTTTTCAGCACAAATCCAGACCATAGCCCCGTGGTAGCTATTATGAAGAAAATTACCTCCCTCCCAGCCAAAACCAGCTCAGTGGGACAGGTGTAATTAATACATTTCTGAGTTAGTTTAGAAGTAATTTCAAAAAACAGAATTATTTAGGAACTCAGGTGATGTCTTTCTAATGTGAAATACAATTCCTTTGTTTGTTTTCAAATATATTTTTTATTGCAGTGTAAAATTCAATGTTCAATTTCCTTTATCTCGATGATGCAAAGGAAAGGGCATAGCATATTTTTTGTATGTCTTTACACAGGTATGTATCTCCTTGATATTTGCTAAAGGATGCAGCTGGGTTTCCTGTGGTAAAGCAGTGTCAGTAACAGCTATAAGCTGCTGGAATGGATGGCAGGGGAAGGAGCAAGAGAAATAAGCTGTAGCCATCTGTAAAGGGTGTCCTTTATGAAGCAGAGAACACAGGAGTGACCACACAGAAAATTGCCTTCTCTTCATGAATACTTACTTGTACACTGTGAAATGATACGATATGTTGATTGTTTTCTTTCTTCCTTGGTTGTGTGTAGAACTTTCTGTAGTCAAACCATAGTGAGATTTTTGTGTTGTAGGATAACCCAAATTTCATTCCACTTCTGTGCTAACAGCAAGCTTTTTAGTCTCTGGATAAAACATTCTCCTAACGTTCCAGCAAGGCATAAAACTCTCCTAACACTGATAATGGCTGTTAAGCTGTTGTGCTTGAGGTTGTTCTGTTAATTTGAGTTTTCCAGATTGTTGTATTAGTTTAACCTTTTTTTGGAAGTGTTTTGCTTAACATGGGGCTTGGCATGGTTTTGGTGCTGCGTGTGTCCATGGTGAAACCTAGGCATAAATGAGACAACAATTGTTATCTCCAGTGGCTTGAGGAATGTGTTCCCACGTCTCAATCCTCTCGTATCCACCCCAGTGCCAGGTGTACACAGGCTTAGACACCAAGGCACACTAATGCAAATCAGTTTTTACACTTTGCTTCTGACTTGTTAACTTTCCTCACCCAGACCCCTGCTGTCAAGTTGCTGCCAGCAAACTGAAGAATCATCTGAGTACTTGAAACACAAAGTTAGTTTGTACGTGGGCACATTGGCTTCCCATTCTCCAGTGTATGAACTGTGCGTTGTAGAGCAAATACTTCCTTTTAATAAAGAACTACCCTGCAATACAAGGTCCAGTAAACAAGCACGTGTGCTGAACAGTTTTTGTATAGTGTATTTAATACTGCTCATACATAGCACAGGGTGACAGAAATACGTGGCACTGCTCACAGGGGAGAATAAATGGAGAGTTAAACCTGTGGTAAAAGGATGTTGAGGTTTACTTGGTGCTGGAAGACAGTAACAGAAAAACTGAATGTTACAGAACTCTGAGCTGTTGATTTCAGTGGGAGCACACCTGTCGTTCTTCACTGGCTGGGTTCTGTGCTCTGTATCTATTTTATGCTTTTACAGCCCATGAAAGTGAGCAGCTTTGGCCTGAGCTTAGGGATGCCTGACTTAAATCACTATTACCTGCCAGCACTGAGTAGGAAATCTCTAGAATGAATGGTGATGTTGATGATGATGCTGTTAACAGGACTTGTTTGTCATACCCTAGCGTTGATTAAGGTACATGAATTTGAAGCAGTCTTGGTGGTACATTTGAAACAAAATAAAACACTGCCTACCTGTTTGGTTTTTTTTTTTTTTTTTACATTGTCAGAGAGGGCCAAGTAATAAGTCTCACTTAACGTTAAAAATAACCAAACATAAAACCCCAAGAAAACAACCTGACACAAACCCAACAAACTGACCCTCCCAGAAGGTGTTACTTTCTCTCTCAAGCTGATGGCAGGTTAAGGTTGTGATTTTGCCACGCTGCAAGGGCAGCAGGACAAACTAGAGGGCAGGCTTGGCTACCTGATTGCTGTGATGGGCAAGGGAAGGTGTGCTGGAGGAAAAATTTATGTTCTCGGTGCTTTGGTGAACAGTAAAATGTTTGATGTCATTGCAATTTTGATGGCTTTTAGACTGCTGTATTATGGTATTCAGTTGTTATTGTAGTTAAAGAAACTGTGCTTAGGCTTCTGACAGCCCACACAGCGGGACAGGGAGTGCTGAGAGCCTCAGGCAGGGGATGAGTAAGAGATGGGAAAGCAAAAACCCCTTAAATAGCAAACTGAGCCAGACATGTATTACCACAAAATAGCCTAATACGGGGATGAATGAAATTTAGGTGAACTGCAGCCCATGGGGCAAGAGGAGGAAGGGGTCCTTTGAAGCAATTTGGGGAGATGGGGTGAGGGCTGGAATGTGCTAGCATGGCTTGAGATGTGATGACTGAGGCACCATATGTTTTGTTTGGAAGTGTTTATTCCACTGCTTTCTAGGGTATTATGCAAAACCATTGATCTGAAATATTAAATGTAAATCATACAAACTAGTGAGCTAATTCTATTTTTAACTTGCAGCTAAAGTTATTTGTAGGTTGACAGCTTTGCTGTGTGAGATCTGGGACACACTTACTCACTTTGTCTTGTACAAACCAGGATTGTTACTGGTTCTGAGTCATCTTTCAGGGCAGGGTCCAGCTCTTGGAGTGTAAATTTTTGTTTAAAAATACCAAAGAGCAACTGCCACTTTATTGTTTCATTAACTCCAATCAACTGTCAGTTTAACAGAAACACAGAAGCTGCTTGTTCAAGTTGACAGAAAGCAGTGCTTGCCGTGTCACTGCAAGAGGAGGCCCTCAGGTGCTTGAATGGGGCTTGCAAGAAGAAATTGCTGCATGGTTTGGGGTGTCTGGATTTCTCAAATGGCGACATAGAGCTTGAGTCTCTTTGTTAGGAGAAACAAATCACAGTGTTGTGTAACAATGCTGAGGTATAGTAAGATGAGATGGAGGTAAGTTTTTGGGAATTGAGTTCTGTTTGAACCTGAAGCAGTAAGAAAAAGGATGGGGGAAATGCATGTGGATTTCTGGAGAAAGCAGCTTTTTTAGATGCTGGTCTCCCAGTTCTGAAATGAAGAGACAGACAGAGCCAATGGATGTCCTGTTTCAAAAGGCAGGGATACTGACTGGGAAGCTTTGTGGGGAGGGATGCCCAGGGTGAAGAGCTGGGAAAGCTGAGTAGTGAGTTTGGTGACTGGCTGGCTGAATGCTTGGGACTGAGTTTTCTTGGTGCTGGTTTGCTGTCACGCTTCACAACCCTCTTTGTCCTACTGGCTTTGGATGGCATGGTCTTGCTAAGATGGCTCCCCTGTGTGCCCAGTGTTTCGAGGGGTGACCAGGTGATTACCTGCAACTGTGCTCTTACAACAGTACCAACTACTCACAGGCCTGGAAAAAAAAGCTGTTGATGCTTATAGTTGGCATATGACACAGCATGGTTTAATAGTTTTAGTGGAAATGGCCCAGGGCATAGACACAGGGGGTATGCTATTAATTAAAACTGTTTTTAATTGAAGGATGATTTATGAGTGAGAGTAACAGCAGTCACAGTTTAAGAACAAACACTGCTGTGGGTGTGAGCCCCTGCTGCAGGCACCACTGGGAGCTATTTAATACCTTTGCAGTTTTTCATCCTCGAGATGCAGTTTCTCTTAGCATGCTTGAGTCATTAACATGGTTCTGCTGATGTTGGAGATCAACTGGAAGTTTAGCTTCACAGCTGGAATGCTTCATACTGCTCATTTCAAGGGAATGAGTCTTTGACTGCAGGTGGGTTTATGTCTGAAAGAGAAGATAGAAGAACCCACTTTGCTCTCAAACAAGCCCTTTCCTAGAATAATTCCTACAGAATTAGCAAGCATTGGATAATTCTGAATGTGAAGTTTTGTGATATAGCACTTTCCTTTACAAGCTGGTGTTATGTCTGCAATACAGTGGTTTTTTTCTAAAGTGTAAAGTGTGCCCTCCCTAGAAAATCCACACCAAAGTTGATTCTGATGATTTGGGTGTTGAAAGTGTTTTGATTACTGTTTCTGAACATCCCTGAGACTTCCTGGGTAGACACTGAATTTTGTGTGGCCTGTGTTTAATAGAGAAGTCCTCTGTCTTAATGCTAAGTGGCTTTAATATAGCTCCCAGTTTTACTAAGTGAAAACTGGACCTTGGGTTTTATATTTGAATTATAATGGCATCTGTCTACGTGATGGTGACTGATACATTACGTTAAGCCAGTTCCTTTCTTCCTATCTAGCATTTATTTCTAAACTGTTAACACTTCTGGAAGCAAATATTTTCTGTAGTGTGACATCTCTTGTGATCCCTAGTTAAGATTACGTTGAGCTTTGTAAGGAGAGATAAGGGGGTTATACCACTTGATAGGGATTTTGCTTTCCTGCCCATGTATTTGCAGAATTGTTTGTGCTATCAGCTCTGATACCCGAGGCATGACATCAGTAACGTCAGAGGAAAAAAATTTCCAATTTTATAGACAATTCCTGTATCAGGTATCTGTCATGGGCCTTGGGCAGAGTAATTAACAACACCAGAATAGCAGCATGTTTCTGTGTTGTCATCGCTTATTAGATTCAGAATAGTCCAACTCTGTAGTCAAATGTAGTTTTATTTTAGCATATTACAAATCTTAAGAACATGTGAGTGCACTGGGTAGCATTGGCATAGTGGGATCCAGGCTGCCTTCACTTCTCCAGCTCTGAAAGAAAACTACATTGAGCCTTTTGGTAAGGAAATACTAGAAAGTCCCTTGGGAATGCATGATGGATGCGGCTCGTCAAGAAGCTTGTCCATGCCAAAATGCTGTGTTTGCTTTATATCAAGCTTATGCAAGGGATTAATTTGGAAGCAGAGCTGAGTGGCTTGTGAACTTTCTACCTCGGGTCAGCTGTGCTCTAGCTGCATGGTCCAAATTGCAATTTGATGGGATAAATGAGTTGTGTGTGCTTTTTATGGACTTTGTTCCAAGAGTGAGCAGGTAATTCATCACAGCAGGTAATTCTGCACAGCACCAGAACTAATTTGCTACAGTTTTACTCAAAGATGAAGCAATGCAATAACATGTCTGGTTACATAAGCACAAGTTAAGTTGATCACATCTGTATGTGGATATAATATGGGAACTGATTGACCAGTAAAGCAGATAGAGTAATTTATTTTGTCTTGTCTCCTTGAATTCTGCCAAGACAATTTTCTTTCAGTTCAAACTCTGCAGTTTGTTCATACTCAGATGCCTGTGCAGACTGACTGACCAATAAGAGGAATTGCTGTGTTTGTAGAAGCCAGTGTGCTCTGTGTTCCTGTGAAGAACAGGTGAGGCTTCACATCATAAGGAAGTCCTTTTGCCTGTGATAGTGGCTTTTGGAGAATAAACAAGGACTGGTCCCAAATCAGATGACAATTGAAATGCAGAAAATGAAGTATTGGAGGTAACTGTGCCAGGACTACAGTGGTTTAGGTGGATAAGAAGAGTTATCCAACAGCAACAGGATGTCAATTGACTCTTCATTTTCTCATTTGCATTCCTAGCATGGGGAAATCAGTATAAAGCCATCATTTAACAGTCTTTGAAAAACACAATCTGTTTGTAATACTTCCCCAGGAAACAAAATTCTGCTTAAACTGTGCCTTTGAGACTTGGTACAAATTTAAGCTTCTTTAGCCAAAAAAAAAGAGCTTTTGGATAAAACTCTGGTGCTGTTTTCAATGGATTTTCCTCCTCAGAATACCCTGCATATTCCCTTCGTGCAAAAAAAAAAAAAAAAAAAAACGTGGATATCACAGAATACTCTGTGTGGCAGCATCCTCAGGTTCGTTGTGTTGCATTTGGGTGTTTAATCTTCCTAGAGATTGTACCACTAAGTATCCAGATACCACCCTCTGTAGTGCTTTCCTTGGCATGCACTGCCTGCTCTTCTTGCATGTATTCCCAGGGAATAAGGTAGGATCCAGTGATCCTCAGTCTTTATGAGTGCACGGGGAGAGTTGATCACTCTCTTGAAGAAGTGACTGTGTAATAAGATGTGTCAGGGTAAAGGGGTATTGGGCCTCAAACACAGCAAACATGCCGAAGTGGAAGTAGAGAGGAGTTTAGTGCAGTTGGTACAGGATAAGCCCTGGGATCGTTGGGCCTGGCCTTGGGGCAATAGCACATCTGCCCTCTCAGGAGTGAAGGGATTTGCTTTGCTGTGGCAGATCCCAGGTTCAGAAATGGAGGGCAGGTGGGGGAAGGGACTGCAACTTGAATTTTTTGATCCACTGCTCTGCCAAAAATATCTGCCATTCACCTCCATCCATCCACAGGGATTTTCTAGGGATTGTTTCTGGGCGAGATCTTGAATCAGTGGCTATTTGGACTGTTACCTAATTTTGCATAGCTTGATATTCTCTTCAAAGCCTATGCAGCTCACATTGTAGCCCATGCTTTTCTTCTTTTTCAGTTCTGAGTATTCCATTAAACCCCTGTTTCAGCACTTTCTTTGACATTGTTCAGCTGGTTTTAGACTTTCCTGGGTTTCTCTCGGGTACACCTTTTCTCTGCCTCATCATTTCCTTCTAAAATCTTAAAGTAATAAAAAAGGCTGGGGCTGCACTTGAACCGTGTGATTCCATTATCCTTTCAGTGGTGTTAGTGCTGTGCTCTCGTCCTACTTCACACTTCAAGAACACATCCCTTCATTTGCCCAAAAGGTTGAGCTGGGAATGAGTTCAGTGGTCAGGGTGCAGAATATCTGGGGGAAGGGTTGGCATGAGACTGAGAGAATACATCAGTGAGCAAATGGTAAAGGAATTAAACCAGCCCACAGACCCTAATTCTCCATGTATGCCTTGGTGTATGTACATGTCTTAGTCTTAGCTCTAAGCAGTGTATTGTTTGGGAAAGTACATTCAAGCGTGACTAATCTGCATTTGTCTCCCTCTCCCAAAACATTGTTTCATTTGAAATGTTTTATTTTTCTGTATTTAAAAAATATTCTTTTATAATCCAAAAGCTATTTTTCATTTTTTCTAGAACAATTGGTTGGAGTGTTTCTATAATCTTTCTATTATTTAAGCACTTCTATCTGCAATACACAATAGAAACAAGTGAATTGATTTTTTTTGAGACAAGCTTGCTTTTTATTCTACAGAAATGATGACTCATGAGATTCATCCAGCCCTCATCTATATTCCTCCCCCAGCTAATAAGTTAAATTTGAGTTTTGTGTTTGTATGAAAAGACAGCCTGTGCTTACCTCACCAGGAAGCTTGTTTGAACATGGAGTTCACAAGAGGAAAATTCCTTGCCACAGTAAAACTGTTCTTTGGGCATTAAGGAGCTTTGCAAAGTTTGCTCCCTAAGTGAAGAAAACAGCATTGGATTTAATTAATTTCCCACATTTAGAGTGATCCTAGACTGGTGTGCTTGTAAGTCTTCATGGTAATGCCAGAAGATTTGTGGCTCTGATACATGAAGAAACAGCAGAAGGCAGAGACCTGTAATGCTTTGTCTTTGGGCCTGTTAATTCTGCACATGGAGACTGTCAGGATGTACAAGATGCTACACTGATCTAGGATAAAAACACCCTCTATTTTCATTCTGACTGAAACAATCTACAGAGGGTGGTACTGGTGTAACTGAGAAGGAAGTGTAGAACGTGAGGATGGGTGCAGGTACTTCAAGTCAGCGTTGCTGCTCTCACCAGTGTGGTGAGAAGGCTTAGCTGGAAGCTGAACCTTAGCTGGAGCTGGTTCCATGTTAATGCAGCAAAGCCTGTTTAAAGCTAAAATGAGGTATGGCCTTGCAGCTCCATGGTGTGGATGGACAATGGGGTGTAGCTGAGAGGAGAGAGCCTTATCAGTACAATTCATTGTATAAAAATAGCCAATTTCTCTGCAAAGCTGTGGATTTTGCAATGGGTTTTTAAACTGAGAAAAGTCTTCTGAGCATCCAAGTACTCCTTTTTAGTGAAGTCTGAAGAGGTACAGCAAAAGAAGAAGCTGTCCAGAAAGAATTTCACACTGTCTGCATCAACTTGTTCCTGTTTGGACACTGCACATGAAATACTGCCCTGCAGATGTTGAGATGACTGGTACTTAACTAAGAAAAGACTGATGAAATTGATTTTCCAGAAACCATAAAAACTTCACACATATCCCTTGCCTTCACCTTTCCCTAGGGTGGGAGGGACAGGCAGTAATTACAGAGGCTGCACAATAGACATGTCCAGCCAGAACTATAAGCCCCTTCTTGTATAACTCTGACTAAGGCCAGACTATGGATTCCTATTAAAATCTCCTGTTTGGGAGATTTTGCAGCACTTCTGCTTTCCTGGAACTCTCCACAGCAATTATGCTGCTGTGAATGGAGTTCTTGATTGATGAACCTGCAGGAGTGCATGTGACTGATCTGTGCTCTGTACAGCAAAGGGTTAACAGAACATGCAGCTGCAAGAATGAAGGATGACAGCGACCTAGACCATGAACTTCACATTTTCTAATGGAGAAAATCACTTTGAGTAGACACAGCATAGGGGAGGAAGAAGAAACTCCACCATGGCAGAAAGTGGGAGTTGAACTCAAAGACTGAAGGCTCCAGAAGGTAATTCACACTCCTGGCTTACAACTCAGTTAGGATTATGGTTGCAAGTGCAGCAAGCACCAGAAGCTTAGGTGAGACAATTCTGCCAAAAAGTATTAGGAAGCTGTATGAATAGGCAAGGAATGTCTTTGTAGTTTGACAGGTAATATGTAGTTTCTCCCACCCCATCTCCAGACAGCTGGAAGAGAAAAATACTGTGATTGACTGTAGGCCAAGAGAGATTTTTACGTTTCTCTAGCAGAGTGAATTTCATTTCATGGACACTTTTAACACTAGGACTGACCTAAGTGCAAGTCAGGGGGGTTTTGTTTTGGGTGGCTTTCCCTTAGGTGCTATCAACAGCTTTTCTTAATTTGATTTTCCTGACTAATGTATCAGTTGTACATAATCCTGTGCATGGGCTGAATGTAATATTCCAAACTTAGAAGAACAAGGTAAACAAATTCCCAAAGCAAAAGGCAATCTTGGAGACTTCCAAAGCCTCCCTTATGATAAAAGTAATTTCAAAGCAAATATCTGTGTGCTGAAAAACATTCAATTTCAGAGAAGAGTAATTTAAGCAGCATGTATTTTTCAGTTTGATGGTGTTCCATATAACACAGTATTAGTTTCCTCATTCATTTGTAAGTGTCTGCTCATTAAGCAAGATCTTCTTTACAAAGTGTAGGGGCTGTTTAAATGCTTTAGGGGATGAGCATATTTATTATGAGCTGATAATCCTTGTAACTTGTTACATTAAAATATAAATGGATTATAGTCTGATGAGAAGCATGAAAGTGATTACTAAACTGTGGAAATAAATGTGCTAGAACCCTAAATAGTGTAATAATCCTCTAAGGGGAAATTGCACCTCATTCACTTATAATGGTATTGTGATTGGCTTTGTTTTAGTCCAACTTTGAGTCAGTGTCTCCATGAAAATCTCATGACTTGCCTTCCAAAATGACATCAAAGATGAAAGGAGAAAAACAGTCTTGACAAAACCAGGTCACTACATCAGCAAGAGCAGAGTGGGCTGAGCAGCTCCGCTTCCTAAATCAAAGCCTTGCTGCAGGAGCACCGCCACGCTCCCGATAGTGTGTCACAAGTGCCGTTCTCAGCAGCGAGGGACCAAAACGTGTCACTACAGCAGAAGGAGGACCAAAGGCCTTGGCCAGAGCCTGGTACCTCTCCTCTCAGAGCACTGCTGTGCTGAGGTGAGAACGTGGAGGTCCTCAAGGCATCCCTTCTGGGGGACGACCTAGTCCCAGCTGTGATGGAATACATAAGGAATGAGGTGGAATAGTGCATCCTTTGTGCCTAAATCAAGCAAAAATCCCAGCAAAGGATCTGAGGTGTTCTGCTAGCCTTGTGCTTCCAGAAAAAGCAAAGGTCCTTTCAGAGTCTTGGCTAAGAACTCCCAGCACTAGGAGAGACTAAGGGGTCTTCTAAAGCATCCACATCTGAACTGTGAGGGAAACATAAGAGCCTGGAGCCCACCTCGGTCTGCTTACAGAGCAAGGAGCTGTCAGGAAACCATCATATCCCTCTCCTACCACAGTTCCTGTGCATCCCCAAAAGAACTTGTTTCTTTGACCATGTGGGTGCAAGGCCAGAGTTTCGGTGTTTTCACGTGAGTAGCAGTAACAGGACATGATCTCTGGCAGGTTTCACTAAAGCCATCCAGCAGCCTGTGTAGCAGATGCTAATGGAAGCCACATGTCACAGGCTTTGTTCTTTCTGTGGGTTTCCTCAGGCAAGGTGTACCAAAAGCAAAGACCACTTTGGGCTTGGAATGACACACTGCACAATGTCTCCTACTGCAGCCACTGCTGTGTGCTGAATGCTGGAGTCTGCTCCTCCCCTCGAGATCCAGCATTTCCCCAGCTGCACCTTGTCGGCAGAGACATCCCAGTTTGAGGCTGAAGTAGCTCATCAGGGGATTCAGATCAGCTGCCTCTCCCCACAGTGTTGTCCTCATGCACCACAAGAGCTGCAGGGGCATAGAGAGGAAGGAGGCACTGGGGCACGGGGTGGGTCCATGTCCCAGGGGAAACGGTGGTGGTTAGAAGCACATGAAGAACAAGAATTGGCATCTGTCCTGACACAACAGGTCATCCAGAGAAGGAAACTAAGGGAGGAAAACAGAAACTTACTTTAGTGATAGTATGAAGACTTGCCTTGGTTTCAAGTGAGTTAATATCTCAGTGCAAAGTAGTTGACTTCTATCACCTGGGACTTCTTTGTGTAGGAATTTGAGCAGAGCAAGCTAATAATGACTCGGGCTCATTGGGATTTAAAATGGAATTCTTGCTTCTTGGTGTAAATGGAAAGTGATAGTGTAGCATGTGGGAGGTCTTTAGCTTCTGGATTTATTACATTTTGTAGGATTATAATGGGTTTTTTGAAGCTTTTTGTTTCATCTTGAGCACTGGCAGAGGCAAGCAGGTAACTAAAGGTACACACAGAGCATTTTAATGGGGCTTTTTCCTGAAATCATCTGAGTGGCCAAGCCCCCTCTGACCACAGCCCCGCCCTCCCATCTGCATTTCATAAGGGTATTACTGCTGTAATTAATAGGAGTTGTATAACAGTACCTAATTAAACTCTGATCATATAGTGTAAATTTAACTTGATTATCGTTAGCCTCAGTGAACTCTGCAGGAGATTAATCCTGGTGATTCACTCAGCAGAGAAGCAACAGCAGCAGCTCTGTGGAGGACCAAAACATCAGTGAACAGCGATGCTCTGCACCCCGAAACCCTGCAAGGTAAGTCCCGGTACCGATGGTAGCACTGGTGTCGGGGAGGGGACTGTGCTAGGACTGGAGTCTCCCCATTTTCAAATTGGTTAAAAGCCACTGGGACGCCAGCAGGCTGCTACGGCGCGGTTCTTAAAATCACTGAATAAGGAGTCTGTGAGAGGATTATGGCTTACATAAGAGTTTTATGTCTGTCCTAAAGCTACAGCCCCTATGCATTTGTGCGCTGTGTACTGTGTCTGCCAGTGATTCATGGACACCAGAATATCCTGAATGACTACAAGCCACATTTTGTTTAAGATTGTTTCAGGATCTGGTCCCAGTCTTCTGAAAGCTGGTGAGGTTTTGTCTGTGGGAACAGAGAAAAGGCAGTAATTTATTTATTTATATTAATTACTGCATATTAAAATGCTGTGTGCTTTGCTTCTGCACACTGTGCTAGAGAGTTCTTTGCCAAAAAAAATAAAAAACAAGCCTTTTGTAAAATACTGGGTTTTTCTGTATCTAGTCTGGATGTACAGGGCATGGGGTTTGTCCTGTCTTTGGCTGAGCACATCTGTTTGTTTGCTGCTATTAATAGTTTAATCAATGGGGCTGATTCCTGCATATTCTCCATCTGACAGTAGCCCAGAAGACCCAGATGACAGAAAAAAAGAGGGGTTTTGTATGTGTCACTTTTTTCTTTCTTTTTCTTTTCCTTTTTTTTTTTTTTTCTTCATTGCTTAATTAAAAGCAAAGGGAAAGTTTTACTCTTGTTTGCATGAATGGTCACATCAAACAGTACAGGAAAATCTAGGCCAAGCTGCATTCAGCAGTCTAAGGAACATTATACCAATGCACCGCTTCCTTTCATAGTAGCGATGCCTCTTAATAAACGCCGGGCACCTTTTGAACTCTCTTTGATACCGTTAGCTTTGCTTTTCATAAGTACCCCAAAGCCCACCTTGCCCCCCCGAGCTCGCCGTGCTTGTTAGGAGGTGTATCCGTGTGGGATGGGAAGGAGAGGGATGCGCGCGGGGTGCATCCTCGCTGCCTGCAGAAACGGTGCCGGTTATATAACGCCCTCGCTGGGTAACGAGGTGAAACTCTGTCAACTCTTCTGCAGGAGCTTTCAGAGGGTTTGGGGCTGCTGGCTGGCTGTGGGGTAAGTCAGGGATGTGTTCCTCGGGGTGAGGTGTGTGGCAGGGTGCATACACAGGTGTGAGTGCGTGCAGGGCTGAAAAGGTGCTCCAGAATCACAGGCTATGTGGGTGCAGGCGACGGTACCTCAAGCAAACACGGCCTCTCTGCATAGTTAGTACCTTGCCTGAAACAGATCGGTTTAGGTTGTTGCTGCTTTGTGAAACAGCTCTGTAACTTATTTGTGCTGTCTGTCTGTTTTCCTCTAACATGTCTGAAACACAATTAAGAATAAGCTGTGCTTAAGCCACAATGGCTTTCCCTTAATACTGGTAATAACACTTTGAGAGAGAAGGCTGTGCTCAGGCAGTGAAACGGTCCAAGATGCTGGCACTATTCAGAGTGTAACTTACTGGGGCTTTGCTGTTGTTTTTTGCACTTACTGTTGTTTCGTGCACTTGCAGAGCTGTGCCTGTTTGCAGCTCAGCTGCTACATTTGCTTGTATGTGTTGACTTCTGAGAGCATGCTGGATGACTGTCTCCATGGGTGCTGGATATCCATGTCTGTTTTGATTTAAGACTGAACTCTAGATCTGGATGTGCTTGCACTGTCATGGAAGAGCTCCTCGTGTACGTAGCACTCTCATGGAGCTGCTGTCAAACATGCATCTCAGAGCAGAAAGCAATCTTTGCAGCAAGAGGAACAAAGAGAATGCCTGAGATTCTGCGGTTATGTTTGCACTTAGTATGTAAGTAGTTTGTGTAGTATGTGCTTGAGGTATGGAGGAGTTACTGGGGAAACTGGTGGCTCCCTTACGGACGCAGAAGGACTGGGGAGTGGGGCTGTGCATCCACAGCCCAGTTAGCTGTAAGCTCAAAAGATTCAAACAGCGAGAAACAGAGATTAAATGGACCTAAATAAGTGAGGGATCTGAATTATTCATAAACAGAAATGTTTGTTCCTTAACAGTCAGGTGCCTGAATCCAGAGCAGCCTCAGGCCATGGGACTGGCATTGTGAGGGTGAGCGTTGTCCTAAAATGAACTGTGCAACAGAAAAATCGCTTAGTATGAGATACAGGCTCGAATTCCCCTGGGACTGAGAATCTCTTGTACTCAATTTTTAGACTCTTTTTTTGTTACAGTCTAAAAGGTACTTACTTGATGGTACAATTCCTGTCACTTCAGCTTTTGCATTTGTTCCTTGCAATATTCAGCTGGAGTAGCAGCTTGCTGGGACCCACATCCTATTTCATTTTTGTTCTTGTCTTGCCATGCTTGGGGTTGGTGGTCCCATAGATCTGACTGGTCCTTGGCTGATTTTGTGGCCCTTATGTGAGGAGATGGGTGTAAGAAGAGGTGGAGTTTTTTTGGCATGGTTTAATTTTTTAAAAAAATTTTAATCCAACACAAAAGAGGGTTTGTTTTTTGGTCTGGGATAGCAGTGCAGCTGAAAACTGGTGTCTGGTAGTCCTGTTGAGGAACAGGTCTCTCAGGACCCAAAGCGTGGTGTTATACTGCACTCTCCTGAACATCCTGTCCCTCCCTCACCTGTGCTACATCATTCACCCATCATTCATGCCAGATGTAGAAACTAGAAGCAGTGGACTATATTGAGATTCCAAGTGGTGCTATGCTTTGGCAAGAGGGAAGGAGATACTTGGGGATATGCTGCCTCTGTTTCATCCACTGTAGTTGTCTCCCTGTGATGTGGCTTCAGGTGGCTGGAAGCTAATCAGCCGATTTGGCCCTTGGCTTAAAATGGAACCACAACAGCTTCAGTCTACCAGGCTCCCTACTTCTGGGGTAGGGTGTAATGGAATAGAAGCAGCAAAGGACTGGCCAGGAGACAAAGACTGCTGAATGCACACATAGTCATAAAAATCATTCTAATAATTGGAAGTGTTGGGCAGCCTTGCTGGGAACTTAAACATAGAAGCCAAGAGTCAATCACACCTCAAAAACTATGTTCCATTGTCTCCTTGAGCTAATTTCTGTCTTGCTGGGCAGGAGGATGGGCAGAAACCTCTACTTTTCCTTTCCAGGAGGGAGAGAGTTAGTGTTGTGTGCATCAGCAATGCAATGGTACCCCCAGAATGGCAAAGGCAGCAATGGAGTTTGGCCATCCTATACTGCAAGCCCCCTAGCACTGGGTACATCATTCAGGCTATGTAGAATGCCCTAAGTGACAAGAGGTAGAGAAATACCACACAGCTGCCTAGTTTTTCATACACGATCACTGGGGTGCTGGTGGCTTTGTAAGTTTTGAAGCCCCATAGCTGAGCCCACAGGGTCCCTGTTGCCACTTGGAGATGGTGAGCCTTGCCCTATATATCAAGCAGACTTCTCTGTCTGCTTGCCTGTGTTCAATTACCATTATGAAATGGTAATAAAAAATTAAAAATGTCATTACAGTGTGGTGCGGGGATGGGCTTTACAGTCCAACTGCAAGTCTCCTGTTGGGGAAGCTGCTCCAAGTTTATCTGAACTCTGACACTGGGCAGTTGTTCCCCTCTATGAATGGTTCTCTGAGCAGGCTGATGTGGCTGGTGTTGTTTCTCACTGACTTGCCTGGATATGACTGTGTCAGCAACTCTCCCGAGTCTTTCCTATAGTGGAAATTTAGCCTGGTTAAAGCTCCTACCAGCCAGATGCCTCAGCAAGAGCAGTGCTTTGCCCAAAGATAGTTATTTTGATGCAGACAAAATAACTTGAAGGAGAGTTATTTTGATGCAGACAAGAGTCATTAGGACTGCACTGACTTCCTGACATTGGCACCCATTGTGGGAAAATCCCCATGGCGATAATTTAATGCCACTGAGCATCTCTCTGTGGTGCAGCTGCAAGAATGGTGCTGCCCCTGAGAGATCGCTGTGTTACAGTACGGGGCTGATGCACAGCATCTCTGCATCTGTTAGCTGGCAGCCATCCTACCAAAAGTACCTGCAGGTAGTTTCCTTTTCTTCCTCTACAACATCAGGCAGAGAGAAGCCCAATTAAGAAACTTTGGAATTTGAGAACTGTAAATGTTTGCATGTGTAAAGAAAAGTCCTGGAGAAATTCTTGGGCCAAGCAGTGTAGAAACACTCCATGTAACAGAATCTCAGCTGACTGAAATGGTGGGTGTGCTCATGTCACTGTCTGTCTGCCCTGGCATGATTTTGGCCTTTAAATGGTACACATATTTTACCTTTTTTTCATGTTTTGTTTGCACTTCTAGAACAGGGCTCTGTGATGTGGTCTAGGGCAGCTACTGGGGCCAGCAAGAGCTGATGAGAGGCAGCCAGGTGGCAGAACTGGACCTCCATGGGGCTAGGAAGGAGCCTTTCCTGGGGCAGGGCCATGGGATCTCCACAGAGCTGTTCCATGGCTAAATTGTCCAGGAACAGGAGCAGCACCACTGCTCTCCTGCTCCTCCTCACACTCCTCATTTTGCTTTTCGGATGGTGCCTGGCACATCAAACCCCCCCGCCTAGAGGCCAGGAGGAGGCTGTCTTCCACAGGCTACTGTATGTGCCTGGGATACAGCCAAAGGACTAGTTGGAGCAGAGAGCCTGAACAGCAACTAGGAGCATCCTAAAGGGTCCCCCTGGGGGTTCTATTTAAACCTTTACATCAGCAGCGGTGAAACTGGTTCTGTTCTTTAACTTGAACTTTTTTGAATAAAAGGTAGACTTTACTACAAGTGGTATTGTTTGCCCGAATCTGATTGACTCAGACAATTTTCTTCCTACTATTTTGTTTGCAGGAATTAGCAGATACTTTATTAAACACCAAACGTGTTTTAACATTGTGATATTGTAACACACACAGGAAGCAGAGGTCTTCCTCTGCATGCATCCTTCTCTTCTACCTAAAAGAATAGTCCAGCTCTTAACTGCTACCTTGGGGAAGGTGCTGAGCCCTGTCAGCTGGGAAAAAGAGTGCTGATGTTGTCTGATACCTTGGGCAGCTAAGCCTAAGGCAGACCAATAAATTGCATTATTTTCATTGACTCTGGTAGCCTTTTTATTAGATTGCCATTCCCTTCACAGACTCGAGTACCATACTAATAAAGGTAATGAGTGATGAGTAACAAAGGTAAGCATAGATGCTTAGCTATCCCAGTCCCTCTGACGTGCCAGTCCATTGAACCTATTTTCTGTTCTGACCTCATCTTGGCTAGAATTTGATTTTGAGTCTTTGGGTGGATTGGGCAGCCCCCTGCTCAAAGCACTGCTTCAGAAAATACTGTGCCAGGCTGTATGTTTATTAATAAGCTGATTTGGTAAGGAGATGGAGCACCATGTCTGAGCTCTCGAGGCAGGGCTAGCTAATGATACTGGACAGCAAGCAACTGTCACTTTTGCTAAATCTGTCATATTGCAAGTAAGCTGCTTACAGCATGCAGGGGAGGTGGGCAGAATGACAGTCTAATCCACCTTAGGGCTCTACCCAAAGTGAAATGTGGAGTCTGCTTTTCTCAAGAACACAGTTGTCCCTTGGAAACTGTTGTCTCAGAGGCACAAAGAAAGCTAAGGAGCAGAACAGGCATCAGCTTTGCTGAATAAAGTCCATCTGTGTGTCTGCTAAAGGCCTTCTAGACCCTCATCCCTGAGCAGTGATAAAATAGGACTTCTGAGGAACAGAAGTGACATGGAATTTGTCAGAAAGCATATCTTTGTACATTTCTTAGCAATGCAGCGCAGATTTGCAAACCAATCTGAGGATTTCTTTATATAGAAAAGGGGAACACTGTGAGACCCGGTCAGCAGAACTGGACTCTCAGCAAAGCTTTCATGGGCGGGAGCTGGGGAAGTAGCACACAAAGAGGCTCTTGGTGATCTCTTTCTGTTTCCAGTGCAGCAAGATGCCATTTCCTAACCTAGAGACCCCAGTGTGACCTCACCTGCACCAGTTCAAGTGCAGCCTGTGGGCTCTGCAATGGCTGTATGATGGGTTTGGGGAGGGAGGAAGAAAGATGTGGGCACCAACTTCTGCTGACACCTTCCTGCGCCACCTCCCGCTGACGTTCAGCCCTAGGTCATTCTTCCTTGTTGCTATGTTAGGTGTGACTGTCCTCTCATGCTTCTGTGGTAGGAAAATAGCGTATTTTTTCCAGACTTCTCCCTCTCTTTTTAAAGGTGAGACTGCACCCGTGCATCACGAGACACAACATGTTTTTCAGAAATGATCCCCCATTTTGGCCTCATTTGGCCAAAGTGCAGTGCGTAGCACTTCCTTGAATTTGAGTAGATAAATAATCATGTTGATGGAAGTGCTGCTTAATATTAAACTAAGTCTGTTGCTGAATCAGCTCCTTGATCTTTGGCAACCTTTGTGCTACAGAAGTATTTATACATGTAAACATTAGATTGTAGATAGAGTTTCTTCAGATAACACTGCAGCATATGGGGCACAGGGTTGAACTTTATGGGGCAATAAAACTCAGTGCTGAATGCTGTGAACAGTTTCCTCTTCACAGGTCTTTATATCTGCTTTTGACAACTAATCTTCAATGGCATTTAATAGTGTTTAAGAATATCTTCATTACTCTCAAATTGTCCTGTCACCTGTGCAGTGCTCCACTTGTAGAGGGTGTTTGATGGTACTGTGGTCTTTCCTGGGGTTGCATGAGAAGCTCCACATGAGGTTGGTATGTTGTATTAAGCTGGGACTGTAGATTGTGCATAAAGTTTTAGGGCTGTCCATTACAATATGCATTTTGAAGTGATGGGGCTGTACAAAATATACTTGGAATGGGCTTCAGGAGACCTTTTGTGGTTCCCCACAAGGAGATCCCCAACAGTCAAAGGTAGAGATGTGCCTACATGACTTCAAGAATTAAAGCCTAAGAAAAAAAAGACAGGAAAGTGGTTTTAAATGCTATCAGAAAATGGAGATGAAGGATAAATTAAATGCCTTATTAAAATCACTTAGTGGCAGGGCTGTAGGTTCAGTGTGGCATCCCTGGCAGTCAGCCCACCAATGCCAACAACAATCACATGCCTCCAAGATACAGAGCTGAGGTCCCCCCATTTCCTAGAGATACCAGGGAGCACATGAGACTCATGGATAGCCATCATAGACCGTAGGTTGTGCTGCCAAGAGTAACAAGTTGTGAGGAAACGGTTTAAGACCAAAGAAGGGAGTTCTGTCTTCTTCTCTGTTCAGTCTCCACTGCATTGGCACAGTTGTGGTGAAGTAGTTGAAAGCCGATCTTTTTAAAAGCTCTCCAAGCATTAGCTTTCAACCACGCAAGCGTGATTTTTCACGCATGGGAGACTGGGAGTGGCAGAAGTACCTTTTCCAGGGCAGGATTTGCTTGAGCTGGTCATGAAAGTGCACCCTGAGGGCTGCTGAATCAGGTTGCTCGTAAAAGTCAAGAGCATTTTAATGCAGAAGATGTTTATGTTCTTTCTTGAAGTGTTATAATGAGGATGCAGCGATAGCATCAGGGAAACAGGGTCACAGAGCAGAGCACTGGGAAAGCACATGCCCAGCTCCTCGGGTGCTTACCTTGGGATATGTTTTGGTTACAGACTGCTAAACATAGCAAAGCTGGACCTGCATTATCACCCTACTGAATTTCAAAAGGTTTGTTGTGTCTTACTGGAAATCAAGCTTCATCTTTGATAGCTTTAACCAGCTGTAATATAGAGGCTGTTGGAAAAACACTGTCGCCGTCACAGCACTCTTATTTTTACCTTCAGGAGGAAGAATATGTTGAAATGACCTTTCAGTTTCCCAAAGATAAAGATGTTTCTAATTGGAATGGTACCTATGAATACATGTAACTTTTTTTAAAGGTAGGAAAATGTTTTCTGGTAGAGTTATGCATTTGGTTTGAGTGTTCTCTGCAGTCTTCACCTCCATAGAACTGGGTGGGGATTTTTGGATGGCTTTAGTAATTACTTAGGAGATGATGAACAGTCTTAGGTTTTCAATACTCTTTAGATGTCTCTTTTGTATGAGGCCTATGATGTTCAGTATGTTGCATTGCCACTGGAGAGACCTAATGAGGCATTTATGTCTAAAAAAATCTCCTCAAATTAGCCCACCTACCAGACAGGAAATCCACCTTGAAGGCCTTTCTGGGAACCATGAACAGTGCTGGAGAGCACCCCAAACAAGAGATTTCTTGGAAACTGGGCCCTTTTCAGGCATTTCAGTTTAGATGTCCTGAGCCACTTTTCAGAAGTTTAATGCTACTTATCTCAAGTGAATCTGGCTCTGGGTGTAGGGTTTTTTTGGAGGAATTTAGTTTTAAATAACATTTCCCCTGCCTAGATCTTTATCATCATTAGAAGGGAACTTACTCTGGTTGCATGTGAACTACTGCTGGCTCTCACAAGCATGGCTGTGTTTACACAAGCCAGGATTTGTTCCTGGAAAGTGGGAAGGTAGGCACTGCTCCCACCAGTGTGTTGTGGGGGGCAGTTCTGCAGCTTGGCTTTGTCTTGATCGCTTAACTGTAAGTTCTCTTTGGGCTCTACAAGAGGGTATTCTGCAACAGTTCTCACAGTCTGACGTCCCCCAGCTACCCATAAATGCATGCTGAAGCTGGTAATTTTATTTTGGGTGTTTTCATTTGGTTGTTTTGTGGGAGGAGAGCTGGGCTGGGTTTGATCCTTTTGAGCTGGTGCTGTGCTTAAGCTCCTTCCTAAATGTGCTAACCAAGAAAACTGAGCTATATTAGAAATAATATGGATATCATTTACAACCTTGTCTCTGCTGAAGGAAAACACTGAAACACAAAAGCTGTGAAAAACTGTGACTGAATTTTAACTTGGGCAGCAGCACTTTTTTGAATAGTGATGAATCTCAGCATGAGCTCGTTTCACTACAGCACTTGCTGAATAAGTTATTAATTATATAATCATGTAATAGTTGGTGCAAGAACTGCCTTCTGCTGTGTAGGAAATACAGGATGGTATTTCCTTTCTTTTATTGCAGCACCAAAATGAAGAATTTACGCTGCATTCACCAGTGCTGAAATTTGGTGGGTTGCGATGCATTTGCATTGATAAAGGGCTCAGTAACAATGCTGACAGTGCTGTTGGAACAGAAGCTACCATTGGTGTTTGGAAACAGTTCTTGTACAGGAGAAAAAAAGGCCGTTAAGAGATTCTTCTGTGAAATAGTTCCAGACAAAGCACTGAGCTCATGGCAGTGTGTAGGAGAAGAAAAACGTGCATTAAGGCTTCTCTGTTACATGAGTCATCAAAACTTATGTAAATATGCCTTCATATAAGCTGTATTTATCTTATTCTTATAGAGAAAGTAGTAGTAATGCCTCTGTCTTTCAGATGGAGGTATCGAGGGTAGTGTTTTGATAAGCAGCATTACGTGTGTCCATTTTCCCTGCGGATCACGGAAGACAAGAAACCAACTAAAAGCAATTCCCCCTGGCCTTTACTTGGAAACTTTAACCAAGTGACAGACCCTCTAGTCCTGGATGGCAGTGCTATCTAATCTGTATTTGAAAGACAGTTATGAGAGTCTGAAAAACATGTCAGTTTAAAGTAATTATCCTTTTTTTTTTCTTTTTTCTTTTTTTGCTGGTATGTATCTCTGCACATGCTTCAGCAGGGAGTCAATGTGAAGGTTAAGAGGCTTTGTTAGTATAGTTGCAGTTTTCTTGAAATGTATCTGAACTGAGTTGTAGCTGGCCAGTGAGAACTGGAAAGAAATAAAATATGGTTTGACACGAAGAAAAAGGATCTCAAATTGTGTTGGTCCAAAAGTCAGTAAAGGGCTATGATAGCCTGCCAGAATGAGTCATGTTATTTTGGGACTGTTTGTGCCTCATACTCTGTTCCCCAGTAGAAGACACTTCTCTTTTGGACAACTTTCAGCCTCGTGCAATCAGTCCATCTACTTTAAAGACAAATACATGTATATTAATAATGAGAAGGATTGACTAACAGATTGACATTTCATGGGATTTTAGGGATGAACCTCTCTCTGCTGAAGTCAGAGGCAGCTTTGCCATTAAAAAGGGTGTTTAGTCACTGCATAGTCTAACAGTGCAATTGCCTTAATAGACTAGAGTTATCTAAAGGGCATCCTGTAAATGTCAAACAAGGTTTGACTGGGGTTTCTTGTGCATTATTTTGTGAGTAACTAGGGTTTGCAAACTAGATTTTAGAAATCTATCCATATTTGGAATACTTTAGAAATTCATCTAAAGGTAAATGAGTAACAGACCAACATTCCTAGGTTTCTAGTGCTTGGATTTTGAGAGCTGCAGAGTATTTTAAAGGGCTGGCATCTCTGAAGAAAATGAGAAATTTTGCTGCGATTTACGTTGAGCTTTGGAGATGGTTTTGTATTTGGACCATCCTTTCAACCACAGACATACCCCTATGCTACAACCTATAAACAACCCAGGGAAAACCCTGAGGTCTTTGATGTTCTGCCAAAGTTCTCTGGTGCCACAGAGCTACCAGTGGCCACTGTAAAGGTGAGCCTGGCATCAGGCCTTTGGGGTTTATCCTGGCTGTCTCCCTCCTGGTGTGTTTGCCTGATGTTTGAACTCCATGTAAATTGACCCAGGGCATCCTAGAGTTTCAGCTCTGGAGCCCAGGAGAGCAGAAAGGATACTCTTGGTTCCAGCACCCTAACTGGCTTGTCCTTTGTCTAGGACAGCGCAAGTTATTCTTTCCAAGCAAATATTTACTAAGTAAATAGCAGGGGAGAGTTCGTATACAATTTGTTGGCGTTACGTCAATGAAGATTCATTCTGCTGTGTGTTTTACAAGTTTAATTAACGTGGGCTTTGCAATATGTGTTGGAAAGTAAATAGCAGGCACATCTTTATTTACCTGGCAGAAGAGTAATGCTTCTTTGGAGGAAGATGTGAAAGCTTTTCCTAGCACATGCGACTCTGTTCACTGGTATCATGCAGGCCGTTCTGCAGCACGCACGCTTCTTAAATCCCCTGTAAGCCCAAATATCAGGCTTAGGGGAGAATTAAGTGCTGTACAGATTCATGGTGAGCCTTTGCACAGGGAGTGAGTTTCATCCTACCGTCTGAACACTGTGCAAACAAGCAGTCAGACCTGAGACTGAAGGAGATGATCAACTCCAGTTGGCTGTTGTGCAGAGCAGTTTATGGAAAACATATCAGATGCACAGGCTGATGCTGCTTTGTGGGCTTTATCACATTAGTGATCAAAAATATCCAACATGAGCAGAATACCCACAACTGAACTGTTTTCATTTGGAAGGACTTCTTGGCTGACAACTTAGCTGTCCACTGAATTATAAATCTCAGCCAGCAGCATTTTACAATAGAGTCCTGATATAACCTTTAGCAGTGAACCACAGATGGCAACCATGTGAGAAGGCTACTGTGCTTTTGATGCCGTCTGTGCTGTCATCGCTCCCATAACCAGTGTGTCATATCCTATAAGTGATGCATCATCCTCTGATGCCTCATCCACAGTCTCTGCTTCTGGGGCCTTACAGATTATTGACACATGAGGTTTCCATTGGCGATTCCAAGGTACAGGCTGATCAGTGGTGGGAAGTCCCTGCCAGTGATGGGAGCTCTGGTTAGAGATAAGAAATCACACCTTATCGGAGCTGTTAGCCCTGTGAGTGCTGCCCCGTGAAGTTTTAACTATCTGAACAAGGAGTCCTCATTAACTTCCCTGGAATCACCTGCACGCTCAGTGTCAGGGATAAGTGTACACATCTTCAGGGCTTGGGATCAGCTGGGAAGGAAAAAAGCCCTACTTTGAGAGACGTCCCTCCAACATGATCATATCCTGGCTCACAGGTCTGTTCTCCTAAGACTGCATCCCCCAGTCCACTGGAGATGCTCTCATGCTTTCTCTGGTCCCTTTGGTGTAGCATCTCACACCTGAGATAACAACGTGTTTGTAATTTCCTTTTTTCTGAGCTTTCATCATTTCATAAGCAGCTAAAATTTGCATAGCCACTAACCTCTCTATTAACATAACATTTACAACAAGCTTAACAACAAGGAACAGATTTCTTGTTCAAGATCAGCCATTTGAACAGCCAAACTTCTCTTACCTTTCTCAGTACTTTTGTTTGCATGTAAACTGACCTTTCCTCCTCTTTCATTTCTATTCCTCTTCCAGTTTTGTTCGTCAAGTATAATTTAAATGATGTTTGGTGTGAATTAAATGCCTAAAAAAAAATGCTATTGATTGCTGTTATGCTCGTAGTGTCAACTCTGTTATTCTAAGACATCAGATTGATAAACGTTTTTCCAACACCCTGATACAATGAATATTTTTCCAGGTTGTCTTAGAGGAGTACAGTAGAGTAGATATGTATTTTTTTCCAAGGTTGTGCAAGAATAGGCACAGTGTTTGCTAATTGTCCCTCATCTCCCCGTACACATTTGCTGCTCTACCACTGTGAGTAGGTTGTTACTGGTTTGTTTGTAGCCATCCCCTGTACTTGGACAGAGAAATTGCAGTGGGTGATGGTTTTTCTCTGGACCTCTTTAAAACTCCTCTTTCATCTGCCTCCTGATTTTGCTCTGCCTATTGAAATTTCATGCATTCTGGGGGGCTGGTAGCCCAGATGTTTTCATGACAATGGTGTCTTTATCATCAGGATTTCATAATTAGGCAATTATTTTTTTTACAATACAGTCATTTTGAGATTTTTGTGTAATAAGCAGTTAGATATTATAATTTGCTGGAGATGCATTTTTTTCTAAGTATGGATTAGAATAGATTTTAATTTTACAATTTCAGAGATCTAAATTAGACATTGTAGTAAAGAAAACCTACTTCTTATGTCTATTAGAAAATTTACTTTTGTGTTGTCCTTATGCCAGCCAGTGAAATACTTCCATATGTTTTTAATCTTAGGTTAAGTTAAAACTGCTGGTAAAAAAAGATGGTGGGAAAATTGTTTGTGATGATGCAAGAAAATGTAGCTAGAATTTTTAAGATACTGCAGTGCTCTGTCCCTTCCTGGTCTGCAATGGGGAAGTCCAAGTGTCAAAAGAAATAAAATCTTAGTCAGTTTAAGCCAGCTGGAAGGTGGAATAACTTCAAGACATTTTGTTCTGATTATTTCAACCACTTCTTTTTGGATGTAGCTGGAATGTTCAACCAAAAATAATTTCATTTCCACCTCTTCCTATTTTGCGTGTGTGTGTTTCAACTGAGAGATGCAGTGGAAGTAATTGCCTGCAAAAATGGACATATTCTGGTACAGAGTCATTTCCAATCATTTCTCTTAGAAGCTCATTTTCTAATGTTGCTTACTCTGTCTTACTACTCCTACTTTTTTTCCCTCATGTTCAGTAAAATATTAATCCTTTCAAAAGTTAAGCCTGAGTTTAGTCTTTTTGTTCGTCTTTTGCTTCTTAATGGCAAGTATTAAACACTGATTTCTGAGGATGTTCACAGCAGCAGATGTAGTTGCAAAGAGCAGTGGATAAATACAATTTCTCTTTCTGCGCCTCTTTTATTTCTAGTAGAAAAATGCCTGAAAACTTTACCCTAGTCCATCTCCATTTGTGTTTTGATGGGAAAACTCCTGATGGCTTTAGGCAAACAAAATGCTTTGAAAATATAGGTGTTTTTCTGAACTGGGGCTCCATTAAGCTCTGAAACGTCAGGGTTGTGCTGAGATAACCAAGGCACTCACAGAAGCCTTCTTTGGTCTTACCAGGCTTTTAGGTGTTGATGGCTGTTGCTGTTGCCCTGTTGAAGGGAGAACAGGCATGGAGAGCAGCTTTTGGTGGTCACAGGTGCCTTTAGGTCTTCCCTGTCTTTAAAGGGTGCTCTCTGACCACCACATCAGGGCAGGCTGAGGGAGTTGGATTGAAAATGGTTAAAGCAGCACTGCAGAGGTGAAAGAGGTGTCCCTCATGAAGTGTTCCCTTGGACAGCTTCTTTGCCTGTGACTGTGATGCTGATGGTGGCACTGGTGCTGAGGACAAAATTCAAGGTTGCTCCGTGTGTCAGCACCCATGGACTCCCAGGTCCAAACTCTGCTGCGTGGCACACGCGGGTTCAGATGGTGGCTGTCAAGGACTTGATGTTAGAAATCCGCCTCTGTAGTTCTGTCTAACCTAAAGCAGATTTTGTGGTCAGCATGAAGTAAGTGACGACCACATCTCGTCTAACTCTTCCTAACTGGACCCACTATTTCCCTCTAAAAAGTTAAGTAAGAGGTGACGTCGCAGTCTGAGCTAGGGGTGGCTTTCATGTTACGTGGTGCTCAAAAAGTAGGTTACTGGGTCAGGAACAGCAAGTTCTGACTGTTTGCCAGCTCGGCCTTTTTTTTTTCCCCGTGATGTTTATACTGCTGTGACCTGCCACGCTGAAATGAGTCTAAAATGAACGCGAGCAGTGCTTCAAAACAGCAAGATGAGTTTGATTGAACTTGTCCTTCTGTGCTTGCATCACGTTATCAGTTCACAGGATGGTTGCTGTATGGTGGCTTCCTTTTTTGAAATGAAAAGTAAAGCTAATTGGAATCCAGTGGCTACAAAAAAAAAAAAAAAAAAAAAAAGACCATCCTTTTTAAATTATTAGCTTGAAGCCAAAAAACTTTCTAAACTCACTGGAAAGTGAAGAGATGAAGAATTCAGTACTAGGAGAATTTATTCCCAGATCCAGGGTGGTGTTGGAGACCATCCTTTGAGATGTCTGCAGAATTTGAATCTAGCTCAGAATAGTGAATTTTGGAGCAACAGGGTTTTGATTCTGGCTATCATCAGTTTGAAATGCCCCCCAGATGCTTGCACTGTTTTGTCCAAAACTAGTTCCTCCCCCTGCGGGTGTCCTGTCCTTTTAAGCCTCCCCAAAGCCAGAGCTCAAGACTGTGCTGCAGGGCACGAGGACAGAGGGCAGCTGCTGACAGCGTTGAATCCCTGAAAGGGAGCAAAGTGCCAGGCTGAGGGTGGGAACCCTGACAAGGAATTGCAGCTTCCTTCCCAGCGGGAGCACAGGGGCAGGAGCATGATGGTTGGACTCAATGATCTTAAAGACCTAAAGCTGCATCCTAAATGCTGCTATGATTAGATGTTTCCATGACTGCAGAGGTGAGACTGACTCAGACTGCACATGGGTTTGTACCTGCCCCAAACATCAGACCCCACAGTCTCTGTGTGCTGGGTGATGGCAGCCTGGGAGCAGATTGCTTGTCCCATTGCTGCCATGGGCTTCTTCACCCCATGACTGGAGTGTGAAGACATGAGCAGTGGCTGCTTTACCCACAGGGCTGGCACAAGCCCTTTCTGGGCCTGCCTTTGGGGCTGCCATTAACGCCAGTGGCACACAGCTGGACTGGAATATCCAAGGGGAAATTTCTTTGGGTTGGAGGCAAGTTTTCCTCTTGCTCAGTGCCTTCGTGCCTATATTTCTAGATCCTGATACTGCAGTCCTCCTCCCTCTGGTGAAGTGCAAAGAGTGGGATGGGTGGCCTGGCTTCAAATATTTGAATAATCTCAGCAACAAAAATATTATTCAGAGCAAAGCCTCAAAATACGTTCAGTGGCTCACTGCCAAAGCTGACTTAAGAGGAAACTATGTGGGCCATTCAGTCAAGTGATTCATCGAGCTTTCAGTGCTTCCGAAAACTCATCTAAAAGAAATTAAAGAGAGAGAGAAAAAAAAACCAGGATTCAAAGAGATTGCACCTCACAAAATCTCTGTCTTCAATCAGAGAGAGCTTTCTGCTGCCAGACCAGATGCAGCAGGACAGGGAAAGAACAGCATCACTTAATGCTCATTGCGGAGCTAAAATGGCATCTCATCACAACGCATCAGCAGCACTCCCAGAAAATGGCCCGTGCAGAGCCTGCAAAGGCCACCATCAGCACTGAGGTTTGCACAGGCCTCTTCATGTTTCTTCTCCACAACTTGAGAATATCTGACTTTCTGCAACTGGAGGAAAACTGTGTTGCTCGAAGAAGGGCGAGGTGAGTAATGCAGCTAATAAATCCACAAATGTCCCTATTTCAAAGCAGGGATCAGCTCATTTTCTCACCGTTTAATGAAATGCAGTCAAACTGCAGCACCTCGTAGAAGACCTGTTATTTACGAGACTATCAACCTCTCAGAGCCACACAGGTTCCCCACTGGCGACAGCTCAGCAGGGCCCTGGTTATCACAGCTGACTTACAGTTCCCTCTCTGCTGGCAATCAGTTCAGCCACTACCAGAGAATATATGTTAAGCCTCACCCCAAAGACCCCAGTCCTGCGAGGTGCTGAGTGTTTGGTGTGGGAAGCAGTGTTACAAGAGGCAGCAAGGAGGTGAACAGCTCACCCCCTGTGTGCCCCCTCTTTCTTAGAAGGCTGGATCAGATTCTTAGCTGATAAAAGTAGGCATGGCTCCATTGCCTTCAGCAGGGCTGTGCTGATGTATGCTGGTGCAGAATCTGGTGTCTATTTAGAAGCAGAAGCTCTAAAGCTTTAAGGAGAGGCATGCATTTAAAATGCAAAATAGCCAGCGTTAGTCCTTGCTGGCCTCATTTCTGAGGGGATCGTGTTGGGGTGAACTTGTCCTGGCAGTTGACCTGTACGAAAATCCGCAGCTTTCTCTTGTGCTCCAAGCCCTTGGTGAGTTTGCAGGCACTGTGAAGCTTGATCCTGCTTTCCCCCATCCTACTGCAGGGTTAGTGAAGGAAGTGATGGTCTGCTGGTCAGAGAGCACTGCCACAGCACACATGCTTGCTTCTGCCCTTGCACTGCTTTGGGATGGGATCTTATGCAAAGCCCGTAGCTGTGCCTGGCCTTGATTTCTCTCTCTGAAAAACAATGACGACAGCACTACGTGAGTTCTTTTACCTATTCCTTTTTTTTTTTTTTTTTTTTGGGTGGAAATTGACATAAAAGAGCAGAAATCTGTGTCTTCTCTTCATCCCTGCTGCACAAATAGCTTTCCAGCCCACTTCAACAGCTGCAACATGAAAGTAAAAATATTAAAGCTTGATATATAAGTGAACTCCTTTGGAACTTGCAAACCATTATTACGGCAAAGGAATGCCCTAATAATACTCTGCTTCCAGTCAAAGAAGATATGTGCTTTCTAAATTGGACAGACAAGGACTTAATGGTTGGACCCATGGTAAGGAATTGGCAGGATGATCACACTCAGAGTTGTGGTTGATGACTCAGCTGTAATCAATGTCTCCATGTCCAAGTGGAGACCAGTGGCCTGTGGCATTTCTCAAGGCTCAGATGATCTTTAAGGTCCCTTCCAACCAAAACCAGGTTCTATGGTTTCATGATGCCCTCCATGTACAGGATTCTGATCTATGAATCTATAGTTACACTTAATAAGATGCAACAGCCGCTCAGGGGACTGATAATAGGATATAGAGTCCTTTATCTCTGTGTCATGTGTTGAAATCCAGACTAGGCCATTAGCAATTAAAAGGTCTTACCACATGATGTCTATCCAGTGACCTGTGCAAAAGGAGCCTCAGCTCAGCAACCAGTGCATAAACATTCAGGTTTTAGGTTGCTGAATTTTTGTTCTCTCTTTTCCTTTTTACTTTTGAAGGGAGGAAACTGTCTTTTGCAATCCCCTCCCTGCTGTCTTTAGCACCATGGCCAGCTGTCTCTAGGCAGGCAAGCAGCCAGGCAGACATGGGGTTGTGGTGTTTTCCTTCCCTAAAGATGGTTTTCCAAAGCAAAGCTGAAGTATGTTAGAGCAAGGCCCTTGGGAGAGCAGCCAGCCCTGGCTCTACTCATACTGAGTTTGTTTGGGGACTAAATACACAGTTGTTTTCTCTTGGCTTCTTAATACAGCAGCTATTTAGGCATATAAAAATAATAGCTCATAAAGTATGATGCATGGGTTTCCTCTCTTTCTGTTTCTCACATGAAAAAATACACCAAATATTTATTTTCAAGAATTATTTGAAAAATGGGAGAGAACGAAGAAAACCTTTACTTATTGCTGCATTTTCGTTCAGACATGCACTTGTTTGTGTTCTATTAATTTATGGTGAACCTTTATATTATATATATCTTTCCCATTTATTTATAACTGCTAAGGTTTTGGGGTTTTTTCCATCTGAAAACAGCCGGTGAGTGTGAAAGGCTCCATAGTTACCGTTCACTGTGACAAGTGCTGTGGGGAAGGAGGTATTTTCTTTTTCTGTCCTCAGAACAAGGCCATGCTAATGTTCACACACAGATGTTTGCGTTTGAGAGAGTTTTATAGCAGCAAAGACCATTGTTATCAATGGCTGGTCAAGCACAGAATTCAAATTCTCTGCGAGCTGAACCCAGGTCTGTGACTTGCAGCTGTGACTTGAACAGTCACCTCTGAGTGATGGGAACTGGGGCTTCTCAGGGGCTGGGCAGCCCCATCTTGGTAGTCATGTGTGACCCTGTGAAACTGGCTGGTTCCTCTGCCACCACCTCCACCCTGCTGGGAACACCAAGAAGGATTCACGGCTGCCCTTCCCTGTAGGATGGTGAGCCTGGCACTGACTTCCCCGGACCACAGCCACCCGGGAGCCAGCCTGCTGCCACAGTCCCCACCCAGCTCCAGAGGAAGGTCCCCCCTCCCACACCTTCAGGCCCTTGTGAAACATCACCAGTTTTGGAAGGAAACGGAAAGCAGGGAAGGGGAGGACACAACCGAGCCCCAGTTGCTTGGAATGTTTTAGCCAGGACTGCCACTTCCAAGCAGCTCTTGAGCAATGTCTTCCATGGTGGAGATCTCAGTCCTAGGAGATTCCCTCCAACTGGAAATATTGTAGTGTGGCAAGACTTGGCTCCTCTTTCCTCTGTTTTGAAAGGTGCACCTACTCCCAAATATAAGTGCTAAGGAACATTTGCCCAATGGCATGCCAGAACAGCAGGACAGGAATCTCCCACTTCCCTTTCCTCAGTATCTCTGAGAGCTTTGAATTCTTTCATCAGAATTTACATCCTCTCTCAGACAACCACCAGCCTTTATCTAGGGGGAAGGAAATGCAAACAGAGCCTGTGAGCCAGGTCACTGACCGATGGGTATCACTGTTGGTCTGCTCGTGGTGGTTCACGCTGATTAAAATCATGGCACAGCAGTCCCTGAGCTCCAGTAAGCTCCACAGTTATTGACGTGTTACCTCTCTGTCGCCTCAGGATCTTAAATTTTGGCCTAGAACCCTCAGCTTCATGAGAGCCAGCCATGAGAGCTGGGGATTTCTCCCTTTCATAGGAATTTATAATACCTTGTGATATTCTAAACATTGGCAAGTGTTGGTGTACCTGCCTGAGCTCCCAGATTCAGGGAGAAAGATCAGCTTATGTGCGGAGAATGGTGGCTGCTGGAGCTATGTGAGCTGTTCTCACATGAAGAAACCCTGCCCTACCTTAGACTCCCAGGAGGAATTGTGGACTCATTTGGGAACTTCTGCAGAAATCAAGCTTGGATCCAGCCTTGCTTGCTGTGGTGGCCACACCAAATCTGTGCTACTTCTATGCTCAACATCTCAATTATTTCTGTGCTGCACCCACTCACTGGTCCTGTTCCACCTCTCCATCTGCTCCCCAGGACTCTGCACTCGGAGTAGTAAAACTCTTTAAAGAAGCTGAGTTGAGCCTGATCCAAATATCCCAGGCAGACACGAGCCCTGTTGCCTCCATCACCACAGCGTGGCTAATCCCAAACCCAGGTTGACTGCCTGCATCACCTGAGGTGATGCTGAGCAATGCTCCTGGAGACAGGAATGGTGCTGCCAGACCTCACTGCTCAGAGCCCAGCAGTATCAGTAGTCCCACTATGTCCCTTTCCTCTCGGTGTTTGACATGCAGGTCAGTTAATGCCTGGAATATCTGTCTGTGGCATGGAAGGTGATTTGCAGAATTTACATCAGACTATAATGAATATATCTGCAGGGAGAATTCCTCGCTGGATATTTCTGTTTCAGATTTTGGGAGGTGCCAAAGGAGAGGAGACTAAGAATCTCTTTGAATGAACTAGAGATTAGAATTTTTCTCCCTTTCTGGGTTTGCTGTCCCCCCATCCATACAGAAACTTCTCAGGCTGCTCTTGTGTTTTTCCCTTTCTGTGTCAGTCTGAGCTGATGATGGATAGAGGTGCCATTAAGATAAGCATCTGTACTGTACACAGAAGGATCACAAGCATCCTCTTGGATGCCCTTAATAAAATGTTCGGCTCTTTTTGAAAGACTGAAGAGAGCTGTGACACAGATCAAATCCTCAGATTCTTGTCAGCTCTTGGTCTGCTCATCTTTCTGCAGCTCCCCAGAAGCTCAGTGGTACTACTCCAGGTGAATTAAGTGGATAAAGCCAAGCTTGAGCATAAGCCACACTTTCTTAATTGCAGCAAAATATGTTTGTTTGTTTTCGTTGTTGTTGTTCTTATGAATAGGTAGTGATCAAGGCAAATGAATTCTAGAGTAGGCTCTTTTGGTGGGTTTTGGCCACCACAGGGAGTGATTGTGTTTTAAATACTAGAACTAGAAAAGTCTCGAGAGCCCACAGCATGCTATCTTCATGCCTGTTGCTTATGGCTATTTAATTGCTCCCTATGAAGCACCAAGTTAGGAAGGTTAGTTGGAAACTGGGCAAATTGGCCATTTTCAGGAGGGTTTGAAAGTGTTTGGAGAATGTAGTCACCTTGACCCCAGACTTGCCAAAGCCCACAGTGAAGGAGCAGTGAACCCTGTGCTCTCTGCAGCTGAGTGAGCACAGTGAGCCCTGAACAGCCTCTTCCCTGGGCTGTGAGGCAACAAAAGCCAGCTTTATCTATATTTCACCTGAAATTACAGAAATCATTCTCTTTTCTGCTCCTGCTTCTCACCCCCTTCAATTTTGTGTGACTTGCTAACGAGGTTTGAAATGGGTCTGGCATTGCAGGGGGCTTGTTCAGGGGGGTCAGGGCGGTTGTGGCCGAGCAGATGTGCAGCAGCTCAGGGTTGCTGTAGCCCTTCTCTTCCTGCACTGAAGGGCTCTGACTGGTTGTGGGATTTGATGGCTGAGGAAGAGCCATTAATTCCGCTCCATGTCTGAATCCCAAGAGGAATAATTGCACAGTGCCTACCAGAAAAGCCCCCTGTGATTTCGATGGGAAAGTGGCTCCTTCACACCTCCTGTCCCATGTCAGTGTATCCTGCGCTTCTGCTGCTTCACTGCTGCCTTTTACCATAGACTTGGATGGACTTTCCACAGCGAGGTGTGCCTGTCCTTCTGCCTGGATTTTTCATTGGGCTCTGGGTCTCCTTCAGCTTAAAGGCTCTGTTTCAGTCTTTCAGGACATTATTTCATTCCTCTGTGGCTTGGGGTTTTCTGTAAGCAGGGCATTTGCCACTGTTGCTCTGACAGAAGCAAGCAGGGGTTACTTAACTACCCACATCCTCTAAAAATAGAAATTTACAGCCCCGAAGTACTTAGACACATTTTCATTAGTGTATACAGTGAGCTTTCTCCCAGCTATCCCAGTCTATTAATAACAGCTCCAAAACCTTTGGTTTGCCCAAGTGTTTAGGAAAATTCACTTTTTCCAGACAGTGGCTGTTGGTATTTCTGTACTCTGAGATCAGAGCTGTCATCCTGTTCAAACACTTGCTGATGGAAAGGGGGTGCATGGCTCACTCACCCAGTTCTTTCTTTCCTGTGGTCTGCTCTTCCCCAAGGAGCACAGAAAAACATGTCTTTTACTTACTCTTTTATTAAGAACTGACCACAGAGAAGGGGACAGAGAGGAAACAGAAAATTTGGATATACATTATAGTGTAGGAAATAGCAGGGAGAGAGAAAAAATAGCAGAGAGAAGAAAGTGTGGAAATAAGGTGGTTTTGTGTTGTGAAAGGATTAGCTGAGAGTCAGCTTTCAGATGCTTTTTAAATAAGGCATTCTCCTGGAAAACACAGATCCTGATCGATTCCAAAACCCTCGGGGATTTTTGAGGTCAGAGCTTCCCTGGGAAAGGGGACAAATTAAGCATCAGTGCCGTTTGCAAATGGGGTTGTTACTTTTCAGTGAGAAATGCAACCAAAATATTTCATGGAGTTTTGGTGGGTCATTTCCCCCTTTTGCCTTTCCATGAGGCTCAAGCCCAGCGCAGGGAAAGTTTTCCTTCTTGCTGTTGTTTTCCTGAACCCCTTCAGACAATCATAGAGTGGCTTGGCTTAGAAGGGAGCCTTAAAGATCATCCGGTTCCAATCCCCTGCCATGGGCAGGGACACCTTCTACTAGACCAGTTGCTCACGGCTCCATCCAATCTGGCCTTGAACACTTCCAGGGCTAGGGCAGCCACAGCTTCTCTGGGCAACCTGTGCCAGCAGCTCATCACCCTCACAGGGAAGAATTTCTTCCTAATATCTAATCTAACCCTATCTCATCTAATCTGTCAGTTTAAAGCCATTCCACCTTGTCCTATCACTCCATGCCCTTGCCAAAAGTCCCTCTCCAGCTCTGTGGTGTCCTCATTTAGGTACTGTAAGATGCTATAGGGAAGCCTGTATATTCCTTTTATATATTTCCTCTACGTCCTTCCTAATGTTTGTCATAAGCCAGCCCTGAGATGTTTGCAGCCCATGAGGTGCAATTCTTCTGTGCAGAACAGCATTCCCTCCTCCCTCTCTGGCCTTCCTTAATTCTCTACTCACAACTGGGAGGGCTTAGTTGACACTCAGATTGATTCCTGATGATCCAGGAAAAAGCTGCCCTATCCATTTGCCTTGGGGTTACAGTTCAGCCCCTGCCCTGGCTCTGCAGTCCTGCCACTTATTTGCATTTTTCTGTACATGGTTCTTTCCATTCCACACATTAATCTTTCTTTAAGACTCTACCCCACGCTGAACAGACAGGAGGCACAGATGGCTTGATGCAGGTTTGGTTGGTTGTTTTTTTTTTGGTGTTTTTTTTTTTTTTTTTTACCTCTTTAATTTCTGAAGTCCATTGAAAAGCAGCAAAGTTTAAGTTCCATAAATATTAAATATATTATTTTCAATGGAAGTTGCACCTGCTTGTCTAACCCTCAACTATTGCCTAATGCTCAGGAACATTTCAGCTTTATTTTCTGGTGTAACATTTGGTTGTGCTAGGGAAGGGATGGCACTCCTTCTGTGTTATGGAAATCATCTCATGCTGGTTGGTTCATCTCAGCTGGTTCCCCTGGGGATAATTTTGGAAGTTCTTTCTCCTTGGCACTTATTTAAATAGCCTTCATGCTACCAGAGGTCAACTTCAGCACCTACTACAGACTCTGTTTCAGAGTTTTAAGGTCTGGTCAATGGAGATATTTTGGGTGCCCGTGAACTGTAGGTGAACACCTAAAGTAGCATATGGAGTATGTGCTTTGAGTGTCTCCTGTCTCGTTATTGCTGAGCAGGGAAGTAAGAGCATCCAGGCCAGGCTGATGATCCTCTCTGGCTTGGCACAGCAGGTGCCCAGGCCTGCACTCTGCATCTGGGCCAGTGCCCCAGGGAGGGTCCCTTTGCTTCCCTGGGCCATCCCTGCCTGGTGACCACTGACAAATGGGGAGACAACTTGGCCACTTGTCCCTTCCCACTGAGGGATGGATTGTCTCCTTTGTTTCAAACCCAAGCCTCAGCTCAACCTCACAGTGGGGCAGCGTGTTTCAGAGATGGACTTGATTTCTGGAATGCTGCTAGAACTCCTTGTGAGAAATTGCAGAATAGATTATAAATTTCCTTGGGCACTTTATCACTTCCCCAGTTGCAGGGGGTTGACACTGTGGTGGGTGACACAGGCTCTGTGGCAGTGAGGTTGTTCTTGCATGGGACAGATGCTTGGGGCTGCTCTTGGCAGTGCTCTTGTGTGGTACCCCCGACAGCGCCCGCTCACTGAGCTGCCACTAGTAATTGGGATTGCTCCATTATATTTTTAAAAGCTGGTTAGAGGCTGATTTAAAAAATACAAATCTGTCACACTGACAATGTAGATTTTTTTAATGTGCTCAAGCTTTAAAATCATCTGTTTTGACTTTTTCCAAAGTTTCCTTTCTGGCAGCTCAATTGCAGTGCTCCCTACTGGGACTGATTTAAGGGGAAGAAAGGACATAATGTACTTCCAAGTGTAAAGGGTGTATGTTTGTTCTCCTGAACCAAGTAAGTGGCAAACCCAGAGGGTGAATAAGATAAGTTCGTCAACTATGTACTTTTAACTTTCTTTCCATCAATCATGATGAAGTTTTGTACCTCCCTGTCAGGTCTGCCATATAATAATACTGAATAGTCATGTGACTTTTATACTAACAGTAGTGAGTGAAGGCACTTATCCCAGCTCTGAAATATAGAGCTCGTTAAAATGGGATTGAAGGTATTTAATATCGATTGTTATATTTTCTATTTGTATTCAAAAATGGCCAACTTCACTATATGGGGCAAATTCAGAATAGTTCTGCTGAAGTCACAAAGCCCAAACTTACACCCTCAGAAACACGAAATCAGTCTCTCCAAAGAGTTCTCGGAAAACTTGAGTTTCATGTTTCTAGATGAGTTCACTTACATGATTTCAGAAGAAAATTTTTGCAAATACAGAGAAACAGAGAGAGGGAAGGAGAGTTCCTCTTTCCTACCCCACAACCCCAAGAGCTGGGCAGGTAGGGGCCCAGAGTCGGACACAGCCCACAGTACACTGAAAGGATGCAGAGAGATGTGGGGACTAGACACTGGCATGGTCCAAGATCACAGTGCAAGTCCCAGTGTGGGTTGATCAGCCCCTCTGTGCTGCTTTTCCATTCATCTAAGCCAGCACAGTGTGCTGACCACTGCTGCCATCTCCAGCTCTGCAAAGAGTTTTCATGAGGAACAGGCTGTGTTTTAGCCACTGCCTGGTCCTCTGGTCACTGCAGGGCTGCCCTCCCTCCATCCCATCCTCCATTTGTCCTGGTGCTCATCTTGGCTCTTGTGGCATGGTCTCTCTGTCAGCTTGAACTCTGCTTGTACTTTTTTCCTTCTGAGCTTAGAGATCCATGTTTTGGCACATCCTCTTGAACAGCTTCAACCAAGCGTGAAGGGAGGCATGGTACTGATCTGCACTGCTGCAGTGGCAGGGGATTCCTGGCAGCAGACGTGACCCTGCAGTTTCCCATACAGTTGGGTTTGCATCAGGGTTCAGCTCACCCTTTTGCTAAGCATCAGAGTCCATCTGCTGCTCGGGGATGCTGACTGCACGTAGTCTAGTCTTGCCTTGGACATGATGAACTTCTGTTCTTCTCAACTGATTTCTGATGAGTGTCTGAGGTCTACACTCCTTTCTGACCAGTTTTCAGGAGATTGTTTTTCCACATAGTGCCCAGCTTATGGACCCTCTTGTTTGGTTTTGATTTCAGTGCTGAAGGTTGTGCATCAGTCTCTGGTTGTAAGAATTACAGTCATCATGCTTAGGACTGTATTTTACCTTCTGTCCTGCCATGATTACAGGAAATCCAGCACCAGGGCTTGAAGAAGGGGTGACATTAATTCCACAAAGTGACTCCCCTATGCAAGAGCAGGACAGGGGTTACTAGGTGGAGTGGGCTGGCAGAAGGGGCTGAGACCATCAGGCACAGACAGGGAGACCTTCCTCTGAACACCTCGGTGTGACATTTAACCCTAAGCCCATCAGCAATGACTCCAGTCCTTACAGCTCTCCCGTTGCTGGAAGAAGTCAAGCTCATGGTTATAACTAAAAGATTCCTGAGCTGAGAGTCAATGCTAGCAGAGTTTTCTCCTATCCCTCCAAAGGCTGCTCTTGGGCCTGCCATCAGCACGATGCCACTCATCCAACCCTCAGACAGACTAACCATCAAAAATAATGATAGAAAAGAGAAAAGACTCCTGCAGCCTTCATAGGTTCAGTCCCAAGGGTGCTGGAGGTGGCTCAGGAATGGCTTCATCTCCCATTTATGTCCTCTAGTGAGGGATACTCGAATGGCAAAGAGGTCTGCATGCAAACTCTTTTGAAAGTTACTGGGCTTAAAAGTCCATGAACAAAAATTCAGGTTTTTTCTCACTTTTTTATGTATCTTTATCATTAATGTTAGGTGAGCATAGAGAATCATGGTTAAAAACACACCCTAAACTCCAAAAATCAAAAGAAATAAATGTAACCCATGAAGGAAAGATCCCAGCACACTGGAGGATGAATCATGCTGTTTTTTCCCAGTTGAATTTCTAAGTCCCCAATAAAATACCGGCCTATTCATTAGCCAAATAGTTTCTCTTTTTCTAGGAAAGTGATGCAGGAAAATAAGATGTTTCTTCCTTTTCCAAATTACAGAAGCAAAAAATGCTGTCTTTATGCAAACTGTCTAGTAAAGTTTTGCAAGGCTGCTACTGCAAATACTGCTTAATAAGAGACTCCAAGCCTTGGCCGTATATATACATATATTATGTTCTTTACTTTGAATACTCACAGATTTCAAAATAAATTGAAGCCTCAAAGAACACTCTTCTGCCCCTCGTAGAGGGTCTGTGAAGATAATGAAGTAACCCACTCAGAACTGTTCTTTTGCAGCAAGTGCTGGTACATTTTTAAGCTACTGACAAGCCTGTTAAATAACTGGCCATCTTTTAAGCTCAGGCACCCTGGAGTGTAGGAGGCAAATAATTCTCAGGGGGGATTTAACACAGTTATGTAAAATAATCTGAAGCCATCCTGGTTGCTCCAGAAAGATTATAATTAAGAGCAGGGTTGGTTTTTTTAATGTCTGCTATCATCAGTTGATTCTTCTTCATAACAAAGCAAAACAAAAGTCTTGTTCTTATTTGTCTGAGCAGCAGTTTCTGTTCCTCTTGTGAAGAGGAAGGGGATTCGGACATGCTGCTGAATGCTCTGCTGTGAGTCTGGGTATTTATGTCACAAAATATCTTTTGAATAGTAATTTTTAACATCTGGTTAATCTTCCATTCTGTTTGAGTAGAGGAGCGCTGTCATGCTGGGCTAGGTGCAGAAGGCACTCAGAGCTCCCTAACCAGTGCCCCCCTCTGTAAAGGCTTGCAAGCAAAATCCCCGGTGTCGGTGTTCAGCTTTGACAGTCGGGAGGTTGGCAGATGCATAGCCTAAAGTTGGGGGAATGGATTTCTTTTCCATAATAACCTGTGACAACTAGATTTTAGCTAGATAAGGCATCCTAACACGCACCTAGGATGCGCACAGAGCACGACACACATGCCCTGTATCCACTGTCTCTGTGCTGCTGCTTGATGGATAGTGGGGTGAGGAGGGGACCTCTGGACTGAACTGTGCCTTCTGTACTTTGATACCTTCTTGTTTAATCCATTTCTATCCTGTCTCCCCTTACCACATGTCTTCTGCTCCCTTGTTCACCCCTGCCCTCCACATGTCAAGTTTTCTTAGATCCTTGATAAAATAGTTTTTTGAATTACCCTGGCTCTGTCATGGGTTAGAGAGAAAATCCATCACCATGCCAGCTGTCTGGGGTGGGAGTTTGGCTGTCTGTGCCGTTGCATCAGCTGCTGCTTGTGCCCCATGTGTGAGGAGACCTGAGAGGGAAACCCTCAGCTCATGTTTGGTAAGCTCCTACAGCCACGGCAGATCAGCCATTGTGCTGCTGACACTCTCCCACAGCCGTGGGATTAAACCACAGTGGCCAGAGCAGAGGGAGCATTGTGGAATTTATTAACTGGTATCCACCCAGTTTTTTTAGTGGGGCTGCCATTTTTTTATTCCACTATAACTAAAGCAGAACTTCTCACAGATGACTGTGTTTAGGGTCATTTGGATGCCCCGCAATATGTTCACATATTTTCCACTGCTGAATGAAAAGGAGAAAAAGAATGTGGTACTTCTTGTAGATCTCTGCCTTGCTTGTGGATGGTCTAGATTTCTGCATAGCTGCTTCTCTGTTACATGGGGCTTTCAGATTTCACTATTGATTAGAGTGGTTGTTTTTCTAAATAAAAGAATTCCCAAGTCTAACTATTGACTTGGGCAGTAAATGTGCTGGGTTATTAAAGATAAGAGGCTTTAGTCAGAAAATATGGTACCCTCTCTCGCAAAAGAGGTCAGTGTAACTCGAGCAAAAGAGTGTCCTAAAAATCAGAAAACAAGTGGAGGAAACGGGAAAGTAGGAAGGAGGCAAATGCAGCTTATGTAATCACGGCAAAGCAAGTAGGACAGAGCAGGGAGCGGGCAGTCGTGCTCGGCGTCCGCCTGCCCGCCCCTCACAGCAAAGCACAACTGCATGTGTGGTTCGTGTCCCTCTGTATGGGGGGCTGATCTCACCCAGCAGAGCCTGTAAGATGGAACAGAGTGCAGATGTGCTTTGCACATCGCGAAATGAAAGCATCTCCTGTGGGGCTGAACTCTCGCAGGGCTTCAGTGTACAGCTGCTTGTGGCAGGTCAGGGGGTTTTGGAGGTATCCTTCAACCCCTTCTGTAAAAGTACTCCTTTTCAGCTCTTGACACAGAGCCCCAAAATATTGCAACAGCACAACCATTTCTGGAAAACAGAATTTTCTGCACTGAGGTTGAAGTCACCAGGTAGCTTCCCATTCCTTGCCCAACAAACTGCTTGTCCATGGCATAAGATGGGCCCTTCCAGGCAATCTTCGTCATCATGTTGGAGCCAGAGTCTTTGAAGGAGCCTCTCACCCTCCACTGTTTCTAGAAACAAGCCAGCACAATTAGCTGGGAGTCAGCACTGAGCTCTTAAATAACTGAACTTGGTTGAGATGAATTCTGCCCTAGGGAACCTGAGTTACTTGAGGTAATACATAATTACCCTTGCTGGAAGTTATTCACACCTCTGGGCATAGGTCTTGTACGTGGTTCTCCATGTGTAGTGGTAGTTACAGGATTTGCAACATTTTATTTGTATACTCACATCCACCACCTGAGGACATGAAATTCCTGCTTGTAAGTGTCAATAGACGAGTATGCTTCTGGACAAACAGAAACGAGTGTACGTCAGGGATGGAGGTACTGAGAGCCAGCCTTGGCACTGGGGGTGTGATTTTTTGCTCTGCTTGCTCTCAGGAACATGGAGGCACTTGGGCCCCTTTGCTGCTGAACAAACACGGAGGAGAGCAGCAGTCAGGGCTCACAGGAATGTTGAGTGTAAGATGGTGCTGGTGGTGAATCCAGTGAGCAATGGGAGAAAGGCAGGATGACCAGGAGGTTTGGCCAGGGTGGCTCTGAAGGGCCATGCTAAGCCTTTATGGTAAGCTCCTTCCGAAATAGGCTCCTTCACAGTGACACCAGGGTTGCAAACAGCTGGATTTTAATAAACACATGCCCATAGGTGGAAAAACCAAACATGTCTTTGGTCCTGCTCTCTTCCCATCAATAACAGGTCTTCTTTTTTTCCATTCTCCACCTCAATTTTGTCAATTTTCCTTTGCTCTCCTTGCATCAGAGGACTTTTTCCACTTCCTTGTGTAAATTTTACCCTTGTCTCCAGTCCTGAGGTATTTATAGCTCAATGGCACACATAACCATTGGGCATACAGTAATTTCTCTTTGAATACTTTCCATATCTCTCCTGTGTGCTTTTCCACCCACACATGTTCCATTGCCTTATCCCGAAGGATGTCTTTATTCCTCCTTTATGCTTTTGGTGTCTCTATTGTTTTTTTCATGTCTTTCTTCTTGATGGGTTGGGTGTTTTTGCACATCACACAGCTTGAAAAAAATTTCCCTTCAGACTCTTTCATTGAATCAAATCTTATTCATCTGATATGCACACAGACTAAAATTCCATCCTGAGTAAAAGAGTGACCTACCTGCTGCGGGGAACCTATTTTTGAAGAATTTTGAGGACAAAATCCTCAAATTGGCCTCTGCAGAGGGAGTAACTTCACCCACAAAGGAGTCCCACTGTCCACAGCACAGCTGTGATCCTGAAAATTGTAATTGTATTTAGATAGTTCTGTTATTGTTGTTGTTCTCTTTCCCATGGTATTTTTGCACCAAAGCAGAAAACTAAAAAAAAAAATTTTTTTTTTTTTAGATATTGAAACAGTTTTTCTGATGGAAAAAGTAAGACTAATGGTGATTCAAATCGTGAATTTACTTTCTTCTTGCTTTTATTCAGCCCTGTATGGTAATTCATAGGGAATAACTACCTATGGCAAACACATTGCTTTTGCTTTGGTATGGACTGATGGCGAGTCATGCATCAGAGCACACAGATGGGAAGGCAGGATCACAGGATTGAAAGTAATGACTCTGAACGAGACTTCGAGTCACAGTTAAATAGTCACAGTGCATTAGTTAGAAGGACTACAGTCAGGGATATTAAGGGATAAAGAGCACCAAGAATGAGTTCAAATTTCCTTAGCATTTCTAAAAATCAAGGCATAACTAATTAACCCCTGCGTGCCTGTGTGCCTTAATTTTTTTTTTGCACTTGATTTAAAGGAGGAAAAGAGAAACTTCAGGCTTCTCAAAACTTTGCATCAAGGTTGTGGCATAGTCAGCAGATCCTGAATAATCTTCCCATCACTACTTCTTCCCCCTTTGCAATTAACTGAGCTTTTATCATCATCAGTGCAACCTTTTGCATAGCATAGACCATATAAGCTGCAGGACAAACCTCAAGAATACACCTGACTGCATTCCCCTTCAGAGCTGCGATACGCCAGCCAGGAGCACATCCTGCCTTTAATTATACTGGAGAGGTCTTGGTGATTTGGTGTCCTACATCAGTATTAGGAAGCTTGGGCATTGAATTGCTATAAATCAGGAGCTTTGCTGCTCTCACAACAAGCCCGGTGGGAGCCTGACTTTCTCAAAGAGCTTAATTAAAGAGTGCTTATTGTCAGCTCACCCCTGTAGCCCATTAGAGCTCCGCAGAGATTTCTGTTCTCCAACATCATTGTGAAAAGTGGGACAGCTCTTGCTTCTTGGGAAGCTCTGTGTTCGTAATCACTTCCTCACATGTCAATACGGTCCTGGTGATCTTATAGTCATGTTGCAATTAGCTGGTGATAGGTGTGAACAGGGCTTATCTGAATAACTGTTTATGGAGATCCTATTGGCTAGACAGTTATTCAACATAGTCTAATGTGCCTCCTAGACAGCTCTTTCTCTGGCTGTATCTTTGTGTGCTTGAAGAAGCAAAAGTAATGTGTGACATTTCCAAAAAGCAATGATTTTCTCTCCTCGGAAGAGCGTGCATCCCTGCCCTCTGAGGGCTGCAGCCCCTTGTGATTTACAGAGAGAACCCAAGTTCCTCTGCAGTGGAGGCCCTTCAAAACATTACTCACTGTTGTCTTGAAATCCATGTCACAGTAGAGTTGTGCTGTGGTTAAATGAATTATTCAGACCATCACCTCTGCTGGTTGGTAGAGTTAGTTTGTTTTTTTCTGTGCATAAGGCTGGTGTACTTGGGCCCCAATCAGTCTCATCCATCTTCAACAGGGTATTTGCATGTGCTTTAATACTGAAAAAACAGTTGCCACCAGATATTGGGATGCACAGTCAGAGGAATGGGTAGGAAGAGAGTGGTTGTCTTTTAGGCTTGTACCTGTGCTGTCCATTGATGTCTCACAGATGTGGAACACAGAGGATGGCGCTGTCACTGGGGTTTCACTTGCACCACTCATGGTTCAAGGCCACTTGTGGGTCAGTTCCTTCCCAGGCTTGTTCCACCCGTTCCCCAAGCTGTGCAGAAGCCATCAGGCACAGTCATCACAGAGCGTGCCCTGGGAGTGCTGAGAGGGAGTTTTTTCATTTGATTCAGAATGGACACTTCTCCCCACTGCACAGGCACAAATGGCCACCTTCCTGCATGCTGGGCTTGGGCAGTGTTGCAGCCAGGCAAACCAGGGCATTGCACAACTTCTGGCTTTGCTGGCTAACCCACATCCCTCCCAAAGGAGCTGAGAGGACACACTGATTCAGGTTTGTCCATTACTAAGTACTATTTCCCAATGCATTTATGGAGTCATCCTGCCTCCAAATTTCAGCCTAGAGAGGTCAGAGATATTTGAAGGCTTAGAAAGAAACTCTGAACAGCAAAAAATGAGAAGAAATCTCAGGGGTCTAGGCTATGCAAGTCCTTCGTGGAACTTTCTTATCCTTCACGATTGCAGTCATGAATCAGTCTAACATTAATTAAACTCTGGCCAACTGTGTGTGCCAATAAGATTAAGGAGCAAAGGGTAGGTTGTCATCCTGCCAGTGGCCATTCCCAGTGCAAAACTGACTTTAACAAAGCCATATGATAGACAGGAAGCTCTTTGCATTGATACCACAAGGAAAAGACTGTTCTGAATGTATTCTGTGCTGGCCAGAGAGGCTGTGGAGTCTCCTTCTGCAGGGATACTCAAAACCCTCCTGTGTGTGATCCTGTGCAATCTACTCTGGGTGAACCTGCTTTAGCAAGGGGTTTGGACTGTTTGATCTCCAAAAGTCCCTTCTTCCCCCAGCCTTTCTGTGATTCTGCAGTTTATTCTTCTCTAGAATCCTCTGCACTTTCTCACTTTTCACCTGATGCATTTAGGTCTCAACTTGTCCTTTTAGAGAAAGGTAGTGACAGGCTGCTCCAGGCTGCCACATCAGACTTCTCAGTCTAGGCCCGTTGTGTCCCATGTGGAAGGATATTGATTAATTTTGACAATACCTGAAATATGTTCCTGCATTAGCAATGAACTACATACTTTGCAAACTTGTGGTGCTGTAGCAACCTCTGGAAGTTCCTTCTTGAGAACAGAACTCCATTTGGCATGGTGGTAAGAGCAGGTCAAAATAGTGTGTTACATGGGAAGTGATGTAAGGTATGGATGGGCACTCACCAACATCCTAGCAGCATTGCAGGCAACACTCTGCACCCTGTGTGTCAGCTGGCATGAGCCTCAGGGGTCTCTCCCTCCTTAGGATGGGTCTTATAAAATCTCCAGAGCTCTCTCTCTTGCATGCAGTGTTTCACACACTCACCTAGTTCCTTCCAACAGAACAGTCAGCCCTCTGAAGTTGTATGTATCATGTTTCACTGAATATTGGCACCTGATAATTTTAACTGAAAATTCTACCTGATAAACTAACTGTGGAAGTTTCAAACTCCTGGGCTTTACCTGTTCCTTTTCCCCAAAATGTCTTTAAACTGAAGGCTCCGCTCCATTTATTACCAATCAAATCAGAAATTGAGACTTAAGAGCTTGAGTATACTGAATGTCCCAGTACTTCTTATTAATGCACACCCAAAGCTACTCCTTCATCCGCACTTTAACCAGATTACCTATGATAGTAAGTAGGATAAAATTTTCCTCCTTATTTACTAAAATTATACTGGCAAGGAAAATGTATTTTGCACGATCACTTCTCAGTCTGAAACACTTCAAGGCTAAATATATTCTTCCAAGATACATGCTTTGGGCATCTGTTTTCAAGCTGCATTCTTCCTGCAAGCAGCACAGAAGATGCTGTTCTTTGCCATCACTGTGCACAGCGTAGGTAGATCTAAAAAGAGAATTCTGCCTGAAGATTTCTGTTGTCTCTTTGTTCAGTCGAAGGATATAACATTAATTTCTCCCATTTTGAATTGCACACAAAACGCAGTCATACGCCTGGCTGGAAATCTTGGTCCTACCTTCCAAGCTAATCTAAAAATACAACTCAGGCCCTGCAGTCCCAAAAAATTAAATCCAGTGCTCCAACGTGCAGGGGAGCCTAAGAGAGTGAACTTCTTCACAGCACAGTTCTCTCCCCTCGTTACAAAGAGAATTGATATTCACAAAGGCTTAGTTCCCTTTAAAATTTTGCCCATTATATGTTTTATGAGGACATAGAAGCAAAGGTCCCTTCTGGTACCCTTCTGAGAGAATTTTAAGAAAATGCAAGTAAGTTCTCTCCCATCAGACCTCATGAAGGAAGGGATACCTCCTCTCTTTGTCTGGAAAGTGTAAGCAATACTAGTTTGGTGATAAAAAAACACTGCCTGGTTGTGAAGCCTTATTTTCACAAGTGTCAGACTTATGCAAAGTTCAGTGTCTCACCTTGACTGATCAACAGTGTATATTTTTCCAAAACACTCTCCAAGGCAACTCTTTTCAGCCTTACAGGTCATGCTTAAATAGGCCACCATGAGGAGGCCACAAGTCCCACCCAGGCAGTTTTGCTCTGTGAAAAAATTCAGTATTTGTTTCTGGCATTTGCATCCAGGCTCTTGTTTGTTAGATCAAGCAAACTGTTCATTTGCTTACACTCGTCTGAATGAGGAAAGGTCACGATACAGAGACATTAAGTCATAGGATCATTGAATCATAGAATAGTTTGGGTTGGAAAGGACCTTTAAAGGTCATTTTGTCCAACCCCCCTGCACTGAGTAGGGACATCTTTAAGTAGATCAGGTTTCTCAGAGCCCCATCCAACCTAACTTTGAATGTTTCTGGGGATGGGGCACCTACAGCCTTTCTGGGCAACCTGTGCCACTGTTTCACCATCCTTGTGGTAAAAAACTTGTAGTCTAAATAGATGCTTTTTTTAGTTTAAAGCCCTTACCCTTTGGTCCCTCACAACAGGCCCATCTGAAAGGGCTGTCCCTCTGTAGCTGTGAGCAGCAGAAAAGCTACGTAAAGGAGGAAATTATTCTTCCAAGGATAACAAATATTTACTGTCTAGGATGCCTCAGCTCTGCCTGTCAATCTCAGGATGAAGAGTCTGCCCTGTGGATAACCAGATTTCCAGCACCCACTGCACAGGATTCAAATGCTTTTGCATCTTATTTCCATTTACTGTGCAGTGTGTTCGTGCTGCAGCTCTTGTGAGCAGGGGAAGCTGAACATTCAAACCTCTGCTTTGGCCTGGGCAGACCAAAGCTCACACTGCTCCTGGTCAGGCACAGTGATGAGAGTGGCCTGGATTTTTGAAATCCACTATCTAGGTGACTTGGAAAGATGATTTGAAAGACCCACGTTCAGAAGAGTGGGTTCTCTTCCGATGCAGAAAAGCAGCCCAAAAAAAGCAAACAGACCATCTTTCATTCTGTTTATAATTAATTGACGGGCAGAAGCCAGTATCACTGGGAACCCTGGTTCTGAAAATATGAACAGTAAAAAGCAAGCTATTGTCACAGAGAGCAGAAGTTCTCCCAGCTCCCTCTCTTCCCCAGCCTGTCAGCACACCCTTAGACTTATCTGGGTTGGGTCACAGCCAGCTTGCCCTCATTCAGGCCCTGATCCTGGCAGGACAGTAGGTAAGCTGATCAACTGCTCCAGCCAGCCCCAGGAGCCGAGACCTGAAATAGAAACGTGCAGCTGAATGTTGGCCATGCCCAGGGAGATCTCCATGTCCTCACGGAGGGAGGAGGGGAAAACCTTCCTCAGAGATCATGTCGTTGCTCCCTGGCCCCAGAGTGTTTTGGTCAGTGATAGCAAAAGCGTCTGATGTTCGTCTGGACAGTGGGTTTTGCCTGTGGCAAGTAGGAAATAACAGAGTCAATCAGTCCAGCACCTCACACTGTAAGTCCTTCTTTTAGAGGAAACCTGTCTTGCCCATCCTCACCACCAGCTGTGGCTCAAACCTTCTGTACTGAAGTGTGAAGGTTCAAAAAAACTCAAAGCTGTAGTCTCATTGTCTCTAATATTTGATGAAAGCTGCTTTTCAAAGAAAAGGACTGATTTGACTCCTGTGAAATTAAGAGATGTTCTCCAAGCTCACTGTGGCTGTGATGAAACCCTGAGACATGATGAGGAATGCAGGAGCTGCATGAGACCCTGTGCTGCATCTTCCACCAGGAGGGCAGGAGCTGCAGGGCTGGTTGAATCAGGAGGGCTGTTGCTCCAGTGCAGGCACCAGTGGTGGGTCCTGGGCATACGCAGGCAGGCAGTGCAAAATTTGGGCTTAATCATGGCTGGGAAAAACTCTATCCTTTCTTCTAACATAATGATCATGTTTTTAACCTCTATTCTCCCTCTCCACCATTTTCCCTGGAGGCACTGGGTTCTCAGCGCTGTCACCAGATGTGTTGAGGAGTGACTGCAGTGCCACCCAGAAATAGTGGTGTGCTGAGACATGGAGGGCTGTGCTTGCTGAGGATTTATGAAAGCACCTGCAACAGGAACGGCCTGTTCCTTTCTCGTCCTTATAGATGAAAGGTTAACCTGGCCCCTAGAAAGAAACACTGACTTTCAGTGAAAAAATTAATTGAGGCTCCTTATCACTTCCAGTATTTTGACCTGTCTGCAGTTTTTTGTACTGGTTCTCGTATTTCAACTATTCTTAAGAGTTTTTTTTGTTCCAATAAGATCTTTATTCACAAGAAGCTACGTATTTATTTACTGAAGGGAAGACAGCCAGAAGGGTTTCTAAGCAGATACAAATGTGTGAACAGTTAAGCAGAGACTATTAGACCAGCTTGTGTAACAGCATGATTGACGGGCAGGTAACATTTAGTCAGCCACCTGCTTGGGGAGTTGGGATGGACAGCACGTCACCCCAGCATTTTCTGAGGCATGGAAATCACACTGGCTGCTCCTGCCAGGGCTCATGAGTGCCCAAAAGTACTTCTCCTTTCATCTTTCCTCTTTAGTGGCAAACTGGTCTGTCCAGGGAATACAAATCAAAGCAAATATGGGGAGCTGGTGGGCAGTCACTACATAGAAGTGCTTAGTGCAGAGATGGAAAACCCCCAACCTTCAATCTGAAAGAAGACCTGAGGTCACTGTTAATTCTTTGCAAAATTTAGCACCCACAGAAGCAGGAAGGGTTAAAGGCACAGATCAGGCAAAACTCTTTCTTGGCTATCAAGGCCACTATATTCAACTGAAGTATCTAAGTGGTTTATGTGGTTCTGTTATTCACTTGAGGCTGCACATGAGCAGCCTTTCCTAAGATGCTGTTAAAGGATATGTTGGCTCCTTGCAGTACATATTGGATTCCAGGTCTTAAGAAACACTTTAAAAAAAAAAAAAAAAAAAAAAAATTGTAAAGTAAGCTATTGCTTCCGTATGTGAGTGGAAATTAATTTAATTATGAAATGAAACTTCTATACAGCACTGCCAAAAGGGCAAACAACTGAGAACTTCACCAAAAGGAGAAAATTGTCTGTCTTTCAGCACATAACCATTTTGTTCTGAAAGGCAGCAATTATGGAAATGGGCAGAAGACTGTTTCACTGATGATAAATCTACAATATGTCAAGCAATATTTGAAGATTCATATTTAATTACTGTGACTACATGAATTAAACAGTGGAAAAAAGTTGTCAATGCTGTTTTTTAAAGTAGGGAAATAGATCCAAAGCCAAAAACAACATCATTAACGCCGGTAACTAAAAGGAAGAGAATTTCCCTCTGGGCTAAACCTTGTGATAAAGGAGAGATGTCAGTTGTTATGCACTTTTGAACATGTCTGGCAAGGTTAAGAGGTAAATAGCCAGAACAATTATCTTCTGAGTTGGTAATGGTTTTCTCAGCCGCATGTTTACTCTGAGCACATTCTTGGTGTTTCAGGTTACTCGTAACTCTTGATCCCAATTCGTTGGGCTTTTTTTTCCCTCCAGAAATTGTTTTAAGGCAAATAACTTCAGAAAACTCCATGCTGCACTAGTTGTCCTAGTCAGGGTAGAGTTTCAATGAGTTCTTATGATAAAGTAAATGCAACCCTTCATCCAACTTGGTGGCATTTGCTCACCCTGTGTCACAGGCTGTGCCTGTTGGGGAGCTACACAAGGTTTGGCATGAGGAAGCACATCTGCCAAAGGGAAGTGTGGGCTTGCAGGTTGTTTAGAGCTGTTTAGAGTTGACCACGATGAACACAGCAAGGACTAGGTGTGCTTTGTTTTAGTGTTCACAGCTCTGATCAGTGGCAGCATGCACGACCCCTCTGTGTGAATGGGGAAAGATGTTATCAGAAGCATCTTCTGGAACAAAGTGCCACAGGGCATGTAATCCTTTCCCTGCAGTGGGCTGGCTGGCACAGGGAGTGTCCTCCATCCCCAAACTGCCTACAGTGTCCAGCAGTCATGCAGCCACCCAGGTAATATTAGACACCAGGAAATGTCCCACCATAAAATGCAGAAGAAATAATTACTGTGCCTGAATACTGAATTGCTCTCAAGGACACAGAATTTTGTAGGATGTATGAATGGGAGTGGGTCCTTAGGAAGATGCTCTGTGTGAAGTGGAATGTGTGCCACACTGCTTCAGTTGTCATGGCAAGTATTCATATTTCCCATGGCAACAGAACCAGTAAATAACTGCATAAAAAGCTACATTTAGTGACCAGGGCACGAGTTATTTCTCTCATCAGCATCCTTAACTTCAGCACTCTGCTGGAGATGAAACACTCCATAGAAAGGTAAGTGTTTCCTTTGGCTTGTGACATGTTTCCTCTTCATAGTTTCATTATGATTCACCCAGCAGTTGCTGTGCTAGTGACACTGTCTGTGCCAGGTACGTGGTACTGCGCAGTGTCTGAATTAGCTGAAGGAGATGATGACAGGGCAGCAAACCCACAGTGAGTGCTGCTTTTGTAGAGCTTTGTGCGAGTGCTGCCTAATGCAGGTCACTTGCATTGTGCAAGTGAAAGGACTGAAGCTCTACAAGAAACAATGCACGTTTTAAAATTTATTTTCGAAGTCTCTTGCTCTTGTTTTCCCTTGGTTGAATTGATTTATTCTGTAAACTAGCACCGCCACCAGTGTTAAGGGCAGGCAGCTGTACTAAGTGGACAAGAGAAGGATGAAAACTCAGGGGAACTAGATGTCACTACAACAGCAATGATGCTCCAAAGAAGAACAGTTTTTTGCTTTAATGAAAAGTAATTTGTTGTAAGCTAGCATTTTCCTAAACAGTGGTTTTCAGTGCTCTGAGAACCCCTGGGCTCTGCTCTGCAGAACCATATTGTTTGTATGCTCTGCTGAATGCAAAAACCCACAAACAAACATAAAAAAAAAAAAAAAAAAAAGCACCAACAAAAAGCACAAAAAATAAAACAAAACTCGCCTCCTCAGGCTCATCTGGCTGCCTGCAAATGTGCCAGGAAAGTGCTACTTGGCTCACCAGAGAAAATGGGTCCTCCCCTTGGAGTAAGAAGGCAGAGGGGTTTCTTGATGAGGAGAGGACCAGAAGAAATTGATCCTAAGACATTTAGGGGTGCAATGAAAGGTTTGGGGTCAGGAGAAGTGTGGCAGTACATAACTGCCCACATGGTCACCACCATGTCTGGGCCAAGTAAAGAGACAAGCTGTCCAAAGGAAATAAAACACAATCCATTTCTCACGTCTTACTTCTGCAAAACATTTCCTGAGTTTCATGACAAGCATGGTCATTAGGCAGCTCCTCTCTCCAATCCCAGCCCTTCATTCACAAGGCCTGACCAAAATTGATCTTGATATTCCTGTTTAGATAAGGAAACTGCAACTGTCTTGTATGTTCATTTTCTGTAGACACACAGAAATGCATTTAGAGCTGCATAATAGAACCTGATTTCAACGGGTTAGTCAGAGGTTCATTTTCACTTATTAAGGCTGACTTTTTGCAACACTGCTTGTAGACAAAGTCTGTCAAATAATACTAGTTTCCAGAATCATAGTCAAATCATTGATAGTGTTCAGCACCTCCTCTGTGCCCAGAAAAAACATGTGCTTTTCTGTGAGTAGATAGTGCAATAACATCCCACGCAGTTCTGAATATTTTTTGACACATTTCAGTATCATTTTGTGGTGAAACTCAGCGATAAAGTATCACAGACTTGCGATTTAACTTGCTTTTGTTTAGGTATGAGCAGAGTGGCACAGCCTCAGCAACATGTGATGCTTTCAATCCATCCTGCTCCCTAGGTAAAATCTCTGTTGAATATCAGGTCACTTGTTTTATGCATTCATGAACTTACTGAGGTTTCTATGTTTTAAAAAAAAAAAAAGGCAGAAAAAAGCCAGTGGAAAACAGTGGAAGTTACCGAAGAACCCTGTTGACTTTGGTGCACTTGGGATAAAGGACACACATTTTCTTTCCTGTTTATCCTAAAAGACCATTAAGGGAGGTGTTTGGAGAGCTCTGCCCTGGGGCTTGTGCTCCAGGCTTCTGTCCTTTTCAGTGTCTGGCTTGTGTTGTTAGCGGTCCCTCAAGACAATCAGGCTGCTTAGTTCTTCTAAAGAACCACCTGCACAGCCTGTGCTTGAAAAGCCACTGCTTGACATTTATAATCAAACTGTGCCTGATCTTTCCACAGTGGTTAAATGCATGCAGCTATTTGAGGTGAGTGAGTCTGCATTGTATTGGGTACATTTATATATATATGTATTGTTTATTCAGTCTTTGCCAATCAGGGTGTGGTAGAAGAACTGTCAACCCCACTGTCTTCTCAACACAAATGCCCTGTCTGCTTTCTGCTGTGTCCTTATGCCATCTTTAAGAGTCTTGGTTTTAATGTCTTCTTGTAGAGAGCTGAGAAAGGGCCACACTGTCACTTTGTCCGGGAAAGGAAGATGTTACTTTCCTTACAAAGTGAAATCAGGCAGTTGCTTCCGTCAGCCCCCCGTTGCCGGTTGTTCTGCTGAGGGAGGTCTCCCCACCAGCAAGGCTGTGCAGGGGGTGAGTGGGGCCACTGGGACTGCCCTACTTTGTGCCTGCAAGTCACAGCCATCCTCCAACCCCATTACCCAATTTTGGAAGGAGATTAGGATGTAGTTGGGAGCCCTCTGGCTGCAGCCCAGTCCAGGCAGAACTGAGGAGGTGAGTGACAATAGTTGGGAGTAGATGGGAAAGTATGGATGGAGGCAGTTCTTGTCCTAGCACAGCCTTCCCAACATATGTGTCCTTTGTCACCCAAATGTCCAACCTGGGGGTCTGGTCAGACCCTGGGTTATAGTAGGAAGGCTCAGGTGACAAGGACAGCTTTCCCTCTGCCATGTTTGGTCAGGAGCCCACTGGGTCTTGTTTAGGAGTCAGTCATTGCTGCTCTAACTCAGGATGTTGAAAACTCCATGAGATGATGATGTTACCATTGCATCTGCTCTGGGTAAAGGCCTAAGAGGAGAAGTGGAAACTATCAGTGCAAGGAACAGTTGACCTGCATAATTCGCCACTGCTATGTATGGGACCAAATAACTGAGAATGGAGACGTACTAGAGAGAAGCTTTGAAGCATTACCACTTTGTATGAATAAAGCTTAGCATCAGCATAAGTATTCTTAGGAAATATCCATGTTTATCACTGTGGATTTAATGTAATGAGTGGTAACCCCTGTGATTTATTAGGAAGGATGCACCTGCAGATGAGGGACAGGAATTCTGTACTGACTTGTCTGTTGTTCCTCTGTGCTTCACCCATGGGAGATACTACAGCTGTTGCTTTTGCCTAATGCTCCCTCTGCCATTTCTCCTGTGCCTGCTGAATTCAGGGGGATTTGGGCCTTTAACGTAATTATTATTAAGTTTCCATTTTATGTCCCTGTTCACGAGGCCTCTCAGTAGCTGATTATACTAATCAGAGGTGACTTAACCCATATTTAAATGCAGCAGCCTGAATTCGTCTTCAGCACAGTCTCCAGAAGATATGAACCCATCATCAAAGAAAATTAATTCTTAGGTACATTATCCTAGGGGATCAAGCTAAAATGTGGGCAAAGAGCTTTAGCCCTAGCTTGTATGAAAGGATATGGGCAGAAGAAGGCAGACATGCACTTGTTTGTGCAAGTTTTCCCCCCTCCCTTGTTTGAGTTAGGTAGAATAACAGATCACAAGCATACTTATCAGAAAATATGGTACTGCAGTTAAGAGAGAACACTTTTTCTGTTACAAAAATAATAATTATTGTTGGAAGTATGATCAGCCACATTAAAAGCATTCTTTATTCCTTTTCCAGGCCAAAAATCTGACTTGGGTACTTCTCAGGTTTTCAAATAAATACATTCATTTATCTGTCCATGGTATTACTCCTGCATAAGAAAATACAGGGCCTTTAACACACCCAAAGTTTGGATACCGCTCTTGCTTCTCTAAGAACCATTTAAACCGTTTATTTTCTACAAAATAAGGTGCTGGGAGATGGAAATGCAAATATTCTAGTTGGTTCTCAAAGGCTTAGGTGGAATTTTGTCCTAAATGGTGATTAACTCATATATATTCCTAATCCTTTAAAGCAGTTGCTTAAAGATTCCAAGTGGCCCTCGAAGATGCTGGGTAGGAGAGCAAGTAGTTCCTTCCAGCCCAAAGGGATGCAAGATTTTGTGCTAAGGGGGAAATCCTGTTCACAGTGGAGTAAATGTGGTTTTTGCTCTGCTTTTAATGGAGTTTCCGTTCCTTTTTCTAAACTTAAATGAGAATGGGATTTTACCCATCTCCTCACATGACTGCGGCGTGAACCTGAATTCTATTGTTGAATCTTTTTTAATGGGGAAAATTAAGGTGAAACTAAATAAGCCCAGATACATCTCCAGATGGAGGAGGACTCCTAATTGTTGGGTGTTGCCTGAAGCAGAGATGTGAGCTCTGAGCAAACAGTCCCTGCAGCACAGCAGCAGTGCCAGCAGCGCTCCCGGTGCCGGGGAAGCTGCTGTGTCACCTGGCTGTGCTGTGCTTACAGGTGGCAGCGTTGTGCCTGGCCCAAGTGCCCTTCCTTCTCCCCACCACAAATGCAATTGATGCTCGGGATGAGGAAAAGGTCACCCGTAGGGGTGCACTGCTATTTCCATGAGTTTTCAGTGAAAGTTCAGACTTCATGAAGATAAGGCTAGATAAGGAATTGCAGGGACAGAGTTCACACGGGCAAACTCTTGGGCAGGATATTTTTTTTTTTGTTGCAAGTAAATGAGACTAAAATATTCCACAGACTTTCAGTATATTCTTTACATTAAATCCAACAATTAGTTATTCATGTCCCAGCTTTGATTTTTTTAAATAACCAATACCATAATTCAGAGGCAAGAATTTAATCCACAGAAAATTCTGTCCTTGGAGAAGATCAAAGTGAGTCCTGTGGTGTTAAGCATACACCTACAGTACTTGATCCTGAAAAAAATTAAATGCATGTTTCAATCAGCCTATCCCTTTCTTACTGGTTCCCATGCATTAGTCTAAGCCTCTGCCTGAATATTTTCAGTACCAGGAGCAAGGGCCTGTGGAGATGTCCACAGTGGGAGAGCAGGGGCCTGAAAAAGCAGCAAGCAAACAGGTGAGAACCCCAGCAGACTTTGATGGCAATGGCTCTTCATTCCTCTGCATCTACCAGCGCTACAGGAAGAGATTGAAAGTCTCTTGGGTGACACAAATACGCACGATAAGTGCGTAAAGAGAACACAAAGGTGAAATGGCCCTGCTTATCAGGCACAATTAAAATGAATAGAGGATGACTAATAAAGAGGCAGTTTAAAATCTTTACATGACACAGTGTCAAGGCAACAGTGTTGTGCAATAGCACTGACACAATTAACGCTGTGTCCCTGCCTTGGGTAGAGCTGGGTTCCCTCCGGCCTCGCCCGCGCGCTCCCATGGCGAGCGCTGGGTGGGCTCCAGCGCTCCAGCTCTCCGCTCACCGCCGCATCCCGGAGCCACAGCGAGGCCCGCGCACAGCCAGCCACCTCGGAGCAAGGCAAGGGTGCTTTTCCCACTTTGTCGTCTCTGTTATTCTCTTTCCTTTCAGTTTGTATCGTCCCAGCCTCACTACTGTGGGAAAAGGGGGAAACATCATGTTGAATTTCTGGGTACGATTTGGAGTGAGATGAGGCTGAGGGTGCGTGATCCTGAATCGGAGATGGTTCTCGACTTAGCACTGGGCAATGCAAGCATTTCCTGGGTAGGAATTTTTGCAGTGCGTAATTCAAAAGCTCCAGGTGAGATTGTGAATATTCCAAAATACAGCCAAAGTTACCCCTCTAGTTCATCATTTAATTGTATTAGTGCTTAATGGTGCCTGAGAGGCTACAGGATTCTCCTATGCAGCATAGGCTGGGGTTTTATATATTTATGTATATATATATGCACATAAGAACATATATAACAACATATATAAGAATATATATAAGCACAACAAAGAATATACATATATATAGAATATATATAAATAAATATATATTATATATAAAAATATATACATATATAGAATATACGTATATAGAGAATATATATAAATATATATATTATATATATAAATATATATACTCTTTGTTGTGCTTACATAAATTCTTACATATGTTGTTATATATGTTCTTATGTGCATATATATATATATATGTATATTCCTTGTTGTTCTAATTTTCCAGCTCTCTCTTGGTTTTATTGCTGCTGGCATGCCTTTGCAATGCAGCATTGTTAAAAACTAACAATATAAACAAATTTGAGGCTATGCCAACAATCGCTGAGCAGAGCCAAAGCTGCCCAGTGCTGCAACTTGCTGAGCAGTGTGTGAATTCTGCTGTGGCAGAAATGTCTGTTTCCCCATTCTGTTTTAGCTTTTGGAAAGATCTTGGCGGAAAGTGTGTTATTCTAAATGACACATAAAGTAATGAGATACATAAAGTAATTGACATGAAAACTCCCACACCACTGCTGCAGGAGGAGGGGCCCCCGTGTTTGCCCAGCCTGCTGGCTCTAAATGCCAGGGGCTGCAGGGGAGTTCATTGAAACACTTCCAATAAGACACGATTTCTGGACAGAAGATAACATCTTTGCAATTATCAGGTGAAGTGGTACTTCCCAGTGATTTGCTTTATTAGAAGAGAGCGTAGATGCTGTTTTCTGTGCCTGCCAGGCTTGAGGGATGGGGGATGGCCATGGAAGTGTCCCAGCAGTGTGAGCACACCTGGCCAGCTGCCAGCACAACTCAGGGCAATGGCTATGGCAATTGTACCTTGAGGGGAAACCTAGTGCAGCCCCTTTGGGGCCATATCCTGCCTACCTGCACTGTCCACAGCATCCATCTGTGGGTGCTTAAGCCGTAAGTGCCTCAGTTGCAGAGTGCAGTGTTTTCATTATTCCGAATCTACTGCTCCAAATTTGTATCCCCATGCCCATGTAGGGGGACAATGGCATCCCCTCAGTGATTGTCACTGGAGTAACAGGACTGCACTGCAGGCTGCAGAGACTCAGCTTAAGCCAAGTATAAGTGGAGAGAAACTGCATTTGATACGGTTTTATATCTTGCCTAAAAGGGAGCAAGAAGGATTTTTCCCCACATGGACAAGGAAAGGGTTGTTGTGTTTCGTGTGACGAGGCACAACTCAAAAAAGCACTCTAAGTGGGAAAAGGAGATTGGCCACTTGTGGCAGGCAGCACAGCCAAGCTATTTGCTTTGCCTCCAGTAAGAAAGTAAGTAGGAAATATTAACTGCATGCAAAGGTGCCCTTTCTCTTGTCCTCATCAATAGCAGCTGATACTCCTCCAGGTTATTACTGTAGCAACGTCACTTCCCTTTCCTCACTGGCATCAGGCTTACATTAAAAACCTCACAGCAAAGTCTTTTGTCTACTGTCCCCTTTTTGGTTCTTCTCTTGTCTCCTGTGCTGTGCTTTGGGGCCCTGGCACACATGGGGAAGGGGACATGCAGGCTCCCTGCCTATCTCCCTGCCTGCTCCCTTCTTCCAGCAGAACTGAGGGCTGGGAGAAGAACAGGAAATTTGGCTGAGCAAAGAAAGCCAGGGGAGAGGATGCCAGCTGTGGGAAAGGGCTACTAGGCAATAACGTGCTCCCAGAGGGAGCGGATCTCCCAGCATTGCATAGGTTGAGGAGCAGCTTTCCAAAAAGAGCTGAAGGGAGGGGGAAAAAAAACAAACTACACGCACAAAAAAATCCAACTTGTTGGTAAGAGAGTGCACTCAGTTTTGGAAGGGGATCACATGATGCAGCTGCCCGGGGCCGGGGTCAGAGACCCAGCGATGTTCGCCCAGGTCGCCCTGTGGCATCACTCAGACTCTTCCCACCGCAGCGCCGGTCCCCTCCTGGCAGTGCCTTGAGAAGAGAGGGGAGGGTGCTGCAGACCAGGCTTGATGTCTTTGGTGCCTACTGCTTCCAGATACAAAAAGGAGCATAAATCAAACCCGGGAGATAGGCAGGAGCCCATGGCACGGGTGAGAAGCGGTCCCAGCCCGAGTCGCCGGCGGGACCCGCTGCTCCAGCCGCCGGCTGCGGCTCTGCGCCCGCAGCTGGGCACGGCTGTAGTCGCGGAAAGGGAGAAGGAGAAGCCCGATGTCCTTGGAGAGGAGGGAAAATAGTTACAATGGAGAAAGGGAACTTAAAAAAAAAAAAAAAAATCTATGAGGAAGGAAGCAGTAAATGTTAAATGGGTGAGTCACGGTACGGGATGACTAATCCCGTCAGGGCACAGCTCGTGCCGCACAGGGAATCGGTGCCGCGCGGGGAGCGCGGAACGGCTGCGGGACCCGGCGGGGCAGCGGGGGCCGGGCCTCGCCCCGCTCCGCGCAGCCAGAACCGGGCAGGGAGCGAGGAAGGGCCGGTCCCGGCCGGGCTCCGCGGCCGAGGCCACCCCGCGGCCGGTGCCCGCGGACCGGCGGCGGTGACCTACTTTCGGCCGGCTCCTCCCGGCGCTCGGCACCGCCGCTCCCCGCGCCACCTGCCCGGCCCTGCCCGCGCCCCGCGCCCCGGGACGTGCGCTCAGCTCCCGGCCGCTCCCCACGGCCGCTCCGCCCCGCGCTGTCCCCGCCGCGGCTGCCGGTGCGGTGCCGGTGCGGTGCCGGTGCCGGTGGCGGCGGGGCGGGAGAGCAGCGCGCCTGTGCAGTGCCGGGGGGGCCGGGCCCAGCCCGCCGCGTTACACAACCGGCCGCCGCCACAGGCGAGTTTCACAAGTCCCGCCGCGTTCGCCCCGCAGCCCGCGCCCACCCCGCGCACACCCCCGCGCCGCGCACCGCCCGCACCGCCCCCGCCCTGCCCGCGCCCATGCCATGTCCCCGCCGGGCTGCGGGACCCCGCGGCCAGCGGTAACCCCTGTCGCCGAGGGGGCACCGCGCCGGGGCTGGGCATGGCACTGAGAGCGGCTCCGGGACGCGCATCCTCCTAGACGGTAAGTACAGACCCTGCCGGGGGGAGCAGTGCGGGGGGGAGTTGGGTGTTCCCGCACTTGCAGCCCGCGGGGAGCGGGGGGAGCCCGGGAAGAGCTGCGGGGCCGGTGCGCGGCACCCGCCGCTCCTCCCTGCCCTCGTCCGACACTGCCAGGACCGTCCCAGGTAAGTTCTGTAGAGGAAAATTGGCACCCACAATTTAAGTCCTCTGATTTTCCTCTAAAAAAGAGAAACGTGCCGGCAGGACGGGCATGGGACGCAGGGCAGGTTGCCCCGGGGGGCTCTGGCTTTAGAGGGCAGGTGGAAAGTGGGCTCCGGGGCGGGTATGCCGGAGCAAGGCCGGGCACCGACATCCCCGTCCCGCAGAGCCTGAGAACCCCCGGGCATGGAGAGCCTCGGGAATAGCCACGGGCTGAGCGCAGCTGAGAGCTGCGGGGATTTGGGGTTGGAGGAAACCGATTTTCGGGAGTCTGAAATGGATCTGGTCGCATTCTTGTTCTGTCTGCAAGTTCCATCGTTGAGAGAATAAATGTGTTTTGCTGAAAACACTGTGGGGAAAAACCTCCGAAATGAGTCTTGCGCCTAAAGATGGCATTTGAAATCCAGGTTGAAAAGTTACTCCTCCCGCCAGGGTTATTGTGTCATTTGATTTTACAGAATGGTTACATTATAAACGGGGAAATATGAAGGCTTTGAAAGTCCCTCATAGGTTTCAGCTGTGGATTTGTGAATGATAACTCCAAGCCTTGATCCTTAGTGGCAGAAATTGTGAACTGATTGCTCTGGGTAGCTCACACTGGAAGCACAGGTCGGAGCTGAGCCCTGTGTGATTCATCAGTGAGGTGTCACACGCGCTTCGGAGAGCTGTTGTCCTTTGTAAAGTGCCACAATCCCCGAAGGCAGGAGGCTCCTGAGCCATGGCAGAACAGGTCTCTCTCTCCTCTGTGGATTTTGGAGAAGTCCAGCACATCAGTCCCTTTTGGGACACCGAAGTGCCAACTACCCCTGATCCCTGAATGAAGTTATATTCTTCAGCTGTGAAGTGGCCCCGGAGATAATGTCCCTGAAATCAAAGGTGTTAAAATGCCCCATGCCGTAGCCACCTGGGAGGGTGAAGGATCACCTGGGAGGGCAGGGTTGTTTATCGGCTGAAGTTTATTTTGTTGTGTGCAGTGAAAGCAGTGGTGCTGGTTTCATTAATGGGATAANCCAAGCTGTGGATTACAGTTACTTGATTTAGAGGGAAAAGTAAAATTGGTTTGACTTTTTTTTTTTTACTAAACTGCAAACTTCAGTAAGATGTATGATATATGTTCCTGGGTTTTAGCCACTGAGACTGTGTCTGTACTAAATTATTTTTTTGGTTAATGACACACATCAGGTACACAAAAAGAGCTCAGGGTTAAAGATTAAAATTAGCAAATGAGTAGTTCATAATTAAAGTCTCATGATGGAGGAAGGAGCATTACAGTGCAGAGATACTGATGTTGAATCCAATTTCTGCTCATTAGTAATATCAAAAAATTGGTAGGATGTCTTTACAGTTTGGAGCCAGGACTTGTCTGTGCACAGAAGTTGCATTGTTTTGCCCTAAATTACGCAACCTCCCAAGATTCACATGTAATGGTACAAAGGTTTTAATGCCAGCATAGCTCATTCCTTCAAGACTGGAGGAATAAGCTCTGTTTCTATACCAGAACAACTGAATTCAGGCTTGTACTGGGACAGTTATGCATCCTAGTGGAATAACGTGGCTTTAACCGAAATAGGAAAACCTATAAAACCCAAAATAGTATGAACCAGTCTTTTTCTGGTACTATTGAAATTATAGAGCTCTCTAATCACATCAGTTCCAAATCTCTATTAGGGAAGTCAGGCAGGTAAAACAACTGTATTCATTTGTTAGGACGATGGTGACCCCCTTCTCTCCCATGAATCCTGGCTCGCTCGGGGCCGTGCTCTGCTCGATGTGCCACATGTTGTCCCGCTGCAACAGCGACTCTGTGCCCACCGGCGCAGCCACAGTGGCACAGCTTGCCTGGCTGCAGCTCTGCTGGGTCTGCCCCGTTCTGCCACCCAGGCTGAGGCCATTTCTCTTTTTTCCTGGTTTCCCTACTACTTTTGGTGCCCACAGGACCGTATAGCACAGCACTACTTGCCCTGTGGCCTGTATGCTGAAGGAGCAATGCCCCTGTGCAGAAGTCCTGCAAGACCCTGTTTATTGTTTCTCCAGTCTCACTTAAGGCCAGGTTTAAGTGAGGTTGATGTGGTGGCAGGCCCTGACAAGCACACTGGGCTTGCTGGTTGCACATCTGCCCAGCTTCAGAACCACCAGATTCAGTCAAACTGCAGATGTGTGTGCAGTTAATGAAAGTCTTTTACCTACTTCATATTCCTTCATTGGCTTTGGCCTTGTCTACATGGGGAGATTGCATGAATTTAGTTTAAGTCTGTTTTTAAAGTGATTTGATTAACCTGATGTGACCTCACATAAGCACATTCTTAATTTGGTTCGAATGAGCTTATTTGGGTTCAACCAAAACCTGCACTTAGTCAATTTGCACAGAACTGAAATTAGATGTGTCTAAACTGAAAGGAGAACTGATGTCTCTAAATAATGACACAACTTTCTCATGAAAGCAGAACCTTCTGTAGAATCTGGAACAGAGTGTAATTACTAACAAATCTGCAGGCAACTGAAAACTATTCATAGCAAAGTTTAAAAAAAAAGAAAAAAAAAAGAAAACAGGCAAAACTTAAATATCTTAGTGAGACAAATGAAGAAGTACCAATAATCTCAGTCCTGGAATACTGAAAACAGTGACACAAGGCTTGCGTGGCTTGCAACAAGACTGCTCTTCAGATGCAAAAGAGGGCAAGCATTTGTGTTCTATACCTGGAGTCCCTATACAGTCAAAAAATAAAAAAGCAATGCAGGAAACTATAGACTGGCAGGTTTGAGTGCAATAGTACTCAGCATCTCATGACGTATTTTGTAGGAAAGAATAATTAGACGTGGAAATAATGAGGAAGCAGGCTGAATTGCAACAAGATTTTATCAAAGATGGATTGTGCTAAACTAATCTAACATCTTCTTTGTATAGCAGTTTATTTAGGTGGGGTAAGGCAGGAATGTAATTTATCTAAAGACAAACATTTGATACCATGCCCCACACGACATTATTGCTTAAAATGAAGATGGTTGTTCAAGACAAGAATTGAAAAGTAGAACAGGAGCTGGCCAAGGGAAAGATACAACTGTTGCATGAGAAAAAAGTTGTCTGGATGGAGAGAGGTATTCAGAGAAAGTCATCAGCATGGAGGGAGATTTGTGATGTTCCTCCCATGGGACGAGGCTTGGGCCTGTTGAAAGGATCCACTCTGACCTGTGTGCAGGGTCTGGGTGTGTGCCCAGGAGCTGTGTGGAATGACAAAAACTTGGGAGGTATTGTTAATACAGAGGAGGATCAGGTTATCATGTGAAAGGAATTTAGATGACTTTGTTGATTGGAGTAATAGACATAAAATGACATTTAATAGTGCTGAGTGCAAAAGTTTAAGCATGAAGACCAATAACAAGAATTTCCAGTGTGAAACAGGAGCTCATCAGCTCCTGTTCACGACAGAAGGGACAGATACGGATGCACTGGCTGCTCAGGAGATACCTGGGAGCAAGCAGTGGCATAAAGCTGTGAAGGAGACCACTGACATCCTTGGATACCAAAGGAAAATTGTATGAGAGATTTAGGGAAATGTGATACAATCACTGTGCAAATCATCATGCAGAGCATCAATGGGAGAGTTTTCCATTGTTCATGGAGTAGCTCATTGGGATTTTGCATAGTTAAGAAAATGTTAAACTAATAGGAGGGCTAAAGATGTGGTTACACAAACAAACTATCTGCTGTATGAAGTGAGGTTAAACACCATCATTTGTTTAGCTCTGTCCACTTCAACAAATGAAGAGACAGGTTACAGTAATTTTTTTTACACACAATTGGCACTAAATAGCAAGAGGACAGAAAAAAATAAGGTAAAATATAGCATCTGCACAAAATCAAGTTGTCTAAGTTGGTCATGAATATATTTGGATGCCAAATTAGAAGAAAGCTTCTAGCTACCTAAGGATTGAAGTTGTGTAAGAGTCTTTCAATTAGGGTAGTTTTGAGATAGATCTTGATAATCTTATGAAAGAGATTATACAATTAAATTAGAGAGTTCCTGGAGATAGGAAATTACGTTTGCAGAGTTCTTTGATCTGCAGTATAGTCATATTTTTAATGTGTGGTTGAAAGGAGAAGGGATCTGTTTTGTTTACACTTTTAACCCCATGCATCAAGGCTTCTGCCATTTTCCTGGGAGCTGAGAAAAGAATTAATTTTCCCTGTTGCTGCAGATTTGAATCTTTTTTTCTCCCGTATCTGCCTTCCTCTCAAGCACTAGGCATTGAAAATGTACAGTGCAGAGACTCCTTGTAGCATTAGACAGGCACAATTGCCTGCAGATTTTTCTGGCATGCTCCCTGGCTTAACCTGCTCATCAGATTTTGGGCCAAAGAGGTGTTTTTCCATCAGACTGCGTTCCAAATAACCATATTGTACTTCATGGTGTAATTTCTGTGATTCTGTTGCTAGTGTTAATGAACTTGGTGTGGCTACAAGGACAGGCAGTGCTGGCAGTGATCCTCACCTGCCCTTTGCTGTGTCACAGCAGAGCTTAAATCTTGCATGCCTCTGATGTGTATCATAAGTTTGTTGTATGATGAGGATGCGTTCTGGGCCGTCTGGTGCTTCTTAGCAGGTTGAAGAGATGTTATTAAGTAGCCATTAACAGAGTTGTTTTCCAAGACCGGGGTGCTGGGGTTGGTGCTCTCTGTTGACCTGATATTCCTAAAACCAGTTGGAAACCCAGGGTTAGTATCAGCTCTGGTGCTGATTAGAGCAAAATTCTGTAAGTCATGCAGGATAGCCTCTGGAAGGAAGAAGTGATTGCTGATAGATTAGTAATTTTAAAAACGCAGCTTATTTGGCAGAAAGTTGAATATATAATAACCATCTTGTTACAAGAGAGAAGGAAAGAAATAAGACAGAAAGGAAACAGGCAAGGAAAGGAAGAAAATAGCACAACTTAGCCTGCAGCAGAGATCACCTGCTAAGCTGCCTGTAAAGGGAAATTGAAATATGGAAAAAAGTCAGCTCAGAGGGGGATAACACTGTGATGGTAGAAGAGGAAGTGCGTTAACCAAACTCCACAGAGCTGTTGAAATGCATTGAATCATCTGACTGTGACTTGTATTCTTAGGCAAACACAATTGTATAATTGATTAATTTGTCGACATTCCTTTAGTGCACAACTCTATGGTAACCAAGAGGCTCGCTAAACATTGCTACAGAGAGCGCTGCAAAATCCATCCTTTTTCGGGAGGGAGGCAGAGACCTTGGAGCTCTGGCTTTGCAGGACTGATGCACACACACAAACACACACAAGTGCACACCTGAGTGGCAGGGGTTTCAGCCCCTCTGTACCCGATGGCAGCATCACAGCTCAGCAGACACTTGCACTGGACCTCTCTCTCTCCTCAATTAGTGTTCCCCCTCACCAGTAGGTAAGTGTGAGTTGAGTGTCAGCTATAGGCAGATTGATTAATTGATTGACTAATAGATAAACGCAGAGATATTTGTAGGTGTGTTTATTCTTGTTTACAGACTGGCCAAGCTTAGGCAAGATTTTTCGAGTATGTAGCAATGGCAGGAATCACATCCATAAAAATGCTAATCTCCTCTCTTGCTTCATCTCTTCAGCCCACAAACACATAAACATACACGCATTCTTAAAAGAAATTAATAAGGTTTGTTGCCTCTTTTCTGGGCTCAGCCTACTTTAATCTTGGTTTAACGCACATCAGAGTGCAGCACATTGCTTCAGGACAATACAGTTTTGTCCATAAGGAACGTACTAAGTAAACCATTTTTTTGAGTAATTAACGAACAATAGATGAGCTGATAAGAGCTCCTATTGCCAATAATTATTTTGCATAGTCGTGGCAGCATTATAGGAAGATTTTCAAGCCGACGTAGAGGCTTTACCTGAAGGGGATGAGATGAACCCCTGGCCCTGATGAAGGCAAAGGCTGAACTCTCACCAGCTTCTGTGCAGTGAGGACCTCCCCCAGAGTATCAGCTGAAGAGAAAAATAAACGTCCCTGGGAGTCAGTCCTTGGGCTTAGGCTGTTTGAAGCTCTCCTGCACAAACTGCAAATATGTGTTTATGTATAGAGGAGGATGCTGTGTGTTTGGTCCACTGTTGGCTTGTCACAGCAAAGGCAGCAATTAGAGAGGCTGTAATAGCTGGGCAGGGTTACACCCCTTGCTGAGGAAGTTTGACCATAAACCTGTTAGTCCTGTCTCTGACTGCAATGTACACTGGTTTGATTTACAGTGACTTAAAAATCTTCACACCGATCAAACTGTTTCCAATTAAATTTTATTAAGTGATGTATTAAGTGTGTGTGTTAAGTGAGTCACATGAGGAAAAAAGGTGGGACTTTGGTTGGCTCCGCTACTGATGTATATATTAAAGATGAGTATTAACAGTTTGACTTTTCTCTCAAATAATATAATCATAATGGCTTCCTTTTGGGGCAGGCTTTTAATGGAAAGGGCACAGCAGGAAGTATTAATAAAACAAACTCTTTGTGCTAATCTTAACACCTACATTTTCTATTTAATTTTGCTTATGCAGAGGGCTGAACCTTGTCATTAGTGGAGACAATGTGTCAACATAAGAAAAGTGAGTTGCTGTATTTTCTCTCTGTTGTAAACTGTGGGCTTAGCCTCCCACATGGCAGGGGTGATGTGGAGCTGTGTAATTGCAGAGGGGAGCATACACTGGCCCCTGGGTGCCACTCCTGGGACAGACAATTCTCATTGCTCATTCTACTGGAGCAAAGACTTCTGTGAAGCCAAATCACTTTCTTATCTGGAGCATCTTGACATCTCTTGGAACTTGGCTTTTCAACTGCAAGACCTCCTGGTACCTATGTGTCACTGGGGCTGGAGCCAAAATCTATTATTTGGGAAGTTTACACAACTCAGGCAGCCTTGCTGAAAATTATTTTACATGGGAAAATTGTCTATAACCCTATTTTTCAACTTTCTGGAAATAATTCAAAGTAGGGAAGGAGACAGTCCCAGAAGAAGGTTGTTAGAATAGGAAAGTGCAAATAATTCTGCAATAGTCCTGATACACTGTCTGGAAAGGAAAAAGATCCATTATCTAAAATGGGAGAAGAATAAATGCAATGGACTAGAATTGCCATTAAACCAGTTGGAAACTAGAAATAAGGCTGAGCCAGAGCTCCATCTTATCCAGGGCACATGTTTTGAATCTGGAGCTGAATTCCTTATATTGAATATATTCATAGTTAAAAAGGCAACCAGTAGAGCCATCAAGATCTGGAGTGTTAGAATGATTAGTTTGCTGGTAGTAGGCTGTTGTGACTTTAGCAGAATCTCTGTTATCACTTGAGAGATGATGAAAAGACTAGCACCAGGAAGAACAACTTCTGTGTTTTGATTTTTTTGGAAGGAAAGCATATGAATATTAATAAATGATCCAGCTGGGATAGCATCTTTCTTAAAAATTGTCCTTAGAGATAGTGTATTATATTAACAAACATGAATTTCGTTGTACAGTAAGTAAAATTTTATAAATATAAATCATCAACTTATTTCAAAAGTTGCAGTGCCAATGAAACTATTCTGGGATTTTCTAGTATAGTCTGGTTTGAATTGTTTGAATAAGAAGATATACTGTTGAAGAAATCAGATAATGAGCTGCTTTACATAGAAGGCATAATGCCTATTTATGATGTATAGAAGTCCTAAGAGAGATGAATTGCCAGCTTAATCTTCTTTGGAATGTGTTTGAAATCTACTTTTATGTGGCATTTCTGACTGTGCCAGAGATTACTGTTCAGACACTTACAGAGACTTCATTTCTATTTGAATTACAGCTCTACAAGGTCCGTTGCAGGCAAATGTTCATTTACTTCAGTTGGTTTTATTTAGTTCCTTGACCTTGAGGTAAAATTTTTAGTGATTATAGGTGTTGCCAAAAGTTTTCTTCTGACATAGTTGCTCAGAATTTAGGAAGCCCAGTTTTCCCCCTGGATGCACCTTACCAGAAGGGGCAGTAATACAGATCAGTTCTTTTGTCATTTGCATCTCTGGCAGGATGTGGCAGAGCTGTGCAGTTGATCTGAGAGGGACTAAGATTTCTCCCTTGCTCTGTGCAGAAATGAAGAGTATATCGAGATAAATACTTTTTTTTTCCTTCCTTTTTTTTTTTTTTTCCCTAAGTCCTTGTGGTACATTTCCTATGGAAAAGAGGATTGCTGGATGAATTAAATCAGTTTAACTAAACAATAGATTTCTCTCTCTAATAGTGCATTGGCATTGATCATTTACCCATGAAACAGCTTTTATTTGAGAAAAAAAACCCATGGAATTTATTTTTGTGTCTTTCCTGACGTGAACGTCCTGCTTTTATGAGGGAATCGCAATCAGCTTTACTAGCAGCTGATTTTTCTCCCAGCCTTGCAACACTTGCAGCAGCTTCTATCAAAGGGCTCTGATGGGGAAACATTGCTGGAAGGTTGGCATGTAATGCCGGAGCCTGGCAGAGCAGGATTGCTGCTCTGCGTAGTGGGAACATCTGGGAGATATTAAAATCTTTTGACAGGGGTAGTAAGATAATTCTCAAGATAATTCTGTGTCAAGCTCTGCTCTGACTTCTATCTCCTGCCAGTCTTCCCAAGCCCTGGGTCAAAAGGTTAGAGAAAATTATGGGCTGATTGTGTCATCCTTCACCTGTAGCTGCAGAGCCTCCCCACTGCAGTCTGTCACCACCAGACCCGGAGAGTCTGTCGTCACCCTCCTATTAACGATGACTGTTTCTAAAACATTAACATTCATGTCAGGTCTAGATAGGGATCAGCAGAGGCTTAAATCATTGTCAGGAACAGATGTGAGATACCTAATCAGTTATTTCCTAAGGAAAATGAGTTTGATTGCATGAATAGTTGTAAATATTTCATTCAGCAATTCAGCTACCACAGCAATGGTAAACAAGCTTCTGAGGCTGAAGAGAAGCATTTTGTGGTACTGTACTTGATTTCTTATTCATTTCAACTTTAATGTAGAAGGAAGCTTAGGTACTTTGAATTACATTTTGTGACTGCACTGATCATAACCAGGGTCTCCCTTTGAAGACAGCCAAACACAGAATCGCTGAAAAATTTCAATTGGAGGGAACCTTAAAAATCATCCAGTTCCAAACCTACCATAGGCAGGGACATCTTCCACTAAAGGAAACCCCTTTGAACTCCTTCCACTCAGGGTCCCATACAGTTTGGCCTTGAACACTTCCAGGAACGGGGCATCCTCGGCTTCTCTGGTCAGCTCGAGCCAGTGCCTTGCCAACCTCACAGTGAAGAATTCCCTCCTAACATCTAATCTAAATCTCTCCTCTTTTTGTTTAAAAACATTCCCCCTTGTCCTACAACTATCTGTGAAAGTCACTCTTCCTCTTTTTTATAAGCTCTCTTTAGTCCTTGAATGCTGCAATGTGGTCTCCCCAGAGCCTTCTCTTCTCCAGGCTGAACAACCTCATCTCCACAGGATGGGCACAAAGCTGGAGGTTCTGCCCCTGGGAGATATTCATGGCACAGGAACAAATTTTGGCTTTGATAGGAAGATGACAGCCTGAGCAGCAAAGTGCTCAGCCTCTGTTTCAGTTTTGCACTGCCTGGCTAGTGCCAGGTTCTGGTGGTGAGCACAGCCCTTGGGTGGAAGGTGAGCCAGGATTAGGTGCTCTCTGTCCCTTCGGGTGGGGGGGGGGGGGTATCTCAGCTGTCTCTTTGAAGCATTTGCTCTACCCAAGCAAAAATTACATGCACAGCTTTAATTTTTTGTTTGTTTTGCCCTCCTCACTTGTTAAAAACAAAACCGAATTAAATTGGAAGAAACTTCGACATTAGATCGGGGTGGGTGTAATACCAATTTCAGTGAAGTAGGTGAGAGTTTCACTATTGATCTTTTGAAAAAGGACTAATGAGAGGAGGCAAAGGAAGGAGGAAGTTAGCTTTTCTCTCTGCCTAATTGAATGTTTTCCCTGTTTGAGTTTCAGTTAAACTACTGTGTAGTTTGCCTGTGATTTTTAGCAGATGTGCACAAAAGCAGTGCATGGAGGGAGGAGGCTGGGAGTGCAGATGATGTTTGCTTCTTAAGCACGATGTGGAATTCTGAGGAAACTGCGGCTGCCAGCTAAAGGTCATGGGCATTTTTAATTTCTGCTGCTGGCTTCATACTACTGTGTAGATATTTGACAGGGATCTTACTGGCCTTGGTGGTATTGCGTAGTCAGATTATCACTGAAACAAGCTCCGTGTGGTTTTTCTGCATGCATGTTACAGTGTGATTGTTTCCATCAACTGGTCCTAATGTGTATTTTCTCAGCCAGCCTGATTTTGTTCTGTCAAATACAGTAATGGATGTTTTTAGTATATGAATATGCAATTGAAGGTGCTTTGGTCAGGAAAGCCCTAGGTAATAAATTCGTGTTTGCTGTAGTTCGGAAAGTGCTGTTTTCACCCAAGAATTACACAGGTGGTTAAAAATAGAGGCATGTGCCAATGGATCTGGCTAAATGAAGGGCAAGCTCTTCAATGCCCTTTTCACTCTGTCCCAGGTGAAATATGTTTTCACACTGCAGCCTTTCTCACCCTTCTGGCCTGGTCTCTTACTTGAAAACCAGGGACTGTCACCCTTGTCAGTCACCTCCACACAGCCAGGATTGCTCAACAGGATGGCAGTGTCCACTGCTACTGACATTAACTTACTTAGTAGAGGAGGGTTATCCTTTGGGAGAGATGGACCTCTGTGTTTCATTTTGTGATCGTACTGGAGTCTTGATTTTTACTTATATTAGGAGGATTCTTAGTCCTTGGCTATTGCAGGTGTGAAATAAAGCATATTTTAAAATGTTCTGCATGCTTGCACAATTGTAGTAACCCATAGACAGCATTTAGATGTCCAGAAAAACATGTATGTCCTTAATTGCAGGGATGCCCATTCTTGTGGAACAGGACCAGTTCTCTGTCCTGTATCCTCCCTCAGCCATTGGTGAGAAATCCCCCCTGTCCGTGGCAGTATCTGACAGGGGACCCTGCACTCTGCAGCACTGTCAGAGCAACTAAAGAGACCGGAGCCCCTTTGAGGGCATGGCAGCAGAAATGTTGCTGTTTGATCCATTCCCTTTCCCCCGACCTCTGTGTTTACTCAAATCTTTTTCGCATTGACATTATCTCGGAGAGGCACATCTTTTCCAATCTTCAGTAGTTAAAAAAAAAGACAACCAAAACCAACCTTCAGGAGAATCCCCAAAGCGAATTGGACATTCAGGCATGCTGAGTCATATTTTGTTATTATGGCTGATTATCCAGCCAGCCATGCAAATAAACTGCAGGGGGAAAAAAAGAATGTGTGTGAATAGCTTATCTACGACAGAATGAGGCCTTGGTCTTTGTTCATAATATGTGTAACAATAATGACCTAGTAGAAAAGTGTTCCAGTGACTGACATATTTGCAGTCTGAAAAAGATAATAAAGTAATGAGAGAGAGATCTGTGGATGTTTATCTTCTCTTTTCTTCTTTCTGAAGGGAAGTTTTACTTTCTCATTATGTTTCTAGTGCATATTAACGGTACCATACAGAATGATGAATATGATTGCAGTTAATTGTTTAAATATTCCTTTATTCCTGGAGCTTTCAAAACAAATAACTGTCTTGTGAGGAGTTAGTTGAGAAGTGATGTGGGCAAGATAGTGCAAAAGAGAATATTGGATGTAAAGTTAAAAGTGCCTCAGAGAAGAGAAAGAAAAGTGTGTGGGGGTGGGTGTTTTAAAAAAGGACAAAACCCAGTTATATTATTAACAATACCGGTTATATTATTAGCAATATACCAGTTATATTATTAGCAATACCAGCATAAGTGGCAGCAATTCTTCTTGAAAAGAAACGTGTAAATTTCAATAGTTCAAATCCATCCTTGGTGTACCAGTGATGGAATTATAGTTGGATCAACATCTTCTCTGTTGCATAAGTCTTCTAATGTTACTTAATGCAAATACTACAAATGAGTATGACTTTGTCCAAAATGCATTTGCTGACCTATATTTATCATCTGTCTTCTTCATAGCAAACAAGAGCAGACATCTGTGGAGAAGGTCTGGTAGCCACAGAAAATATTTTGCATGGTGGTGTCTAAGTGGCACTATTATGAGCTATTCTCAGCTCAAAGAGCACTTCTTTAGGGCAGCTGAAATACAAATGTATATTTGGTGTTCGGGCCCCTTTGCGACCGTGTTATGTATTTGTAATGCGGGAAGTAAAACACTGGATGGAAAAGTGCCACTTCAAGACACCTGAGAGCGATTTTGGAAATTGCAAGTAATGGGGGGAGTTTTCTCATAACAATGCTCGAGTCTAGCCCTTAATCATACACTTGAAACAAGTGGGCTTAGACCTTACGAAAGGTGTTTACTTATTCAGCTTTAAGGCACAGGCCTTGATCGGATTAGCAGAGTTTGAATAGGAACAGCAGCAAATAGAATCAAATGAGTGTGAATGATGCTGCTGTGCTCTCTATTAGAAAAATATCTGCCAGCTGCCATTGCAGGGTATAATCCTGCAAGGTGCTGACGCCTCCAGTTCCCATTGCCTGAGGGAGCTGAACCAGGGCACTTCAGGCGTGCAGCTCCCATTACTCACCTTGGCTGAACAATGTTTTTTCTCTGAAATCCTTCTTTTCCCTGTTATATAAAGGCTGGTTCTTTTCTGCCTCCTCCTTCTTGAAAGGCTCTTGATGCTTACAGGGCCTGAGTGCATTGCTGGTTATTCTCAGCTGCAAGATTACAGAGGATGGCAGCGGTAAGGTCAGTGGGGCATGAACATGGCTCAGCTGGAGAGCAGATGTGAGCAGATCTTTTAAGGAGAGCAGCTGAAATTCTGGGAGCCAAATGAGGATACGACAAATTGTGAAACCTAAGGCTTTATTTGAATTCCTTTTGATTTAGGTGCACATTATACCTGGAATGCTCCAGAATTAAATACACCAGGAGCGTAAAGAAGTTTCTCATGCTTGAACTTGAACGCAGGAAGCCAAAGATGTAAAATGAGGTCAGTTAGCTCAGCTGCAGTGAATCCTTTGATATTCATTTAATGGATAAGTAGATAAAACTCTAAGTAAGCTTGCATGGGAGACTTTGAATTTTAACTACTAAAGCTCTTTATAATTTTCTCACAGGTCTTTTACATAGACTGGACATTAGGACGTTTTTCTTTATGGAGAGGGTGGTCAAACACTGGAAGAGGCTTCCTAGAGACCACCCAGAGAGGTGGTCAATTCCCCAAACCTGTCAACATTTAGGAGGCATTTGGACGGTGCCTGTAATACCATACTTTAACTTTTGGTCAGCCCTGAAGTGGTCAGGCACATGGACTAGATGATCATTCTAAGTCTCTTCTCACTGAAATATTCTGATCTGTTCTATTCTATTTTGTTGAACAGTTTAACAGTACAGACACCTAGTGCTTTTCCTCTCCTGCTGCAATACGACTGCAGGTCTCCTCAACCTGTTTTCTCATCTCTTCTGCCTCTGAACCAGAGGTGAGAGGTGGCTCTGAGAGATCCATTTTGTCAGTCTTTGGGTTTGAGATTTTTGTCTGAAATCAAAAAGTTGAAATCTGGATCAGGAACTGGATTCTTTTCTGGCCTAGAGAGACTTTTAGTCTGATTCAGACCTATTTGTAATCCTTTTGCCATAGTATTCCCCTTTATTGAATAGCTTCCTTATGTATTAAGTTCCAGAAATTCCAGGCTGGTGATATACATGGGAAACAGATTGCAACAGAGAGCAGATTTAATTACTCAGGTCTAGGATTACCGAAGGAGAACATTTTTTTTCTTCATGTTGTTTGAACAGGGAGAAGAATCTTTGCTTTTTTTTATTTATAGGAAGAAGTTTGAGATCAAATGACTATGAGCTGCCTTTTCATTGGTCAGTCAGTGATCACTTGAGGGAAAAATAATGAACTGGGGTTTTTTCCCTCCTCCTTCATTTGAAAATCAGGTCTTACCAGTGCTGCTTATTTAACAGAGTTCTAAGACTAGAGTCTTAGATGCTTCAGGAAGCTTATTTTAGGAGGGAAGACTTGACTCAATGCCAATAGACAGAGCTAATCATCAGGACATCTGGATTCACTTCTTAACTCTGCTGCGTGACCTTAGGTCAATGATTTAGGTCAAGCTTTTCCAAAATGTTTCGTATTTGTAGGTGCTTATGCTGGGTTTCAGTATTACCAAAAATTAGGTTGTAACTGCATTTACTGTTTCAAATTCAGCTTCCCAAAACTGGGACACTTGTAAAAAAGAGACAGAAGTAAAATGTGTGCCCCTGTTTCCTCACTTGTACAGCAAGGATGGATAACTGTGTTTGTAGAGTGTGCCGAGACTTCCTGATGTAAAAGCATTAGAGAGGAGAAAGGATGGCAGCAAGCTGCTTGCAAAGCATCAGAAAAGTAGACATTGTTCAGTAGAAATCAAAGGATCCTGAACAAGGACCAGACTTCCAAGACCTCCCATGTCACCAACTGAAGGACTCCCCAGACTGTGTGGAGGACCAAGCAGATCTAAGGAAGTGCAGAAATGACAGAGTGAAGGTTGCCAGCTGCCTGCAGACTGTCTGTGCAGCTTCCAGCCCTTCCAGCTGCCTTCCCACCTGCTGCCCAATGGCAGCAGAGGAGCAGCTGGATTGCCCTTTCTTGAAATAGAGATCCAGAGACGTAGCACTGATCATGGTCAGGGCAGCACAGATGTGCTTCCAATTTGTGTCACATACAGTCTGTGTGTGCTGGAGAGGCGCAGACCTGCTGTGCAGGTGTGGAGCAGCTGTGCTAAAAACCTGGTCAGGTAGTAGAAGAGTCATGAAAGTATCAGACTCCTTTCATGAAATGGGCTGTGGAGCTGCTACACTCTTCTTGCTTTCATGGGTGATAGGTACGTCACCTCCACGTGTGCATCCTGACTCCAAGATCACCTGTGGTTGCTACTGGGCTTTGGAGTGAGCCACAGCATGTTTATAGGGTGATAGCCAGGGAGTAATGATTGTAGACAGAAGATGTTCAAGTTTGAAAGAAAATCCTCCAGTCCATAAATAGCTCCCACCATCTGCTGGTCCTGCAACCCAGGAGAAGATGGAATGTGAAGCCGAGTCATACACAGTGTTTTTCCCCTTCCAGAGCAGAGCACTTTGGAAGGGTGGTCCTGGAACCACCTGGGACCCCCTCCTGACCCCTGTTTTACTGTGCAAGGCAAGCAGCCTTCAGACCTTAATGTTTGTTTTTGCAGTATGAGTTCAACCTCCAGCACAAACAAACAAAAGCAGAAGTGATCGTTTCCTCATCTGTGCCATCCTCGAGCATCTGAAATGCATTTTATATACAAAACAGAGAAAAGCAAAGAAACAAAGCAAAAATGTATTGTTTTAGGAGAAAAAGAGAACAGCTAAAGACACGAATGCTACTCTTTCCTCTTTCAATGAACTGGTAGTTGCTGGGGGTGTTCTCTTACTGAGGAAAGTAGACGAGAAGGTATTTAGTTTAATTAGATAGCTGGTTTTCTTCGCTATCTAATGATGACATTTATTCTGTGCACAAGGAGAGCATAAGGCACAAAAGCAGGCAGTTTAATGACACACAGACTTTCTGTGGCTCTCTGCTTAGGTTGAGTTTCACCCATAGTAAACAGAAGAGAAGAGAAATTACAAGAGGGATTTCAGGGTAACACATCCAAAAAGGCAGCTTTGACGTGTTTGTCCTAGTATCTACATAGTTGCCAAAACAAAATCCAAACCCGAAAAAGGACGGGATGACCTCACTTAATGCCATCAGTGCAGTTGATGCAAACTGTGTCCTCTTGGTGGGAGTAACGCACAGCACCTCCCAGGGAGACGCTCCAACTGGTGATCCCTGAAAACAGAGCAGAAGGTGTCAGGGTGCCCAGCACCCTCTTTGCAGGCAGGAGATAACTCTGCTGACATAGCAGAGTGTTGGCTTCTTTTAAAAATGTTCCTAGCTGGTTTGCTCTGGTAGTGTTAAAACTATTCCGAATGAAACCTTGAAATGAGCTGGAATTTCAACACCAGGTTTATGATCAGATGCTGCTCAAATTGCTTAAGCTGCAGAACCAATAGCTTTGGGAGGGATTTTTTTTTTTTAGCTTGTTAAGCCACTATTTTCATTGCTGAAATTTATTGGGTTAACCTTCCCACACCCCCTGCTCCTTTGTGATTTGCCAGGGGAGTGAACATGATAGGAAGTGGCCTGAGGCAGGAGTGAGGGAGCCCTGCTCACCTCCCTTCCCATGCACCCAGCAGGAATGGTTACTTAACTCTCAGCATCAGGAGGTGAGCACTGCAGGAGTTATCCTGAATGTCACCACTGCTTTCCTGGGCAGAAATTGCTCTCAGTATTGTTTTTTTTTTTTTTGCAAATTGCTCTGAAGAAAAATGTGTTTATATATATGTGTGTCTATGCACTCACCCACACACACATGCATTTGCACACAGAAGCAGAGCTTTGAGAGCTGGAAATTTTGGAGAACATTCTGTTCAAAAGACTTTTGACCATTTGCTTTCAATATTCCCTGCTTCTCTTTATCTCTGCCTTCTCTTTATCTCTGTGTATCTTTCCTGTAAGTAGTCCCGTGAAAACACTCATCTCAGCTGCTGCTGAAGGATTAACTGTGGACAACTGTCTTTGCTCCCATCCTACACGAGGGAAAGCTGTGTTATTATTTGAGGATTATTTGGCTCTTTGTTTGAGTCAGGTGTGTTAACAGAATTGTTTATTGGCTGGATATCATAATTTCATACTATAACACGCATTTACCTTCCCTGTAGTAACTGAATGGCCAGAAATGAATGCAGGTATTCATCCAAGACTGCAGGGGAAGTATTATGTGCATATGTGTTTTTATCCTTCCCTCCTTGTGCCAGGAGAAGTATAGTTTTCTACTGCTTGAGGTGGTGAATCAGCGGTTCTGCATTTTGCCGTGCTTTGAGAATTTTAAGGGGCTATTAGACAAATTGGTAGAATTAATTAGATGCATGCTCTTCTTGTTACAGAAACCCCAGAGACATCATGAATAATATTCTACAATGTTGTCTCTTTACTCTGCAAGGTTCAGTAATTTGCTAGAACAGAACAAACTTGGCCAGCTATTTTCACCAGGATCTGACAAAAATCCTAGAGAACAAAGCGTTACACTCGTCTTTTGTTTTCGAGTATCTGTTAGTTCTTCATCTTTTTCTGCCTTTCTTTTGTCAGAAACACCATACGCTGGTAAATAAAACCAAACAAACACCGAAACCAACAAAACCCCAACACATCACTGTTTTTCCTCCCTGTATCTTTTATTTCACTTCTGTGCTGAATCACAGTGTTCTGATACAGTCTTTTTTTATGGCGTAGTTGTTTTGTATAATCCGTTTTCTTTGGGCACCTCTTAGCTTCTGTCTGAAGCTGATACTGTTATAATGAATGTAGTTATAAATCTGTCACAGGTAACAAGCTAAATTTAGAGCTCAATAAACCAGGGGAGAGTAGGCTGTAGATAAGTGAGTGCATTGAGATGCAGTAGTTACCGTAGTGGCACAAGTCCACTTCTGACAGGTTAACAAAGGGGGAACACAGAACATTTGGTTCCCTCGCCGACTGACCACCATCACCCATGTTCCAGTAAACAGAGAGGTTGTGTGAAAATATAAGTACAGTCATGGCATGTCTGTGTGTGCTGTGACACTCCAAAAGACTGACAGGATGTGTCAGCTGCCATGGATGGGTGTGCTGTGCTGGACCACTTCCCTCAGCCATCCCGTGGTGTGGATGTAGGGTGGTGTTTTCTGTCGAGTTTGGAGCTGCACAGCACTACCACTGAACTGAGGGAGATCCCAGTTCCTCAAAAGAGGGTCTGAAACTGGGATTGGGAACTATCAGGCAGGACAGGACCCAGTGCTCCTGAAGCCAGTGTGGCGTGGGAGCCAACACCCATCAGATCCCCATTAGCATGATCCCTAAGGCAGTGTCTCCCTAAACAGAGCTTGAGAGCTGTGTGTGCCTCAGACCTGGGAAAGTCAAGTTCCCACAGTGAAAGGGCTGAGTGATTGTCAAAACTGAGATCACTGAAAGATTTTTTTTCTCTTTGGAGAAGGGGAAAGTGAAGAGCACAGAGAAGCAGCAGCAGTGGAAAGGTGAAGGGAGGTGATATAAGAAATAACAAGATGGAGAGAAAACACATTCAAGAAAGATCTCATTCTCTGAGTTGCAGTCCAATAGATGTTAATTAAGGGGGGTAAGTGGAAGAAGGTCAGGAAAGAGTGAAGAACAACAGAAGGCAAGGCATGGCAAGGAAAAGTAGAGGGTGAAATGCAAGCAGAAAAAATTAAGCAAGCAGATCAAATAACGCAGATGTGCAACTGCCACACCTGCTTTAGCCTTTGCATGTCTGTGTGGTGCTCTCACACTAAGCTGTGACAGCTGTGGTGAGGCTGTGTCCTGTGGGATTCTCAGGTGGAGGGGAATGCTACAGCTGTGCTGAGCAGCTACTGCTGCTACTGCCCACTCCAAACATTTGTCCCAAACGTGGGTAAGTTTGTTGTTGAGACTGCTCAGAATAAGAGAAAGGCCTTTGCAGAGGAGGGCTGTGAGAGCCGCTGCCATGGCTTTCCTCCACACTCTATATGACAGGAGAGGGGTGGCACAGGACCAGGCCAGGGCTCTGGTGCTCCTGGGCATCAGCAGAGATGCTGATCCTTTCTGTGCTAAACAGCCATAAAGATTCAGCCGCACTGTTTGGTGTTTCAGATGCCATTTGCATAAGCATCTTGTTGTTGAATCAGTAGCACTTTACTGAGGAGGATAAATTCTGTCTTTTAAAAATTAAATCAGCTGTTTAGCTGCCAACCACAGTCATGCCCTCCTGTTGCCTCAAGAAGAACGAAACATTGGCACACTGACATATAAATCATATTGCTGGAGAATGCATTAACTCCCTTATTTATGGCTGCATTGTGCCACACAGTGCTGCATCTTGTAATTGAGGGCTCTCTGATGAATTCATTGCGTGTAAAATCTGTGGAAATTATTATCACAGCACATTTCCATAATTAAAATAATTCCTACATTGCAGATTTGAAGAGTCCCTTACTGCTGTGTGTTACTGAAATGAAAAATTCCATGAAAATTTAAATACAAGCAAAACAAAGTTTTTATGCACAGTGAATGTTTTTCATTAGACAAGCTGCTATAGTTGGGAAAAGCAATCAATCATCTGGGTTCAGAGACCCTTTTTAGGTGACCAATGAAAGCTTCATTCATTGCTGATCATGAGGAGAGGGGCAGCATCACACATAGAATGATCTTTGCCTTGCCATTAGTGACAAAGCCAAATAATTAAAACTAAATCTATAATGAAGTGTTCATAGGAACTGTTGGTTTCAGGGCATAATTCTTACTAATGTGATGTTCCATTAAGAGTTATCCTAAGGTAATGTTAATATTTTGATGATTTGCAGCAAGCCAATAAATGAACATTTTCTTTAATCAAAAGCTTGCAGTTTTAGATAGCTCCTGAAGTCAGACAGTTCTGCAAAACAAATAATTTTTTAAAAAATTCCCCCTTCCATTTTCTCTTCAGCAGAAAATGGGCCAGAATATTGCAGATAGCATGGAGTAATGCTTTAACTATTAGCTGTGTGTTTGTGAAGTCCATTTGTCTTGTTAAGGCTGTCATTTGGCTACATTTTACCCTTTCTGTAACCCTGGAAACAACTTCAAATACTGTGGTATTTGAAAAGTCTAAACCATAACATGCCCTTACAATGCTATGAATGTTTTTTGAGACTCCCTGTACAAAGAAAGAAAACAATTCTTTTCCTTTTACAGAGGGCATTAAGCGTGATGGATGTGCCTTGCTTTGTGAGAAGGCTGATCCTCACCTGTTGTAGGTGGGGTGAGAAATGATGCCAGCAACATGGACTAGTTTCCTCTTTACCTGCCCACAGAGTTCAGGAATCCCTCTGTCTAAGGGAAGGAGAGGATTTTCAGTAGGCAATAAATAAATTTTGATCCCTCTGGTTAAAACAGTTAAGGTCAAAGAGATTCTATCTGGAGCTATTTAAAATAGTCTTAACCTGCAGACATACTGCTGTCAGTAGTGCTAAGTGCCTTATCTGGCTGAGGAGTGTGTACAACCCTTATGAAACTATTCTTAAGTATTCTGGTTACTATATTTAGCTCTGTCTCATAACAAGACAAAAAGCACTTAGCTAAATGTAGTCCTGAAGTGCTTAATCCGATTAAGAATATTCTGTCCTTAGGTGTCTTCTACTAAGACTTTTTCTAGCTCACCATCCTGCTGCATCATGCAAAAAGCTTCTCTTTGTGTTTGGGCCTGTGAATTCTTTTATGGCCATTTGTTCTGTTAACACCTCGAAGTCTGGTGTTGCCCAAGGGCATTGCTCACATCCCTTAGGAAGCCTCATTTCCCCCCCTGCCCCTGGCAGCTCACACCAGCACTGCTGGGGCAGGGTGTGATAACTGCTGCAGGAGACGGGAGGATCCGAGCTGCATTCCCCAGTTTAGACTCAGTGAGCACTAACTGGACTGTTGACTCTCTTGGTGACCTAACAACTTCCCTCAGCTTGCTGCTGTTCAAGCTGGCTGGCAGGCCAAACATGTGAACGAGGCAGAAAACCCGACAGGCTTCCCAGGAGTTTTCAGTTGTTGGACAGCATATGGGCAAAGTTTCTACATAAAGCTTTGCACTCCAAGCTTGGGAAGAATCCTTTTCTTAGGCTGAATTTTTGCATACTTAAGTCTGGATACAAAGAAGGTTCCCTGAAAAATTTTGGTAGATCTGTTTGTGTATCCACAAGCATTTTTTTCATAATTTAACCCATCGCTTTAAAATGAGTTTTCTTTATATCTACGTATGTCTGAATTTATCACAGGTCGCCAGAACTTCTGTAGGGGTTGTTCTTCTAGAGGAGAAACAGCTGTAGGGTTGTGGTAGAACAGCACTGATGGATGAGCAGCAGTGACTGTGATAAGCACCTTGGCTCTGCAGTAGCTCATTAGGGTAACAAATAAGATCACACGCTCCTTTTGAACTGGAATAAAAGCGTGTAACTTGACCAGCGCATGATTGCTGAGAGAACAGAAGCAGAGCAGATCCACTGAGTTTAAACTTGCTACTCAGGTGTTGTTTTCATTTGCAGCTTCACTGAGGGTGTCAGGAGTTGTGTGATATTATCCCTGAAAATTCATGTTCCAAACTGAAAATAATCCCTTCATCCCAACTCCATTTTTTACCGGTTCGCTTACCACTGAAATACATCAGATATTTTATATTTTACCCTTGTACTTCTGCTGTGTCAGAAGGTGCAATCCTCATGCAGTAACTTCCATATTACTGTTTACAGTGACTGTATCACTTTATCTGAGCCAATTTTTTTTTTCAGCACACGGACTGACATAATTGCATTTATTGGCAGTGAACAGGAATTTGAACTGTTTTCTTGAGTTACTCACCTAAACTTCCTCTGCAAGTCCTGTCACCGTATCACTCTGCAGGATCTGTGTAGCTCATGGTGTTAAGCTTCAGCCACACAATGTCCCCACCCTGTCCTGGCTGCCCTCTCCAGTGCACTCGCCTGACATATGTCCCTTGTAGCAGTTTTCCAGCCAGTTTCTTGTGTGTCCTTCCCCGCTGGGCCACATGGCTTTTTGCTCATGAGAGGTCACATTGGCTTTCCCAGGCTGCTTCTGTGGTAGCAGTAGTGCCCACAGATACAGTTCTCGGCCAGGAGCCCAAGAATTTGGTCCAGCTCCCACTGCTGGAGGCTTTGCTGAGGTTCCATCAGTCATACTTGAGCATGTTTCTAATTTGTGGTGGTAGACTTTTCTCAGATTGAAGTGATTGCTGCTCTTTAGGATGTCTTGCCTGCAACTGTGTTTTAACTGGACTTGCTTTTCATTCCAGGATTAATTTTTCTCCGTCTCTATTTACATGGTGATAAGAAGTGCTAATCCCACTCTGTCAGTCTGGACTGATGAATCTGAGGAGTAGAACAGGTAATTTCTAATTTGGCTTGTAGCTTTTGGTGACTCAAGCAGTAAGAACCACTCCCTCCCCATGGAGTGCGTTCATATTTTGTAACAAAAGAATCCATACAGTTTCTTCTGCCCAGGTCATCTGCAGGGAGGGAGATCCTTGCCCTGGAGCAGGGAAGGAAGAATAAAATTTTGTAGTTTTTACTGTGAGCAGCATCTTTGACATCCTGTCAGTTGTGGGTGGTTTTATTTTGTGCTCCTTGTATAGCCACCAAGTTGTTTGATCTTGGAGTAGTCTCAAAACAGAAAAAATCTTTTGGATGCACCTATTGAAAAATGCCCCTTGGGTGCTGGGCAACGTGGGAGGATTTTGCAGGGAAAGTGCTCGCTAGAGATGGAGGCAGATTGGTGCTGATGCTGGTTAGGGGTGCGGTTTCCTTTTTGAAGGTGTCTGAGGGAGGTAAAACCCAGCAGAGCTGACCCGGGTGACGCGGCGTGGAGTGACGGCAGCTGTCTCACCTGCACCCGCCTGGCTTCCCCTCCCTCGGGCTTAGCCCATCTGAGTCACAGAAAGCAAGACACCAGTCAAGAAGTTACACTTGTGTTGACTTTTCCATCATTTAATGGGGCCTGAGAGTACTGTGTCCTTACAGGGAGTTGTTGCCTACTGCTCTCCTTACCTGTGCTGCAAGAACAGGTAAGGTGAAGGCAGCAGCACACAATGGCTGTTCTGATGCAGGAATATATAGAGCTTGGGGAACCCTGGTCACATTACCTTCTTTTCCTTGTTTAGTGCCAGGTGAGGAAATTTCAATTTGAAGTCTTGGGAGTGAATCCCAATGCTAGGACGCAGCTCAGATGATGGGGGGGAAGTCCACCAGCTCAAGCAGCAGTCATTGGCTGCAGGATGCTTTGGATGAACCTGTCTATCATATCATCTCTTAGATATCCTGACAGTACCCTGCTGTTGCCTAATACTAATCCTTTAGGGGATTAGCACAGTTTCTTTCTTTCTCCTATGTCCTTCCACTGGGAAAGAAGTCTCAGATGCATTTCAAGCAGTGCAGTGCTTGAAATCAACTGGCAGCCTGCGATTTCCCAAAACAGGGCCAGGCGAGGTGGTGCCTGGTACAGACATCAGTGTCAAATCAGCTCTCACATTTGCAGGGAAGATGCTGACTCCTGTGCAGAGTTCAGTGCTCCAGCAGGATTCCCTATCCTGGTGCAGAGGGGAGCACAAAGGCAGGCTGAAGGGCTGCTGGTTTGCAGCTCATTCCCTCCAGAGCCGTGGTTATTGTAGTTGTACGGGAGTGTAGCAACGGCTTCACTTCTCAAGTCTCAGTAGCAGACTGAACAAGCAAGGAAGTACATAACAAGAGTGAAGTTTGGGAAAGGGAAGATTGAAACCTCCTGGAGGCCTTGAAGTACAAACCAGTAAGCTCCATATTTTGATATTCTTAGCAAGATCAGGAAATATATTTAAGTAAGTACTTCTGTCTTTTCCTTCCAGAGCCCTGTGTTGTGTAAACGAACTGATGGATGAAGATGAGAAGGACAGGGCAAAGAGGTATGTTGGGATCCATGCCTGGAGGAGAACTGTAAATGCTGTGTTGTCCAGTGCTTGACAAAGTACTTGACAGTACTGATGGCAAAGCCCCCATGCAGTTTACACAACATAATTAAGTCACCATTTTGAGGCTTCTCATAGTGTTTGCCTACTCCTACCATGGATTATTCGACTGAGTCATCCTTAAATTACTTTATTGTCCCCTCAGGTTCTCATGTTATCCCATGATAAATATTTATTATCTTGATGCAGGACTCCTGACCTGAGATTTTATTGGTATCAAGCAGTACTGCCCACCTGGGGGAGAGTTCCCCATGAAACTTAGAGATTAGTCCTGCTTTAGCATGAGTATGAGTTAGTCTTCCGTCAGAGAAGCATTTGGCTCAGTTCTAATTAGTCATCATACATGAGTGCCAAAACAGAGATGGCTGTGAACGTAAATGCTGGATCTGAGAACCTCCAAATGCCAACTGGAATATGAATGGAAATGCTTTCTGCATACTAAACTCAGTCTAGATCACAGGAAGTATGTATCATCATGAATACACTTGTAAAGCAAATTAATTACTCCTGTAAGAGGTATGAAAATAGAGTTCTCTCAGATACGAGCATTGGAAAGAAAACTGAATGGATTTGCCTCCTCCTTTATTGTTTTTAATGGAGGGGAAAGCCCTAATGAAACATTCTTAAATTGTGTTAATGTGAGCTGGAAACTAGCCTGTGTTTCTGCAGCTAGACTCTTGACACGGTGTTTTGCAGGGACAGGGCACTTTGCCTCACCCTGGTTCGAGCTGCAGGTCTTTCATTCTGCTTAGTGGCATTTATGTTCCTGTCGCTCAGGGCATCACGCAACAAATCTGAAAAGAAGAGGAGAGACCAGTTCAATGTCCTCATTAAAGAGCTTTGCACGATGCTGCAGGGCCATGGCCACCCTCTCAAGATGGACAAGTCCACAATACTGCAGAGGACCATCGACTTCCTACAGAAACAGAAAGGTACTGGAGGCTGCTGGCTCTGCATTTGCCCAGCGGACAGTTTCCTTTTCAGATAGAAAATGAAAACTCTTTTTCCCAAGCATCTCAGACCTCCAGAGAGGGCATGAGCCTGAGGGGCAGAATAAGGCACAGGAGTTGGCCTCAGGAAATGGGCTAGAGTGCTGACCAGTTAAATACAGATAGATTTGAAAAGATTCTCTTTAATGTAGAGACGTCGTTTCCCTCGTTGGCCTCCACATCCCCTGCCCTGCTTTGCACACTCAAACAGAGCATGGGGGAGGAAAACCTGAGGAACAGCACCCACTAGAAAAGCGAGGGGAAAGGGGACTCTATGCCATGCTCCCAGGTCTCCTGGATTAGGAGATGGCTGGGTGCAGCCTTTCCTGCTGCCTGGGCACTCCTGAGACCCTTACTGAAACAGCTCCAGAGTCACAAACACCCCCTGCTCACAGGAATGCTCTACTACTCTGAAATTAGTCCACTGACCATAATTTTTGAAGGACATATTCAGACCACCCAAAATTTCTCCATTTCCCTTTCTTTATTTCTAATGTATTTGTATCTTGATGGCATAGAAAACGACTGTTGCATGCAAGAAGGGTTTGTGTGAAGATCTGTGGATGATTCCTCTGAAACCCCTCTTTAAAGAAATCTAGTGTTACTTGAAAAGGAAAAAAAAAATCTAAGTAGCATGAGTCATGTTGCTTTTTTGATGTTTTCTCTTTAAGAAATCACAGCACAGACAGAAGCCTGTGAGATTAGACAAGACTGGAAGCCTTCATTTCTTAGCAACGAGGAATTCACCCAGTTGATGTTAGAGGTAAGAAGAAATTAAAGCTGCACAGATTAGTGAGAAGCAATCAGTCCAGTGGAGTAGTTCAGAGATGCACAGTTCCTTTTCACCTGTAGGTCCCAATGCTAATGATTTCTACTCTGCTGGCACATACAATACAAATCTGACAGAGACCAATGTGCTAAATGTGCTTTTCAGACACAGAATTAAAAAATGATTGCTTCCCCTGAAAGATGAACGGCTTTTCATTTAGGGATAGAGGCTGATTTGGCCCAGTTTTGGCCTGGTGAGAGAGGAAAAGGAGAATTTCCCATCTCAGAAGAGCTGCTAGAGCTAGCAGTTTTAGAGAAAACTTGAAAGGACCTGAAAAAAGCAGAGCAGCTCTCTTCCTCCCACATCCCATTAGCCAGGCAGCTTCAGCTCTGCTGCCTCTGCAGCTGCTTGCTGTGAGCTGCTGTACTTGTGATGCGAGTGCTGTCTCTTGTGCTTGGATTGCTTAGATTGCCTTTAAGTGCATTCAGGAGAACAGCTCCCATACTCCCACCTCTAAAATGCTTCACTGGTCCAGAAACACCCCACAAGCCTACATTTCTCCTTTCTTAAGGCTGTGACTCTGGGTCTGTGCTCGTGCTCCTCTGGAGAGGACATCTCCTACCCTGTGTGGGCAGCTGCTGCTCTTTGCCCCATCAAAATAAGGGTGTATGCTGGGCTGAACTGGGAGGTGCTGCAGTGTCTTAGTTACTCCTTTTCATCAGGATGTCATGACTCACCTCCCTGGAAAAGTCTGTTCATTCTTTCTGGGAATCTCTCTCACCAAACAAGCTGCTTGTTCCAGCTGAATCAAAACAAATTCCCCCCCTTAGACTGGAAAGTGGTGGGGAGAGCAAACCCTTTAATAATTGATGGCTTGCTGGACTTTGTTAGACTTACCCAGTTAAGCAGTTTGCTTCCAGTCACTGTTTTTTCTCCCAGAGAGGACTTATTTTGAGCAAAGGCAGTGAGGTGGGGGCAGATGGTGAGTGCTGCATCTTTGGCTCCCTGTCTCCAAGATGCAGAGCAGCCTAACAGTGCCTTTAGAAGAGCTGGCTTTGTGCACGGTGCTGGCCAGCTATTAAACCTCCCAGATCTTGATGTTAGAGAAGAATAGGGACAGACACTGAGTAAATGGTACAAGGAGATGTTGTGAAGAACAGGGAGAACACTCAAGGAGGAAAGCACAGGCAGTGACTTAAAAGGGACAGAGAGCTTTGACTCTGGGGCAGAAACCACTGTGAACATGAAAGGGGAACAAAACAAGCCTTAAAATTGTTCTGTCACTAGCCTTACAAACCAGTACCTTAATCAAAATAAATAAGGCTTTAAATCTTCTCCATGTTGTCCATAAATTGCTAAAAATAAATCATTGTATCATTTTGCTGTGTCTCCTTATCCATCCATCCACCCATCCATCCACAGTGCTGGGTCTGCCATGATGATATCTACCATCTCCTTACGCACTGAGTTTGTTAACTCAGTTGTGTAATTCAGAACACATAATGAAGTGACTGAAGTCACTGGGATTGTGTGGGTGTCAAAATTCTAAGCATCACTGTTTTGCTTCATGTTAAATAAATGCTCACTGGGTGAAAAATACAAGTCAATTTAACAATAATGAGCAAATAAGAATATAAAAAGAATGTTGAATTAGGCAGCATGTATAATTTTTGGTTTTCCGCATTGAACTATCATTTCCGTGATTAATTTCTGCTAAGTTTCGGCTGTTTGAAGCATCACTAAAGAATCAATTAGTCTGTTATATTCTAAGTTGTTACCTTGCATAATTATTTTTTTTCTTTTTTTTTTTCTGTCTATCATCATTAGGCACTAGATGGCTTTCTCATCGCTCTTACCACTGATGGGATTATTATTTATGTATCTGATAGTGTTTCATCTCTGCTCGGACACTTACCGGTAAGTTCTGACCACTCAACATGAAGCTCATTCCCCTCCTTGGTGCAACCTGCCATTGCAGGCCTGGGGATTGATTTTGTCCCACCAAAGAGGCAACTGACTGAGGGGGGTGGTTAACCAACAAACTGTTAGGTAGTTTCTCAAGTTCATGTGAACAACAGATTCTCTCTCAGGGTCTATGAGTTATCTAAAAAAAAATCAACTGTGCAAAATCACTGTACCCGTAGCTCATCACTTGGCTGCACATCTAAAGGATGGTCTGGGAGGTGTTTGCCCCATCGGGTGCATGGAAAATCTTATGGTTGTGAAATCGGTGCTGAAGCTCTTTTTAGATAATTTAAATATTATTTTAGGACTAAATCTATGCTCTTCTGATGACATTGGGTTTTCCTACTTCTAGCCCATAGTCTTGAGTAACAAATGTGTGGCCTCAGAGTTTTCTGGGAGTATTTCTAGAAACCAGTTAGCTGTCAGGTGCATACATTTCAGCTTGGCCCTTCAAAAACATTTTCTCTTTATCTGGTGCCAAGCATGAGGCACCAACAATTTGAGCACTTGGTTAGCTGAATGTCCTGGTGTGCAAAGAACAAATCTGTGCTGATATTTTGGTAGAACCCCTTTAGTCAGGATGTGTGGGTTGATCAGCACTGAATCACTTGCAGGTTAAGCTGATTTTGCCAGATGTTCGGCCTAGAAGACAAATGGAGGATGTGAGGAGGAGCTCTCTCGCTTCTGTCATGCTTCCAAATGAAAATGTTTCACATTTTCATTTTGAAATGATACTTATCATCTTGTTACATTCCTGTGGTACCAGGGTTTCTTCTCCCACTTACATCTCCCTGAACTGAGGGGGCAAACTCTGGGACTTGTTCAACATTTTAGAAATAGATATTAACCCTGGGGTAAAATAATCTAAGGGTTGTGTTCTGCCCTAGGTTCATCTACAGATTGACTGGGCTTCCTTGTCTTAGGCATCAGCTAGAGCAGCAGTGTCTGTGCTCTGCTGTGGGATGAAAAGGTGTGTGGTTGTGTCAGGCTGTACTGCTGAACATGACAAAGCATTCTTTTGTATCAGTCAGATTTGGTGGACCAAAATATATTAAACTTTCTGCCTGAGCGGGAACAGAGCGAAGTGTACAAGCTCCTTTTTCCACATGTGCTCATGACAGATCCTGTTGCAGCTGATTTTCTAAATGGTAAGCTCTGCTCTTGTCTGTCGGTCAGGGAAGTTTGCCCAAGACAAACAGGTCCCAGGGAAGCCTGCAGAGGGTTCTTCAGCTATTTAATTCTTCTGCCTGCCACTGCTGTTTTGCTGCATTTGTGGGTTTTGGTGCACCACATCAGCTAATGTTCCTATGTGTTCCCAGTACTTGCTCTTTGATTTGGACACTTTGTTTTACCATCTGCTTTGTCCCATAGGACAGTGAAGTTGCCCTCATTAGATGTTTTTCCTCAGATGGGATGTTGGACTGAACCTGAGAAAGGAGTGAGGGCTTAGGGAAAGGAAAATGGTTGGAGAAATCTCAAAGGGTTTTGGCAGAGCCTATGTTCCTTAGGAGGCTTGCATGTCTCAGGACACAAGAGAAACTCTAATGTAACTTAAACATCAGCCTTCCTATCTGAACAGTCCATCCAGATCTGTATTGCTGGCTGCTGTCCCACCCCCAGAATGTCTATTTCTCCTAGAAAACATCCCCAGCACCAGAGCAGGCAGCAGCATCTTCCTATCATCCACATTTTACCAAGCCTGTGTTGGCATCCCCCTTTCCCAGTGGGTTCACCATGGCTGAGCAGGACTGGCCTCCCCTCCCTGCTGCCCCGGGAGCATCAGTGGGAAGTTGTGCTGATGATGCTGTGCCCTCAGGGTGGTTTCCCCCTGGCTGAAGGCCGTGTGGTCTAATCCATAGAGTTCAGACTTGGGGCAGAAAACTGGATGAGAGCTTGGCACGGTGCCGTCCACTGTTAATGGAGAGGCTGAGGGTGAGTTCAGTGCCCTTTGGATCTGGGTCCTACTGAGCAGTGCCAGAGCACAGTACTGCAATGGCATGTAACTGCTTTGCATGAAATTCTGCAAACTATGAAGTCAGGGGAAAATCCCCCTGACCGGTGTAGCCAGGGCTTCACACCAGGAGTACTGGAGCGACTGCAAAGCCATGGGAGAAAGGGTGAGAATACATTTCCTTAAGCAGAACCAGCTGATAATTGCTCCTAGTATTTATATATTTACTTTGGGGTTTTAAGAGCATCCCAGCAGAGTGTGCTCAGATAGCACAGCAGCAGGGTTGGTGTAAGCACCTAGATAAATTCAGTACGTGAGTGTGATAAAGTGCAGACTTTTAGTAACATTGCCTGTGTCTCTCTCTTTCTCTCATTTCAGCAGAAAAACAAATAGAGTTTTGCTGCCATTTAGCAAGAGGCAATTTAGATCCAAATGAACCCCTGATGTATGAATATGTGAAATTTGTAGTGGATTTTAAATATTTTACTCATGGTAAGTTACTGCTCCAGCCTACCTTCTTCACCTCTTTCCTTTAAATTGTGTCCTGATCTGTAGCACCCTAAAGACCTTGTTTCAGCTGAAAATGCCCTGTAATTGTCAGGGGTGGAATGAGCTGTGGATATATTGAATATGATTTTGATACAAAAGTGGTGGTGAGGCTGTAGATCAGAGGAGTGCACTCTCCTGCATGCTGTGCCTAAAGCTGATACCAGACTGATAACGCCTCCAGTTGACCCACTGCCAATTGCAAAGCGGCCTACTCATTCAAATAACCAGTAAAACATGCTGTTCTGTTTCACTCGTGGCAGTGAAATGACACTTTACAAAGATTAAATAGTTCGATATACCTGTAAAATCCTGAATCTTGCAAATGTTGACCTGGGGAAAGGCTGACAAGGGGACTGCAGCTGCACACTGTGAGCTGCTCAGGGCTGGGTTACAAAGCTCCCCTGCAAACCAGGGATAGGTGGTTACAGCCGTGTGACTTGGAGCCTAAAGGGTCACGCTTTACATAACGTCAACGTGTATCAACGTGGCATCACTTTGTGGGTAGGAGGAGTTGGTTGCTGGGGTGTCATCAGTCACTGTACCTGTCTTGACATGAAAAGAAAGCTCTCCTTCCTCTTCTTCTTAAATAAATTGTCTGGTTGTGTCTAGTGCCTACACCCTCCTGTAATGGCTTTGAGTCAGCTATTGCACGAGCTTTCAGGTCAGCCACGGAGGAGCAGATTTGCCTCGTTGCGACTGTTCGTCTTGTCACGCCGCAGTTCTTGAAGGTGAGAGCCCTGTGCCCGCCTCTGCCCTCTGTGTGGGGCTCAGCCGGTGCCCGCCAGTGGAGTGGCCGTGGGCGCTCTGTGGGTGCGTGGGAGCCGTGCTGCAGCAGCCCCTCAGGGAGCAGCACGGGGTGTCTGTGCAGGGATTCAGTAAAGAGAGGACACCACTGTGTTTGGGAGTGTGTTTTGGAAAGGTGAGGTATGAAGCAGGAACTGCTTTTGAGAAGGGGTGGTTGTGGGATGGGCTGTCCCAACGTGGGCAGGCCGGCAAGCACCAAGACGAGGCGAGCAGCTACACTGCTTGGGAATTTGCAACCTTCAAAGATGTGCATCCCGCCACCCTTGGTGTAAGGAAGCCACCTGCACCTTGAAACAGTGTTTCATGGTTGAAACCACATTTCATGGGCTCTTTCTGCTAATCTGTTAAGTGTCCCACGGTGCAGTGCAGTAATGACAGGGATAATGACCGTAGGTGCTGCTTGCTCAGGAGGGCTTTAGCCAGCTCAGTTATCCATATTCACATACCAATATTTGCGAACAGCTGGGGAATTTTGCCTACAGAGTGCAAGGTGAGACCCTTGGACTATTTATCCTAGCTCTGAAATTCAGCTCAGGGTAAATTATTCAGCCACTTTTCATCAGTTCGTGCATCCATAAAACAAGGCTTGTGTATTCCTTAGAGGAAAATAAGTCAAGTACTTTATAAGCACTGTATTTTGCTATGGTTTATTATATCAACAAGATGCATCCTTGGTCTTGGTAGCAGGCTCCTTTTGTCACTTCACAGAATTAAATGTCTCAATGTGCCAACTGTTTTGCAGGAGCTCTGCAACGTTGAAGAGCCATGTGAAGAATTTACATCGAGGCATAGTTTAGAATGGAAGTTTTTATTCTTGGACCACAGGTAAGAGATTTGAGTTTAATCACTGAAGAATAAATAAATTGTAGTTTAAAAATAGGAAACTTTATGTGTAGCTTTTGCCAGAGATCCCAAGAGGAATAGCTCTAATTAAGTGTGACTCAGTAAGTAACGCTATTGTGAACTTACTAGACATCCTTAAATGCTTCACTCTTTTCCATATTTTAGGCAGGTAAGAAACTGTATAAAATGATGGAAAACATCTAGAAAAATGTCTAACTTCACCAGGATAATAAGTCATTGAAACTGAGCAGTGTCAGTCCTGTTCCCTGTATGGGTTTAGTTCTTTTGTTCTACCACATAATCTTCAAGGCATCCTTCTAAGTATTTTGTGGTGTCAATAAATTTTTGATTTTTCACCTCCAGAAATGATGGCATTTATGAAAATAAAATAAAAAGCAGCAGATTCTAAGATTTAATTTATATTAGTTTTTGACAATACCATATGGTGGGCTAGGATTCAGCTTGGTGAATGAAACAGACTGGAACTGCTTTATTAAGCTGATTAATATAGGATTCATTTTCTTCAAAAGAAGCTAGAGGGTTTTATTCACTCTTTTACTTCTCTCTATTTGACATGTATGCATAAGCATATTGCAAAATCCTACCCTTTCCACTATCCTTCCCCTTGTGAGCTGTGCAAAGATAGTTATTACTAGAAATAGAAGACTAGTAAATAAGGCTGTAAGGAAAAAATATCTGTGAGGAAAAAAACCTAAATATCATCTGCACATTTAGAGCATGAAAGAGAGAGAGCAAATGTAAATTGTTATTAATTTATAACTTATTAATTTTATAACTTTTATTTGTATAATACACAAGATGTGTCCCTCACATATCAGATTTTAAAGCATGGAGGAACTGGCCCTGTGACAGCCCTACAGTTGATGCTGTGTGGTTTGAGACAGTCAGATCATTACTGGTGTATGGAAATCTCGCTGGAGTGGCTTTGATGGACTTTAATTGGCCTGTCCAGTAATGCATGTTTTGAGAATCAGCTGATTATTGTTAAAAATGGTAAAAGAGCCCTAAACCCCTTACTTCACTGATGGAGTGAGCTGCTGTGTCCCAGCAGCTCCTGTGAATAAGGTGAGCAGGAACTACTTTGAAACCTGACAAAGAGTTTTCTGATGAGCCTGGGTTATGACTCAGAGAAGAATCTCCGTGCTGGGTGCTTGCAGCCACTCCAGTCCCACTGATATCCCTGGCGAGGAAACCATTGTTACTGAGAGGAAATTAAGCTGATGAAGATGCTGAGGCAGAGCCTGTGACAGCCCTAGATGCGAGTGGTGAGCTCAGACCCGAGAATGAGCATGAGATCGTGGGGGTTGTCTCATTTAATCATTGATTCAAACTGCTCTCCAGTACAGTCTGCAGGGTGCTGGGAAATGTTGCTGTTTCTTGCTTATTTGCATCAACACAGGCTGCCTGATGCTGAGATACGCCATCAGCAGGGGCAGAGGGTTCCCAGCAGGAGCTGGAACCAGGACCTTTCCTATCATGATCACAACTTAAAACAGAGTAAAGATAGATAGTGCAAAAAGGATTTCATAGATCTGGATAAACAAACAGGAAAAATCTGTATTCTGGGTCTATATGTAAATATGTGTAGAGGAAGAAAGCCTGTCAGCTTTGAGAATGATCTATTCCTCTTCTGCACTGTGGTACTGTTCCTATTTTCCCTTCATTTATTAAAAGAGTGCATCTGAAAGGCTCTCTGAAGACTGTGCATTCCCATTTGCACAGCGAGTTGCAGGTCTCAAGGCTGGAACTCAAGCTAACAAAACACTTTTAAATTGCTCCATAGGCAAGGCAGCTCCTTGTCAAATGACAGATGAGGAACATTTTGTGGTTCCTTTCTCATACAAAGAGCCCTGGCAGTATTCAGGAAAGCATAATACTTTCCTGATCAGCTTAAGTGTTTATCTGATGTGCATCTCAAAGACATTATTGTCTTGAATAGAAGTATGTCATTAAAAATAGGAGAGACAGTGATGCATTCTGCCAAAGAGACAGCAAGAAAGGACACTTTCATAAATACTCATATTATCATCATTAACAGAAATCTGGGTCACGTGAGGGAAAGGAACACAGTGCTCTATGAAAAGTTACTTGAATAAATAAAGCTGCACTGTGGCAGAGACCACTGTGTACTCAGCACACACTGTTTCAAGAGGTTTGCTGTTGAGAGGAGAACTGGCTTTCCCAGTAACCCCTTGTGCTGGGACTCAGGAGCTCCTGCTTACACCTTGATCCTCCAGGGACTGCTGTTGAGCAGACCCCTAGCTGTCCTCCTTCTCCTCCCATTTCCCATCTGGTGCCAGCCTGCCTGCAACTGTGGAGAAGAGACAGGTTATAGACCCGCCTGGACTCTCTTTAGTTGACTAATCTGCATGCACTGTGTCTCTCAAGAGCGCAAATGAGAGCAGGGTGCCTTAGCCGAGAGAGAACTTCCCACGTTAATAACCAAGGAACTCAGGACTGATCATCCAAATCCAAATGTACTACATTTAAATCACTTTTTGCTTCTATTCTTAGCCACTTTATGACATTCACCTTCCTTAAGAGCACTCAGCATACCAAGAGAAAGGCAGCGGGGGAGGCAGGTTTGATAAGGCACCATCCCCTTCATCCTGCCCTATTTTGGGTCGTTAACCATTTCACCAACACACCACCACCTCATTGCTGGGAAACACGCTGATCTTGGCAGGTGAGCCCCACACTATCAGCACATCCTGCAGCCAGAACAAACAGGTGGAGCCACGTTAGCACAGGTCCTGCCTCACCGAGGGAGTGTGGAGCTTGAGCTGGTGCAAGCAGGAGTGTACCTGAGTGCTGGAGGAGGGAGGCTGGCATGCTGGCATGCTGACATGGGGAGGAGAGACAGAAACAGTGGTTTTCTCCTCACACTTCAGTGTTGTTTCATAATCATAAGCTATCAGGCTCCAGTGAAGGCTGTGCACATGCTCTGTGTTGTTAGGACACCTCTTTAAAAAAACCAAAACTCATATTTTGCCTAGAAAATGGAAAATCTAGAATTGACAGCACAGTGATGAGGTAAGTCACTGCAATGTGCCTATCCAAATACTTCATTGATTCCTTATCTACCTGCCAAAGCAAAAGCAGTCCTAAATCTGCCCCATACCTATTGCTATCAATACTACCAGCATAGGAAGTTTTGCTGGCTATAACTTCCCACGTTTTTCGATGAGAGCCATTGCTTTTTCTTTTACCCAAGCTGGTCCTGACACATGCTGCAGCTTCCCACTTGCTCTTTCTTCCCCAGTTCCTACCCAGATGACATTTACATCCAACCTACTGGATCATTTTACTCCAGCTCCAAGTTGTTGTGCACAGGAGCAGCCGTAGCGTTTCTCAAGCTACGTGTCTCACAAGCATCCTTAATGAATTGAGTCACTCACATACGTACATGCCTTTCTCTACACCCACGTAATGAATAGGCTATGAAACAGTAAACACACACCTTTTCATTTTCTCAATTTTTACCTCTCCCTCGCTGTGGTTTTTTTTTGTTTTGTTTGTTTTGTTTGTATATGAAGATACCTTGTTGCGTATGTGAAAACCCACTCCTGATTTCCCTGCCAACTGAATGGCCGAGGTTTTTATTGCTGGTGTCACAGCCTATCTGCCAGATGTCAAACTAGCAGGTTTTGTGCTCATTCCCTGCCCTTTGATTCCTTTCTAGGGCTCCACCTATTATAGGATATTTACCCTTTGAGGTTCTGGGAACGTCAGGGTATGATTACTACCATGCAGATGACCTGGAGCTTCTTGCAAGGTGCCATGAACACTGTAAGTTCCCCTCCCTCTGCAACCTGCCTGTCTTCGATCTCGTTTGTCACTTGTGCAAAACCCTTTACTGTCGTCACTAAAGGCATCTTCTTCAGGGGCCACGAGGGAATTCTGTCTTCTCGTGGCAGACTGTCACAGCTGACGCTTACCTGAGAGGTTGAAATCTGCAGAATTTACTCAGATCAGGAACTGTTTGTGCAGGTTTCCTAAATTGGCTCAGATACCTTGTCTGAGCACACGTTGTCTGAGATTAATAGATTGGAAGTCAAAACTTCCCCCCCTCTGTCCCCAGTTTGTGAGGGCAGCCCCAGATTCTGTGGGTTTTGTTGGTTGTCACAGTTCTTGCTGTTCACCCTGGGCTCCAGAACCAGCCATAGGGCTCAGCTCACCAAAATGCCTTCGGAGAGCAACATTTGGTTCACCTACCTGTGCAATTAGATGTTGTGAACCTCACTTACTCATTAGTAAAATGCTTCTGGAGATTCAGAATTTTTTTTAAAATACAGAAGTACCGAATACAGTTTCCCTGTGGGTAAAGGTGCCTCATGTTTGGTCGGCCTGAAAGAAAAGCAGCAAAACAGAAGAGTCCAGTTCAGGCTGATGAATGAACACCAAAGAGGTGTTGAGTTCACCTTTGTGCAAGGAGATATAGTGTGACTTGTGGGAGCCAGGGCACAGGGAGAACTTCGCTTGAGTACTGCAACAGTGCAGCCTGCTGAAGGCTGGAGATGATGTGAGGGAGGGCCAAAGGTGTCTGCACATATGGTCTACCCTTAATCAGTGTGCTGTTCCTACCAGATGTGAGATGCCTTACTCCTGAGTTCATGATTTTTCCATTTTATTAGGTGCATTTCAGACTACTGAGCCAGAATTGTGTCTGTCCTCCGTTGGCTTTGCATCGCCAGGCACTGCAATAAAAAATGACTTCATACTTTGTAAAATGCATCTGGGTAATCAGATATTTTGCTAAGAAATATTACTTACAGGTTTCCTGTGGGGAAACTGTCTGTTTGTCCCTCTGTTATCTCTGCTTGAAAGGAGAGTGTTTTGTCAAAAAGGAAACAAGAACACCCCAAAGAGTGGAGCGAGTGGGATGCTGTAATTACTCTGAGATGCAGAGCAGTGCAATGCAGGGACCAAGAAACTCCACAGCCTCCCAGCCCACTGGAGTGAGACAAGCTGCTTCCTCTCTGAGTTGCAAATCACCCCCATCTCTGCCATTCTCAGTTAAACTGTTAAAACTCCACTATCTTATTGTTTATTGGGATTTTGACTTCACACCTTCAGTGTCTGAAATGCATTCTCATGTACATGTGAAAGGCAAATACTTTAATTAGTGTTATTTATGCTTATTTCGGGGGAGCCCATGGATAAGTTGTAAGTATGTAGCTAGTGATAGTTATACCAGTTGTGAGAGCAATGTCAAAATACCAAAGGGCACTCCTTAAAGTCAGCAGAAAAGGACCCAAACAAAAGCTGAGTACGTCGTTGTGTATCATCTGTCGTGTTTATAAAGCTCAAGAGCCATTTTGGCACTGCCACAGTCTGTGGGGGATGTGTGGGACCCGATGGTTTTTCTAATCACTTTTGCACCACCCTGTTTGCTGTAAATTGCTTTCTTTTTTTGTTGAACAGTGATGCAGTTTGGAAAAGGAAAGTCCTGTTACTATCGGTTCCTGACCAAAGGCCAGCAGTGGATATGGCTGCAGACACACTACTACATCACCTACCACCAGTGGAATTCCAAGCCCGAGTTCATCGTTTGCACTCACCTGGTAGTTAGGTAGGAGCAAGCCCCAAACCCTTCCCAGAGTATGTCTCGGTGTTCAGCCATTACTTTTTCTAGTTCTGTTTTATGTTTACTAAATATTTGCTGTGCCTACTGACACACTAAGATGGTATGTAATTCCATAAAACTGTTATGACAGGGAACATGGTTTTTAATGACTCTTTTTCCTTTTTCGTCATCCGGGCCGAAAACCTGGAAGCCTCTGTTGGCCAAGTCCCCTTTTATCTCTTGTGATGACACGCCCATTGAAAGAATTGAAGCTGTTAAGAATGAGGTGGCTTTATGATCATGAATAGGATCATATATCTCCCACGAAACGTTTTGATCAGACTTTTAAATATTTATGACTTGAAGTTAGCTGCTGGCTTGCAAGCCTTATTCCTCACCCCAAATCCAGCTCAAGATCCTCCCCTAGTGGAAAGCTGCTTATGCTGAGTTCCAACACCGAGCTGGAAGGCAGTGCGTGTGTGGGATTCTCTGTGATACGCACCTTCTGGAGGGGGATCTGCTTTGTTACCACTGCCATCTCAAAAAAGACTGGGTTCAGAGTGAGAATATATTTACTGAAGGGCTTGAAAAAATAGTGACACACTGATTTGCTCTATTAACTGAAGCAGATTTATTGCTCCCCGTGTATTTCTTTATTGTCAAGAATTAATTTGTGATATTTTTCTGGTCCCCCTCTTTTTCCTGTCAAACATCTGGAAGAGCAAACACTAGTAAACTGGAAATACATGGAAGTGCTGGAGTGAGTCAGAGAAGGAGCATGAAGATGATCAGAGGGCTGGAGCATGTCTCCTGTGAAGACAGGCTGAGAGAGTTGTGACTGTTCAGCCTGGAGAAGGGAAGGTTCCAGAGAGACCTTCAAGCCCCTTCCAGTATCTAACGAGCACTCAGAGAATCTTTAAAACATCCTCTCTGTTTTATTCCAGTGGTGAATCGTGGCATTGTTTAGTGTACATATTTTATTTTTTAAGAGGGGAAAAAAGTAAGGAAAGCAAATATGCACTTTTCCAGGCACACCCCAGGAATTCCTGCACTTTGCACTGCACCTGGGCAGCTGCTGGTTTGTATTTGGAGCTTCCAGTGGAGTGCAGAGTGTTAACTCTGATGCAGCAGGTTGTGTGCACCCTCAGAAGGAGGGAGCTGAGTTCCTCCTCCCCAAGGCGCTGGCGTAGGGATCACTGAGCTACTGTACCCCATGGAAAAATATTGATTTTTGGTCATCATGAGGTTGGAAAATGAATGTACTCTTGTTATGGGAGTTTACCTGCACAGAAGCTGTGGGATCATTTTTCTGCCTGATTATGGAAAATGGAAAACTCCTTTATTAGGAAAATTGTACTGAGGACAAAGACACCCATTTTGTCTTCAACAACCAAGTGCACTTTTCTTTTAGATTAGTTTCACTTGAAGGCATCCAGGGCCAAAATTTGCAAAGGATCATCTGCTTTTGTGCTTGGAATAATTAATCCTACGGGCTGTACAGTTCTGGGTGCAGTGGGATGGGACACTGCCCTGTTTTTTCTGATTTGTGGAATTTCTCTATGATGATGCTCCTCTAAGTACCTTGTACATTGTGAGAGAGAGTGTGTGTGTTGTGCAAAGCTTGGGACTCAACGTGAAAACTTCACAGTGGCCTGTGTAGTAGGGTAGTTACCACAGAGTAAACAATATCTAGACTGAAAAACTGGATTTGAAATGGAATTTTGAGGTTTTTTTTGTTTTGTATTTTTAGTTATGCAGAAGTTCGGGCTGAGAGAAGGCGAGATCTTGGCCTTGAAGAGTCATCAATTGAACTGGCATCCTCTTCTCTAAAGGTACCGTGTCCCTTCACAACTGAGTTTGGTGCTGCACACCCAGCCGGTTGTTTTTCTCTCCAAACAAGGGATCAGGGAGGTGGAGGACCCCTCCAGTGCTGTCCTCCCCCCGCTGATGATCTCACCGCTTGTGCTTCGCTCCCCGCAGAGCCACAGTAGCTACCTGGACGTGGGGCAGTGCGGCAGCAGCCAGGACGCCAGCCGGGAGGGAGTGTCACTGTCATCCCACAGCTCCCGGCGCTCCTCGCACACCGCCCTCTCCGACTCCACGTGTAGGTGCCAGCGCGGCCGGGGACAGCCCAGCATGGGGGCAAGGAGCAGGCTGGAGGACAGAGAAGCCTCCAAAATAGTTGGGATTTGGCTGGAAGTGACCAAGGCGGGGTGGGAGGGAAATGCTCAGCACTGAGACTGATATATCGTGTCATAGAAATTTATGGAGCAGCTTTCCCCCGGTGTGTCACCAGCTGAGGGTCGTGGCTGTTTGCTGTGGCTCAGAGGACAGAAGGTGGCTCTAACTAGCTTGATTGAGCCCCCAGCCTCATTAAAAAGTTTTCTTTTGGGATAATACAATTTTATTATGGAGTCTCTCATGCTAAATTCCTGCAGAAGGAGCACAGAAGGATGCCTGCCTTGCTGGCAGCTTCATCCCAGCTCCTGTGAGTGCCACCCCTTCCCTGGGAGTGGCAGTGAGGTGACTACAGTGCCCGTGCAGGGCCGTGTGTAGGAAACGACTCAGGGGACTCTTCTTGAAATACTTGCCATGGGGAGAGTGGGAATCTCATCTGGAAACACCCATGGAGGGCAGACTGAAATGCGGGGTTGGCATCAGAAGGGGACCCCAATGAGTTGAGCAGGAAGCCAGAGGGACCTCAGAGGGGCACTTTGGGGACCCGCTTTGGCAGTGCTTGGGTCACTGTTCATCTGCATACACAGAGTTCAGGCTTAGCCAGGGTACCCAGGCGTGGGGCTGCTGTGTCATGAACTGTCTCCTTTCCAGCCACGTCATCCATGCGGCGCACGGACACCAGCACTCCCACGCGGCCGTCGGTGCCGGGGGGGCAGGCAGAGAAGGCAGCCCTGCGGCTGGCATCAGTCGGAAGCACTCAGGTCAGTGGGCCTGGCAAGCAAAAGCCTTTCTGAGGCTGTTAAAGAAACCTTGGTCTTTCCCTCAGAGGTGCTGGATCCCTCACTCTGAGTGTGCTGGGGTTTCTCAGGGCTGTGGGGAGCAGCACTGGCTGGCAGAGCCAGTGGAGAGAGGCTAGAGGCTCCTCTGCTGCCTCCTTTCAGGATTCATTTTGCTCCTCCAGGCTAAATGGCTTCTCATGCCACCAGCCTGTTTCTCTTGGGGTTTGTACACATGAAATGTCCTTTATCCAAAATGGATGATGACACCAAGGACTTGCAATTAGCAGGGTCATGCAGGAGTTGTCTAATTCCCTGCACTTGTTCACCCCTGGTATGAGTGGGTACAGCACCAGCTCTGCCCTAGAGGTGCTATGGACCTACAGTAAGGCAAAGTTTTCATTTCTAGGCCATAGCCACTCCTCAAGCCCCTGGTGAACACCTCCCTCAGCACCCTGTGGCTCAGCTGGCAGTCCCCTCCCAGCACCCTGTGATGGTACGTGGTTTATCTTTGTTAAGCGTACTGTGTGACCAGTCAGTGGGGCAACCTCGGTGGCTCTTATTCACTGCCCTCACCTCCTTGCTGGCTCATCCCAGAGTGGGGACAAGGTTTTTCTGCCCTTTCTGTTGCTGTTACTGAGATTTACCTGCAACCAAATAATTGCAACCACTTATTTCAGTGAGCAAACAGAGCAGGTGGGACACCCAAAAAAGTAGTGTAGAAGTTTTGCGCTTGTCAAAAGCACTGGAGGCTGCTGAAGGCTCCTCTCTGAATCTGTAGCAGCTAACTACAGGCTGATACAATGCTGAAGTTTTATTCTCCTGGTAAATGAAGGGGATGCCATGAAAGGTTTGAGTTAGGCCAGGAGAAGAAACAGCAAAAAACACAAGAAAAATGTAGGAGTCATAAATCACAGCAGTGAGATGCGTCCTCACAGAGCTTTGATGTCAGTGTAGTAAATGTTCAGACTATAAAATAGGAATTGAAGATGGCCAGCATAGGTGGGAAGGATGGATCCCCAGCTGGGATTGCAGCATAACTTGGGCTTGACATTTGGCAAATACCATTAGCAGCACAACTGAAAGCCCAGCCAGGAGGTGTGGCAAGGGTTTTGGATAACATCCAAAGCTAAGACAGTGTTATCTGTGTATAGACACTGCAGAAATTCAGCAGACCAACAGCTGGAGGGAGGCACTGAGTGTGAACCAGATGTGCTCCTGCTCTGGAACTACAGTGGTACTTTGGTTAAATATGCAGTTGCCATTTTTTGTCAGCACGGTCTTTTCTATGGCAAAAGCTGAAAAGCAGTTGTTTTTCTGAAGCCAGCATCACTATGAGTGTGAGTAGGTAGGACTGGTCCTACCCTGTGATCCTTTTTCTCTTTTATCTGCAGCCAGTGTACCATTTCCCGACCCAGCTGGGGATGATGCATCAGCTGAAAGAGCAGCTGGAGGAGAGGACTCGCATACTGCAAGCTGACATCAAGACTCAGCAAGAAGAGCTCCACGTCATCAAGGAGCAGCTCCAGCTAGTGCAGGACTCCAACCTGCAGGTATTTGCTGTCCCAGGGACTCCCAAACTCACCAACCATTTGCTTTTCCTTTGAGCACACAGATCAATAACAAAATTGTGGCAAAAGCATTCGGAAACGAACTCTGAACAAACTGCCAATTTGGTCTCAGGTGTGGGAGTGGTGTCTCCCAAGAGCTGAGTGACATCAATATGTGGCTAAGTATTGAATCAGTAATATTCATGATTTACAAAAAAAGCAATCCCAAACTAATCCAAAGTCCTCTCTGCACAAAAGGCTTGGTGGTTCAGCATCTGATCAGTGCTGCTGGATCCCTTGTGCCGCTCCTGAAAAACACAGCAGGCACAATGGGTCTGGAACGGTCATGGCTCTGAATAAATATTTGGCCCAAGCTAACATTTGGTTTTCCATTATTCGTGGTTCACTCTGCCCCTGGATTTAGAGATGCTGCTGCTGCTGCAGTGTTATTTCTTCCAGGCAGTACCACCACCAACTCGTGTGTCTCTCTCACTTAAAGATGCTGATGCAGCAGCCGATCCCCGTCGTCTTAAACAACGTGCAGCACCCGAGCCCCCGGAGGCCACCGCCCCAGGGGACACCCAGGCAGAGCACAGCCAAGAAGTCACAACAGCCAGGCCTTGTGGGGACGAAGCACTACTGCAGCACCCACCTGCCGTCACCGCGCCAGTTCCTCAGGGACCCCCACGGCACGGCTGCCCAGGTCACTGCCCGCTTCCTTGTCTTCATCATTCCCATTCCTGGCTTTTAAACACTTGCCTGCCATGTCCCTCCCCCCTCCATGGTCTCGTGCATCCCCTCTGTGCTGGTTTTTCTGCGTTGCTGGCATTATGGGATTCGTGTTGGGAGTGAGTTGTGAATGGTGTCATTCAACTTCAGCAGTAAAAGAAAAAGCCAGGTAGCTGAAAAGCATTTGAACCCGGGGAATGCTGGAGCCCCCCTGGTGACCCTGGGGAGGAACTGAGTGGGAAGTCTGGGCTCTCAGTCACTTCTGTTTGTGATTGCAGCACAGTGCTTGTTTGTAGCCACTGAGAGTTGTGGCTTCATAACACAGGAATGTAGGAATTGTTTTGAAATACTAAATTTCCTCTGCCTGAAGAGTCTTGTGAGGCAGCTTTGAAAAATGGTTTTGTCATCACTAGACCTAAATCCACTATTAAGATGGTCACTTCTTGGGAAAGAAGTTGAGTTCTCCAAAAGCAAAAGAGACCAAAACTTCTGCTCTAAAGAGATGCTCTCCTCCCCCTCAATCCTTCTGTGCCCTTACCCTTGCACCCAAATTTCTCAAGGGACTGCCTGTCTCTGCTGCTGGCAATGCCAGCACCTGCCCTGCAGGGACAATAAATGCCAGTGGGTTGGTTGTCCTGAAAAGATATGCTGTTCCTGTTACTGTGTTCGGGAACAATGTCCTGCTGCTCCTTCCCCTTTTCCCATCTGCATGTTTTAAGCACTTATTTTAGCCTTGTGTTATGGAGCTTTAAAACTTACATGGGTATCTCTGTTTCAGGTACAGCAGCAGCAGCACCTACTGAGAGGAAGCCAAGGCCAGCAAACGTGTCTGCCGGGGCAGGCAAGCATTTCAGTGACCCTCTACAACAACCCCATGGTGTTCTCACAAACACACCCCATTGCAGTGGCTGCTCAGATGCCGCCTGACAGCAGCGAGAGGCAACCCCAGTCCGACTACAGCCAGGACAGGAGCCTCAGGTACCCACAGCCCTGCCTTCCAAGTAGCTCAGTAACCTCTGGACATCTGCTGCTGTTAGAGAGAGTAACCATGAAAAACTAGTCTTTGCCAAACCTGTGTCTTGCCTGTTCTGAAGCTCCAGAGTGTCTTTTCTCCAGCCAGGACAAGTGCCATGGCAAAGCCTTTTTTTTTTTTTTTTACACTGCTGCAAACATCCTATAAAACATGTACAACTGTCCCAAACTATTCAACCACCTTTCAGAGAGACAGTGCCTACAGGATCCAGCTGTTCCAAAATGTTTTTTAAGGAAACAGGATAAACCATAGAGGTTTCATCATCTATTAAATGTATTTCTTACATGAAAAAATGTAGCAAATTTCAGCTCACCTCTGCAAGTCCATTGGAGTCATAGAATCACAGAAAGGTTTGGGTTGGGAGGGACCTGAAAGAGGATGTAGTTCCACCCCTATGCCGTGGGCAGGGACACCTTCCACTAAACCAGGTGACTCAGAGCCCTGTCCAATCTGGCCTTGAACACTTCTAGGAGTAGGGCAGCCACAGCTTTCCAGGGCCTCACCACTCTTACAGGGAAGAATTTCTTCCTAAGATCTAATCTAACCCTGTCCTCTGCCAATTTAAAGCCATTCTCCCCTTGTCCTGTCACTACATGCCTTTGTAGAAAGTCCCTTTAGGCACTGGAAGGGGCTTGAAGGTTTCCCTGGAGCCTTCTCTTCTTGAGGCTGAACAACCCCAACTCCCTCAGCCTGTCTCCATAGGAGAGATGTGATGTGCTAAGAAGCATCCTGTTCCATTAGCTAGTTTTCAGGGTGGTGGTTTGCCTGCTTCCATGGAGAATTTTCAGGGATTTTTTTCTAGAGACTGACAGCAGCTTGAACCTCTCCCTTCCCTGACCATCCTCTGTTTTGTTCCACTGCAGGATGCTGTTGGATCAGTCCATCCAAGCCATGATGCCTGCAGCCAACAGCAGTGGCCAGGCCGTGCAGAGCAGTGCCAGCAGGCAGCAAGGAAAGTGAGTCTTTGCTGGCCCTTGTTTTCCTGCAGTGTTTTACCAGGGGCGCTTTATGACACTGAAAATAACTTGGAAAAACTTGCACCTGATAACGCGAACACGAACTGTCTCAGTCTGAAATGAAGCAAAAGTTCAGCTGGTTAGGGGAAAAAGTAATGAGAATATTTTTTTAACTACAAAGAACTTTATGATAAATAAAGTGCTTTGGAAAAAAAAAAAATCAACCGTTCTCTGGCTTCTGCAAATCATAAAAATGCCTTACCAAGACATGGAGATGTACAGCCTTAAAAACCTTAATTTTCTGCATTTCCAGTCTGTGTTTGGTGGCGAGGGGGAAATCTGGGGCCTGTTGTTACCAGGGTCTGTGTGGTTTGACAATCCCTTCTCCAGTCTGGTTCCTGCACCACCTGGGCTCCTCAGTGCCTATTGTGGTGGTGGGTCTGGGTTTGGGTTCTTACGCCTGATTTTCTTCCTCGTGGCAGATTCGTTGCGGAGCAGCAGACCCTGCCTCCCCCAGCACAGGCACAGCCAGTTACCTGTAGCACCGTCCGACCTCCAGCCCCACCGCCCATTTTCTCCCCATCTCTGATGATCCCACACACCAGCTTCACGTCCCACCAGGCCAACACACCGGTTCATCTCCACCAGTGGCCACAGCAGCAGGTTCAGCAGCACCGTCTCTACCTTCAGGTATTGGAGCGCAGGTTTCTGAGGAGGCACAGGGATGGCTTTGGGGTTGGTTGGGTTTTTTTTGAAGGAATGGGGCTCACTTGCCTGATCAAACTTGGTCAGTGCACTTGCACATCCTCCATTCCTGTTGTATCTGCACGTAGCCACGTGCTCAGCCTTTCTAGGCTGACTGCACCTGCTCAAGGCTGTTATTTTGCTACAAACTCAGTTATCACCTGTTGTCCAGGAGAAATATCCAGTTTTTAAGACACAGCTCTGGTGGGAAGCTTGCTGTAGACATGAAACATGATAAGAGAGAAGCTCTTTTCAAACCATGCCTCCTGCTGTTATGTCTCAGCAGAGCAAGGTTTTTACCAGCTGCCATCATGGCTTTCTTTTAATAAATGCGTATTTCACAACCCAGATCTCTGGAGAAGGTGATTTTGGTTTTTCAACACAGTTTTCATCAGTGCATGCTGAACCAGTGATGCTGCCAAGGAGAGGGGTTGTTGAAACTAGTCATTCATTATTAACACACTCTCCCAGCCTTGCCTGGTTGGCAGAGGCAAGTTCCAGTCCTCCAGGCAAAGATGGTAGAAAAGAAAGCAGCGGGAGCTGAAAGCAGCCACACAACAGGACTGGATTTAGAGTGGGAAATGAATTGTTCTTGTCAGCAGATGTGGGCATGAGCCACTCCCACTTTGGGTACGTGTCCTCATAGGCTGCACTGAGATCTAGACGACCAGCAAAAGAGTTGGCAGAATGATGATGCTGGGACAGATAAATAGCTCCAGGGCAACAGAATACCAGGCTTTGGTGTCGCAGTGCCTTTCACAGGGGGTTAACCAGCAAGTCCTGGTCTTTGGGATACCGGGAAGTCCTTCCCACGGAAGATGAAAGTTGCACATCCTGCAGATTTTACCATGCATCTAAGTAGCTTTTGAAGGTCTCCATTCCTGCTGGGCCCTCCGTGGGGCTCGTAGGACAGATGGGTTCTGCTTCCTCTCTGCACTCTCCATCGTTGTAGTGACAGCAGCAGCAGCATCCCAAGGGATACAACTCGGGCCCTCAGTGGGTAGAGGTTACCTTTAGGACTTGGTACCCACACTCCTGGGTACAACTGTCAGCATCAGCCCTGCAGCAAGAGAGGGAGTGGCTGGATGATGGGGCAGGTCTGATCTCTCAGATTTGTGTCTCCCAACAGATGCAAGGTCCTGAGCTGGTGCCTGGGGGTCCGACGCAGCGCATCTTCCAGCCACCCCACGCTCCACAGCAGAACCCCCTGAGCTACTTCCTCCACCCACAGCAGCAGAGCCACCACACGCAGGGCCAGCCCTGCAACCTGCCTGACCTGCCCGAGATGCAGCTGCCCTGAATGTTGGCTCTGGGAGGCAGGGACCACGTGGCCGCAGCCGCTCAGCACCCCGGGCGCACGCAGAGGAGAGCGCGGTGCCGTCAGAGCACGGGACGGGTGAGGTCGGGCTCCGTGGGAAGGTGGTGGCAGGAGGAACAGTCCCTGATGGGGATGGATGGCTCCAGGAGCACCCCATCTGTTGGGATTTCCATGCAGCCAGTCCATGATGCTGCTCTGACAGCAGTTTGTGCCCTGGCCCTGCACCACGGTGCAGATGGAGGCAGCGGCTCTCTGGCTGCAGGGAGGTCGGTTATCAGGTCGCCACGAGGCTTGGTTTGCAATGGAGAAAACCCTTTTCCATTCAGGACTTCAGTGCTGAAAGTCACTGTGAATTTAAGCCCAGCATTTGAAGCACATAGACAGACTGTACCGGTCTGCAGGATGCCGTTGGATTACCGTGTACATAACTCATGTTGCTGTAGTAAGTCCATTGTGGATTTTTTTCCCCCCTTTTTTCTATACCTCAGTCCCACAGTTTTTTGTTTTCCAGGAGGTTGGATAATGCTGCTAAATTACATAACACCACTTTTGCCTGAATTTCTTACTGTTGTTATACCAGCTCACATCACAGCTAGTACAATATTTGTCATGTTTTATTTTTGGTTAACCAGTGCAGAGAAATTTGTAGGGTTTTTACTCCCTGTAGCCAAATATTTTTCAGGTTACAGACAAAGAATCCTTACTCCTTCTTTTTTTGTCTGTTTGTTTTATTTCAAGTGCTGTGGTTGTGTATGTTTCTATACATAAAAACAAACAAACATGGCATAGACTGGCATATGACAGCAAACTTTCTGGTTTTGCTAGGTCATGTTTCAATTTGGCACACCCAAAATGTACCATCACCACACAAGCGATGTTACAAACCCGTAGGGTCAGCAATAAATTGTATTTTTGTAAAAATTGTCACTTTTTAACTATAAGTTTATATTTATGAATTGAAAAAGAAGTTTATTCCTCAGTGGGTGTATAGTTAAGTGTCCCTACTGTTTGTGTCTTTCCAAAGGAAAAATGAAAATGTACATTTTTGAGGCGTTAGTAGCTGAGTACTTACTACCTTTGGGCACTGTTAGAGACCAAATGCAGGAGGTGGGTTTGGCCATTACTTTGCAAAATAATGGTTAGTTAGGACCAGGTCCATCTAGCAGTGAAGCTCCACCTGACAGTCAGAGCAAGGTTTAGGGAGGGGTTAATTCCTAATGTCAGAACCAAGAAAACGTGCTTTTTTCTTTTTTTTTTTTTTTTTTTGGCATTTGTTTCCTTTTTTATCTTGTGCAAGCTGCTTGCTTGGCTCTTTGCAGCACTGCAGCAGGTGGACATTGGTGTTACTGATGGAGCAGCCTTTGGCACTGTGTTTCAAGAAAAAGGGGAAAGGGGGAATGTGTCAAAGCAATAGCTACAGCTAATGGTACCTTGAGCTATCCAATGCCATAAGCACAGATCTGTCTACAGCTCTCTCTGTATATCTGTAGCTCTATCTGTATATCTGTAGCTGGCTCACTTTTCCCCAGCAGCCACACACTTTCTGTGCTGCAGCACTGGGGGGATTTTGTTCACTTTGGGCCCAGGCTGAGCTTGGGGGGCAGAAGAGCATGAATGTTTCAGCCTGGATGAACAAGGCTATGGCAGCCAGAGACTCCTGGAGAGCTCAGGAGCGAAACAGAAGTGTGACAGCTCTGCCTGGGACAGGATTTTGTCTGCAGCCCCCCTGCTGCTCTCAGACACAGCCTGGACCAGCCCCCTCATTTCAAACCACAACAAGAAATTCTGGCTACAGCAGAGCCATGGGCCAGAGCCATGGCACTGCTGGTAGTGGGATGTGGAGCACCTGCCTTTGCAGAGCAACCTGGAGCTGAAACAATAACACCTCATCCCTTGGCTCCTAGAGCCCAAGCCCTGGAGAAAGTGTGGGGGCTTTCCTGCCCTGGCATTTTTGCTGCAGCAAGGGCCAGCACAGACCCTTTGGGGTAGGTAACTTTTTCTTTTTTTTTTTTTTTTTTTTTTTTTTTTTTTTTTAAAGCACTATGATTTTTAGAGTCTCCCTCTCCCCATACCAAGACAGTGGGATTGCTCATGAGGCTGGGGTAGGAGGGAGTTGTATTTGTGGGAGTTGTTTGGGGTTTTTTTCCACCATAGCCTTGGAACGTGTCAGAGGGGAGACAAACACATTTGTGTTGGGCGTCCACCACTGCACAGTTTGTGGCTCGGGGTGGCTGGCAGGAGGGAAAGGTCGAGCATCTTCCTGCTTGCCCATTAAACCTGCATCATCCCAGTCCACCACCACGGCTGGTGTGAGGTGTCCCATCACCACACATGAGCCCACCTATGGCAGGTGCCAGTCAAGTGTATCTCAGAGGTGCTGGTGGTCGGGTCCAGGGGCTTGGGGGGGTTGTATTTTTTTAACAGTGCTTGGTGGGGAGGCAGCTGAGGCAGAGTGGTTTCCCAGCACTGCTGTGGCTTTGACAGCAGTGAAAGAAGGGGGTTGGGAAGGGGTTTGGGGGAGGTGGGGGGTTGGTGGGTGTGCCGGATGGGGCTGTGCCATGGGCACAGCCCTTCTGATGGCAGGGAGAGCTGGCGGGGCACTGCCCCCCTGCTTGCAGCCTCTCAGCGAGGAGCACAGGAGCTTTGTGAGGATGTTTACATGTTAGATCAGCCTTGCTGAAACAAAGAGACCTAAAAACGCACTTTATCATGTCCCCACCCTCGTTCCCAGTGCCCACCCCAGCCACTGGCCTCGCTGCTGGTGGGCAGGGGGGCTGCACAGTCCCAGGCACTGCCTCACAGGTAGAGCCTTGTTTTCCAGACACGCTCCAAAGGACAAAATCCCACCATCCCTTCCTGGGGCTTGCTTGGTCCCTGCTCAGTCTGCCTCCAGCTGAGGGAGGGAAGGCTGAGTCCGGGCCATGGGGTTTTTGCCTTATATTGTCACTCACTCTCAAAAAATATACAGATAAATAACTTTATTCAGGTTGATTTGTATTTGTTTACCTCGGTATTAGCTATGACCTGTGTTTTTAGGACTCATTTGGAATTGAGGGTTGCTGGTGGGTTTGGTTCACAAGCCCCCAGCTGCAACAAGAAAGCACAAGTGTGACTTGTTGGTGACAAGCAGAGGGAGGAACGTGACCGATGGCACCTGTGGCAGGGTTGGGCTCCAGTGTCGGTGTCAATTTATCAGTCATTAATGTTCTGAGGTTTTCTAGTACTCAAGTACCTATATATTATATCTCTCTATATATAGATATATGTATTTTCAATATGCATATATGTGTATGCACATGTATATCTATATATGAATATATATAGGCCACACAATTCCAGACCTCTGAAAACACAGGCAGCTTTAATTAATAAAGTCTTGCACTTTTAGCGTATTTGTACATATAAGCTAAAGCCTGGTGGGTATAATCAGGCTGGTTTGACAAACACAATGAAAAGTTACTGTATATATTGTAAATACTCCATGGAAAAAAAAAAAGAAAAAAGAAAATAAGCAAAAGTCTAGAATTGAGTATAAATCTTGGTTTATTTTATATGATGTTGAATATAAATAAATTTATAAATGTTACTATTCTTAAAAGTATTTTGTAATGGGAAAAAGAAAGTGTCTTATGAAGATGAACAGTAAAGATTTTATTCTTGTTTTGAATCTATGTCCCTGCACAGCTCCATTGAATGGGAGTCTGTGCATTTTGACAAGCTTTAAACAGATTGTACATAGTATTTAAAAAAAAAAAAAAAAAAAGATAAGAAGAAATAAAATAATACTTGTAAGGCCTCTTCCACACTATGTGTTGTTGTTATTCCCCGGGTGGTGTGGGTCCATTGTGGATCAGAACCTGATCCCTGCTCTCCAGGAGGCACAAGAGCAGCAGCATCAGGGATTCATGTGCATGAACTGCTGAAGGAAGACGGGCATTTCCATGACCAGTGCCAGAAGCAATGGGGGGAATGCATCAGTTAGGAAGAACAAGGCATCAGGGTCGGTGTAGTCACATCTGCACACTGTAAATGTTTCATTTGGATGCAAAAAGCAACAGTGACAGTTCTGGGCTCACTCACTCACCATCTCAGCACTGAACTCAGATCAGGCTGTAAAAAAGCCAAACTAGTCCCAGACTTCAAAATCTGGCATCCCAGCTTGGCTTTTGGTTTGGTCCTTGTTTTGGAAAGCTCTGGTTAAATGTGGCTTTAACATGGTCAATGCTCTTGAAGGAACTTCTGCAGCGCACTATATCACGAGAAATAATAGTGCCTCGAACACTTTTTTTTTTTTTAAGTGAAACAATACTTTATTTAACACCTTTTTTGTCTTACAGTACTTCATACAATACATTGTATAAAAGCCAATCTGTCAACACAAACATGTTGCCTTCTTGGTAAAGTGACAAAGCTAGAGCAAAAAAAAGACGAAATAGCCTATTTTTTCTGGAAACAAATCGGATTATTTCCTTCTGTTTTAGTCCAGATAACAACTGAAATCTCAATCAAGAAACTTGTATGGTACAACTGGATGGGAAACTTCTAGTAAAATCAACACACAGCTATTTCTTAGTCACTATGGTAGTAAACTCCTCTAAAATTACATTATTATCCAGCCGTTAGAGCAATGAACAAGTGGCTTCATTTAAGGAATGAATGGAAACTGAGAGTGGTTTTTGTTGTATCACACGGCAGTGGCCATTTCCATGTCCTGCAAAATGCTACAAGTTGAATTACCATCAGTTCTCCCCCAAGGTGGAAAGAGCTGGTGTTTTTATTATTTGAACTATTCCCTCCCCTCATGTGGTTGATGTGAGCCCAAGCCCTGGGCTTGTGCACAGTCAGCAGCTCAGGGGTCAGGGCTGCCACCGGTCACCCAGAGCACAGGGAACAGCACCAGGCTCCTGAGCGGCACATTCTGTATTGCAAGACTGAGGGATCATCACAGCCTGCTGGCCATCCCCCTGGGCTGACAACTTCATCTGACAGAAAGCATTTTATGTGCACAGCAGCAACAGTAACAGCCCAGCAGCCAGAAAGGACGGCGCAGTGTCCGCTGACAGCCACGGCCAGTGTTTTGGGGTAACCATGACACAACTGCCAAATCACCCCCTGGTGATGCTGCAGCAGGTAGTGCAATTCTCAAACTGTACAAACAGCACCACTAATTTTAGCAATCTATACCCTACCTACAACTGTCTATTTTGTACTGAATGATGCACCTTCATTTATTTCCTATGACTGAACCAGAAAAATAAAACTTCATAGATACAGAAAAAAAAAAAGGAACAGAGATGAGTGAAGTGACACATCAGAACTCACTTAACCACGCTGCTGTTCAAAGTTCAAACACACTTATAAAAATTTCCAAGTTACAATTTGAATGGAAAGTCCCCCCTCGGGAATTAGCTCAGTAATCCTGTGTCAGATGATCTGCAACCACCAGACTCCTTCCGCCTAATTCCCAGCTACCTGTGGCAACTGCCCCCCTGCAACACCAGTGTAACATCCCAGCGTCCTCATGAGATGGAATGCGAGTCTGGGTTCATCTTTGCATCACACTTCATTTGACCAAAAAGCTGTACGGCACAGGGATCTCTGTCCCTGCCTAGGCAGGGCTCTGAAGTCAAGGCATCACCTTTTGGGAGTGGAGAGCTCCACCAAACCAAACTAAACCTGCATTTATTTGTTAGCCAGCCCATCTGGAATAGGGATGGAAGGAGCTAGAATAAGAAAGGGAAGGAAATAAGTCAGACACTAACTCCAGAATTACTGTCACAAGCAGAGCTTCTCACCTTAAATCTATGTGTATATATATTTATATGCTGGTAATAATCTCTCTTTATATGTAGATATGATATCTGACAAGAGCTACTGCCTAACTGGCAATGGCTCCACAGTCTCTTGGATTGGCACTAATAGAAAAGGGAATTGTAAAAAAAGGTGCTCAGTTTGCATAACCAGATACTGTACTTTGCAAGTTCCTTCACCACATTCTTCTGTACTTGGAAGTACCTTGGCTCTCGAACTAAAATATGTCCTTGAGTTTTAAGACTTCCATATCTCTGTTACTTTGCTTAGCAAACAGTTCACAGCTTTGACTACTTCTTGGCATAAACAATAATATCCTCATACCTACAAAAGCATCTGGGATGGGCAGCTGCATCTATTTTTATGGGGATCCATTAATTTCGTCACAGCTATTTGCAGAAGAATTACTCACTGATCAAACCTTTTCTGAGTACGTCCTGGCCCAGAACTACAATATCATCTGCTTTGCATTTCAAAACAACTTTGGGGAAAACAGTGAGTAAATACATTTTAAAGTTAGTAACACAACGTGGTCCTACTTATCCATATCCACATAAATGGATAAATTAATTCTTACATTTTATGCATAAAAATACAAATCAGCACTATATTGTATCAAGTGTAATTACTTTGTAAAGGCTTTTGAAAAATGCTTCCTCATTCCTCACATATATAACTTTTGAACTGACTGTTCATTCAATAAAACTTTATTTTACATTAATACCTGAGAGCATGGGGGAGAGTATAAGACAATTCATAAATTTATTTGTCCTGTGAAAACTGTATTTAACATCGATTGTAATGATGGCATTTCACAAAGTGCCTGTAACACAAGCCAGAACTTCATTTTATTCTTCATTCATATTAGTATTGCAAGAAAAGCCTCAGTGAATGATACCACCCCCATTCTGCTTCTTTACAAAAAAACATGCACAGTATAAAAATAATGCTGCTCTGCAGAGAAAGATTGTCATACAGGCTTTAGAAGCAGACATTTTTAACTAGTTTAGCACAGAGTCCCAGTTTATTTTTCTGTTGTTTTTAAAAGACATTTTAAACCTTTTTTTAAGGTTTAAAGGTTTAATTTAAAGGTTTAATTTATGGTTTAATTTAAACATTTCTCTAAACCCCTTCTAGCACCAGCTACTGAAGATTCAAGGTCAACATTTCTCAGCATTAACACTGGCAGAATTTGCCTCCACAGGATCTTGGCTATATCATTTTCTACGTGTTAAAATTTCAAGTCAGATTCAAGGGGATTTTCTTGCTGCCTTGAATCCTGGCTGATGGAAAATATTACAGCAAAGGAGCAACTGCAATCTGTCCCTTCAGCACTCAGATAAAGATGGTTTGGGCTTGGTCTTTGCATACACCATCAAAACTCTGTCTTTCATCAACATGCTCCTAAAAAGCTCCTCTTCCCAGACAAAGGACAACCACCATGTGGCCAGACAGATTTAGCCACTGCTTTCCCTTTGATTTCAACAACCAGTATTAGCTTTTGCATCCGTGTGCAGCCTGGATGACCAAACAAGCTTCCATCCTTTTTACCTGCATTGTAAGAGGATTGGTATGAAAATGGGAAAGAGAACTCGAGGTTGAGCTAGAAAGGCAGGAAACCAGCTGCTTGTTGCAAAAACAGATGTGGGCTGGGAGGATTCAGTCTGAAAACTGCTGACAAGGGGCTGGAATCTGCAAGAGTCCAGGCCCATTGGTAACATCAAAGCAGAGGAATTGAGAGCAGAGCACTTCCTTCTCTAATCTCAGGCTTTTGTGCCTACCACACCCTCTATTTTTAGCCTTCACACTGCTTTGACCTCAGTCCACATGCAAATTTGGAAATAACTAATTAAACTAATGTGGATGACCACCTCTAAGCTGTTGAAACTCCCTTTAAGTGAAAATGGCAGGAAGTCATTCCTCTTATCACAGTAATAGAAATGAACCTGGAGAGACACACTGTAACAACAGTCATTCAGATGGGTTTGCAACAGGTCACACCCAGTACTTCCAAGCAACATTGCATATTTTACTAACATGGTAAAGACAGTTTGTTATTCAGTCCTTTTTTTTTTCCGAGTGAAACTTATGAACAATGCAAGAAAGTGATTGTGCTTCAAACTATTTTTATTTACATTACATACCAGTAATCTGATATTTAAAGCTACCTCTGCAAACTCCTTTCTCTACGTAAACACCAGACTTGATTTCCTTAGTTGCAACCTTCATTTTTAAGCGCTTTGTGGTTAATTCAGAGTCAAAGGTAAAGAAAATTACACTCTGGTTCTTGCTTTAAGTTGTAAATTTTTAGCACTCTCTATTTTAACTTTTATGTCATGAGGTTTTTCAAAAAATCTCACAAAGGCCGGCTCATTTAATAAGGATGCCAGAACCTGTTCAAAGGCAAAAGACCACTCATGGTTCCCTCTCAGACTCTGTGCTCTACTGCCTTCAGTCTGCTCAGAGCTGCTTTCCTGCTGCCCTTCCCTGGGGATTTCAGCAGGCACCTCTGTAATGGGAACTGGACTTTGGACCAGTGATGTGGGACCCTGCAGCCTTCTCCCAACTTCTTCCATTTTCAGCAGGAGGCTGGTAACCACGGCGATAGCCCGATACAACAGCTCCTCCTCAGGATCCCCGTGGAACAGATTGTACAGAGTTTTTGAGAACTGGATGAACTGAGACTACAGAGAGATATAGAGGAGACTCTTCAGAGAACAGCAACACAATCCTGTTTGACTACAGGCTGTGCCCTCAGCTCAGTGCCTGCTGCTGCCAGGCACCTGGTGCAGCTGCTCTGGTGACAGCACGGCCATGGACCAGCCCTGATAAACCTACCTGGGTCTCAAAGTCCCTCTCTTCATAAGTTACAGCAGTTTTACAAACACACAGTCTAATGATTAATGTGAAAGTCTGAAATTCAAGGGATCCTACAAATCCTTTAGAAATATTGTAACAGGACTTAAAAGATAAACTTCCAAGTCAAAAACAGGCTTACATAAGACTCGGATAGTTTACCTGATTCATTCTTGGCAAATCCTTAATGTTTTCTTCTTTTTTAAGAAGTTCATCTTGCCATTGCTTCAGATACGCTTGAATATCAACCTTCCCTTTTCCTATTTGACAACAAAACAAAACAAAACAACAAACAAACAGAAATAAACAAAAAATAACTAAGAGCTTCCCATGAGGGATAATGAGCAAAAGGAACTGGTATCCTCAGTGTCATTCCTTCTCAACAGAGTGGTGAGGCCAAGGACTAAACAGGATCAGAGTTTCCACTACCCTCTCACCCGTAGGATGTAAAAGTGGACAGAATGTTAGCAGTACTCTAAGGACGATGTTACTTAAAATACTTTCTCACCACACAGTTTCCCAGCTCTACTCCCCCAAAAGACACAACTACCAAATGTGTCACCACGATTTTTTACCTTTTTCTGGGCTGCTCTTCAAAGAATCACTTCCAAGACTATCCCCAACAGATGAAACTACAGTTTAGGAGAAGAAAATGAAGAAAGAGTTATTTATTTGAGAAAAGAGGACCAATGGTTCATTTCCTTTATCAAAAATTCCTTCCTTAAGGAGCAAGACCCTCAACAGCCCCTGTGTTCTCAGCACAGATTAGGTCAAGAAACTACATGATAAGATTTGTATGCTTTCTATAAAAATAGAAGCTACTGTGAGCTAGCAGATCACAAAAGAAACTGCCATCAGTTATACTAAACAAATAATCTTCATAATGTTCACTGTGCCCAACTTGAACAGTGACAAGAACAGTACCTGTGTATTACAGATAAGGTACTGGGGGTAGATTTCAAAAATCACAGAGCTTCCCAAACAGAGTATTTGAACAGTATTTTATCAATTCCATAAACTTCGCCCCCATAAAAATTTTTTCAGCTCACTTGCTTTAAAATGAAAGCAAAGGAGTTTGAAACACTTGCTTATGCATCTCAAAATAATTATGGATTTAGGTATTTTATTTCTTGAGGAGGAAAAATATTATTCCTTTATGCCTGGGATGCAAAAGTGCAGGCTGCTTACTGTGCTGAAAAATGCTGACCAGATACACTTCTCTATTTCCATGTAAACACCCACAGCCTTGAAATTCAACCATCAGACAAGCTATCCACAAATTCTTTATTAAACTGTAACTACTGCAGAAGACCTTTGCAGAGGATTCTGTTAACAGTGATATGATTTACTGGATTTACTAGTTTTCATAAGAGAGCTCCCCATTTTTCACGAGATAATTAATAGATTCCTTTTAATATCCTGCAGGCAAAGCCTCACACCCTGGAGCTTACCATTGAGTTGGCTGAAGTGGATCAGTTCTTCTTTTGAAAGATCATCCCCTTTGGAAGGGCTTAGAGATGCTACTTCAGTAAAAGCTGCAATAAATAATTGAATAAAGTAGGTTTGGGGCTCCCAAGCATTACCAAAGCAGTGATAAAGACAACAAAGGCCAGAAACATCTCTCCCCAAATGCCTCCCACTTACCTGGAGGGATGTGCAACTTAAAAAGAAGCTTGAGTTTGTCAGTGAAGCTTCCATTATACATGGTATCTGTTAGAGGAAAGAGGACAGCATTCAACTGGACCAACCTTTAAAACACCCTCTTAACCTAAACAAATACACCCCAGCGAGGTTGGAACTGGACACGTGCCCTACCTTACAGGGAGTACAACTAGGGATGAGACTTAAGGAAAGGAGTATCACCTGTGCTGAGCCTACACCGAGGAAAGAACACTAATAATGTCTATGACTTACTAAAATAAAACCAGAGCACCAAAGAAACATAGCACTAACATCTTCTCAACCATTTCCCTTATATTTTTGTTTCCTGAACAATACCACTTTGAACAGGATGAATGGAACAGAGCAATGAGTCAAGAAAACTTTCAGTTCCCCAGAGATATGAGGCATTGGTCATCCTGCATGATCTGCGTACGAGATGACTTAGTATGAGGAAACATTCATCATCAAGCAAACAAGCTGAGCGACAAGATCACACCATTTCCTAATTTTCAGATTTTTGATGGCTAAGCCATATCTAAATTTAATCTCAAATAGGATTATCCTGTCACATGATAAAAGCAGTGGGTGGAAGATGATACAGCCCAGAACTGCTCCCAGGACAGAGCTCCCCTGTGACTGTGCCAGTACGTGTGTTGTTCCCGTACCAAGGACACAGGCAAACTGCTTGAAGTTTATAAGGCAATCGGAGCTCTCATCCACCAGTCTGAATGTCCACAGAGCAAGTGAGTCTCTGTTTGCACAGTGTGACCAGGGGCTCAGGAGATGGCAGAGAACCCTGAACTGCTGGCAATCGATCCGATACTGCTCAAGATACGGCAGACTGGCATCGTGATGTTGCAAGACAGGACTGTTTACGCTCCAGTAACAGGAAAGAAAGTGCTCCTTCTGCAAAGGAAAGAGAAAATATTAGTTCTCTGAAACAACAAGTCTCTCTGGGTGAAAGATGTAAGAAGTTAACTACGTAGTTAGA